>NC_133120.1:97684679-98047179 GCF_033568475.1 Henckelia pumila | reverse complement strand
GCTATGATTTGAAATTTCTACCATCTGATCTTGCTAGTTTGAATGTGTATGTGCTGGTTCTTATTGATATCTTGCTGGTATGAGGTTTATTAGAAGTTAATATGATGTTTAGAAATGATATAAATTACGGTATCGAAGTTGAACCGAGGAACAATCGTTGTTGCAATCGTCAAGATTTTTCAGAAGTTGGGTTCGAATTTATGCTTCTGAATTAGCTGATATATGATGATATTCAGCTATTATAAGATGTATATGAAGTTGATATAAATGGTAAAGTTGATAGAAATGAGTTACGGTTGCCGAAGTTTAATCGTTAATGCCTTCAAGTCAAGAATTGATTAGTTTTGGATTCTCTTTGATTGAGCTGAACATGGTTTGAGTTCTTGCTGATGTTCTTGAATATATATGATGTATTTTCAGATTAAACAGGGAACATTGAGCTCGAGAAGTTCAGCTTCGAACCGGGATTGATTTGGGTCAAGATTTTGAAGAGTTGAAGAGTTTGAAAACCAAGAAAAGAAAGGTATAAGACAACCTTTAAATAAAGGGCTTGCACACTCAATATGATTCTATTGAGTATCCCTTTCTAAAACCACATACTTTGTGCTTCTATTGTTAATAGATGCTTATATGATTACTTACTTGATCTAGTTCGTATTGTTGGTCTTGAATTGATGCATTTGAGTTTGTTGCATTCATATTGGGCCAACTTTCTTTCGAGTTTTTAGGGCTGAGTTGCTCAGATAAAATGATAGGACGTTTGGGCGTATATTGAGGAATTTAGGTGATTGAGTTGTCCCTAATGATTGACGGTTGGGTGATTGAGTCATCCCTAACATTTGACACTCAATATAGTGGACCAAAGTCCGGGAATAAGCACTCAACATCACCTCGAATGGAGAGTAGGTGGATGGGTTGACGTGTTTCTTTCCTAGGGATCCCAAAACAAGAACCGATATCGTTATGATAACCGATTTTAAATCATGCAATGCTTTTGATTTTAATAGATGAGTTTCTAATGTTTGTTTAAGCTGAAATATATTGCATGATTGTTTGAAGAGTTGATACTGAAATATTGAGTTGATATAAGTTTGTAGATGTTGATATCATGTCTTACTTGAATACAACGTTTGCAACTTGAGTAATATCATGTTGAATTAATATGCCTTAAGTTGTATTGAGTCTTATTTGTTGAATAATTGATAATATGCTTCAAGTTGAATTACTTGAGATTATGCATGTTTATGTTGTTTTATACTGGGATTAAATTCTCATCGGAGTCTCTCCGACTATTGTCTTGTTTATATGTGTGCATGACAATAGGTGGGACTGGAACAAGTCCGGGAAGACCGTGAAGAATCAAGACTTGAGAGATTAGAATGATGATCCGGTATAGAAGTCTTGTTGCTGTCATGGTTATGTTAAGAACAAGAGTTGGAGTTATGAACTATTAGATTAGACCTTTTGTCTAGAGTTTCTACTCCTTTGTTATGTATCACACTTGAACTAGTTGTGCTACTTTTACTTTGAGATGTGGGAATAAACTTGTTAATAACTTTTATACCATGTTTGTTGCATCCATTACTTGGTAGAGTTGGTAGATGGATTATTGAAGCAGGGTACAACAACAATTCTGATTTTTTTGGCAGCTGACAGAACTCAGCTCGCTTGAGCGGAGCCCGAGGCTCGCTCGAGCGAGCCAAGGGAGGGGGTCTTGGACCTGAGAGGCCCTCGCTCGAGCGAGGGGTGTGGCTCGCTCGAGCGAGCCTCCTTGTATAAAAAAAAAAAAAAATTTTTTTGAGGCTTTGGTTGCTTGATTAATTGCTTGGTTTTAATTCATGATATTGGATTAAATATTTGATTTGAGAGATTAAGAACCGGGTCGTCACACATTGAGGGAAGAACTTGAAAATTTGAACAAAAAATATTCTAAACTCAATGAAAAGAACCAATACTTAAAATCCCAAAATAATTTCCTTTTTGCCCAAGGAAATTATGAAAAACAAATCATCCCTGAAAAGTATCTAAAAACCAGGATGATATTAAAAACCCATGATACCCTAAATCCACAATTTTCTTTCGAGCCTGCATTAAAAACTGTTATACAATATAAACTCGTTGATAGCTTTTTTTCGGATGTAATTGAGATCCAAGATTTCATAGCCTCAGCAGCCACAAGTCATATTCCCGGACTTTCCATTTGGCAAGATCTCAATGAATATTATTTTGAAAACAGTGAGAAAATCGAGATTATGGGACTATTAACAGTCGATCTTGATTTATCTATTTATGATCATTCAAAAATGACTATTGGTCGTCTAATGGACTTCGGAGTAGTCTATGCTTTCAGATTTAGTAATATCTCTCAGTTGGAATCATTGGGAGATAGAACTAAATTGGTTTTAAATGAATATCACAAAGCGACATACCTTAAAAATAAAAAAACTCAACTTTGCAAAGTATATTCTACAGTTCCTACTGTAAAAGGGTTTTCGATAAAACCAGCAAGACACAAGATTTTTATGGATAGTTCTGTTGGGGGAATATACCAATTCCCAATAGAAAATCTGAGATACAATCATATTTAATGCCATGAATTTTATGAGATACTCGGAGCACGTCCATACTGCAACGCCCGAAATTATTTAATTTTAATCCGAGAATATTTAGTTTTGGAATATTTGGAGTTTTGATTTAAATTCTAATATTCTTAAATTATTTAGGATTGAAATTGAAGGAATTGAGAAATTGAGGACCAAATTGCAATTATTGACAACTTGAGGGACCAAAGTGCAAATAGTTGACAATTGTTGGACACTTGTGATTTGTATATGTATTCACGTGTGATACAACACATTCCATCAGAAATTTCAGAAGGAAGGAACCGAGGGGATGAACAAGGAAAGCTTCAATATTTTTTTCAACTTGTAATTGCTATATCTTTTGCGTTGTTTATCCGAATTCGATTCCGAAAAAGGTTCTGGACTTCTTGCAAGAAGACCTTCGAATTGATGTAAGTTTTCTTTTGATTCATTATGGTTAGAGAAGTCGAAAATGGCAGAGATCAGATGTGGTTATGAATTGTTGTTGTTGAGCTTGTATTCCTTGTTCTATCGAGTTCGGGTTGAAGGATGGCTATCGATTATGTTCTTATAATTTTAGCTGTGTATTTGATAGTATATCTGTTGATATGTTGAAGAATTAGTGCTGGTTTTGAATCATATACAGCTGGTATAATTATAGAATTGTTATAGTTGAGTTTCGGGATTGCCGAGTTTATATCGTTACGCCGCCGAGTTTATGATTTGAGGTTGTTTTGCTATTGTATCTTGGATTAAGATGTTGCTGGGTTGTAGCTGATGTTTACTTGGTTTATATGCTGTGATTTCAGTGCATAAACAGGGGATATCAACTCGATAATCTCAACTTCGAAACCGATTGAAGAAAGAACAAGGTTTGTAGCTTTTTGCCTTGAAGTTTGGTTGAAGCCTGAGCACATTTTGAGATAGGTTTGGTGATTGTGTTGTTCAGATTTGGATAGCTTGAAGTTGCCTTGAAACCTCACAATCGAAAGGTAAAAGTGGACTACTATTTTGAATGGGATTATAACTCGAGATGGTTTGTATCGAGTTCCCTAAATCACATACTTATTTGATTACTCTCTTTTTTATGTTTTCTATGAATTATTGAATGAGTCTATGGTGTTAATGAATGCTATATTGATTTTATATGTGCATTCATCTTGATAAACCAATTCTTTGATTTTGAAATGAACAAAAACGTTCGATTAGACGATTTGAGGGATTATATATGTATGGCCTGGGTGGTTGACTTAGCCTAGCGTCTGATTTATATATATAATGGCTTCAAAGTCTAGAGAAGCAAGATAAGTAGCCCCACCTCGATCGGGAGAGTCGGTGATTAGTTATGATATCTTCTTCTCGGGATCCCAAATGATGAATTAGAGAACCTTGTTTTAAAACATGCATTGTAGTTACTTTTATATCATGAATTTGATATATGCTTTGCTATGCATGTTTAGTTGCTTTTACTGGGAAATATATTTCTCACCGGAGTTATCCGGCTATTGTTGTATTGTATGTGTCATGGCAATAGGCGGGAGCTGAACAGGGCAGAAGCGAGCTTGAGGAACAGAGAATGAGGGATTAGCGTGATGATTCGGTATAGATGTTGAGTTGCTGTCACTTGTTTGATAAGATCAAGAATTATGTTGTATAGTTAGTAGACTTGAATCTTGTATACTTTACATTAGAAGTTGATCCTATGTTAGAGTTGAAATTGTACACTTGATAGACTTGAGTTTATGTCTAGATGTGTTACTTTGGTATTGAAATGTTAATGTATATGTTGTTGCCTTGTTAATGATTCTTAGAATATGGTGATGTGGTTTTAGACTTGATTCAACATGTCTAGAACTTGATCTTTATTTTAGGCATGTTTTTGTATCAAAGAATCAAGTTAGGAAGCAATTTTCAGAACAAGAATGAGCTGCAATTCTTGGGCAAGAATCTGCCCAGGGCAGCGCCCGAGCGCACCCCTTTGGTGCTCACACCCAAGGGTGGGCGCTCGAGCGGCTGAAAAGAGCAGCCCGAGCGCACCCCCCCCTCTAAAAAAAAATAAAATCTTTGTAGCTTCGAATGCTTGTTAATTGCTTATCTTTAATTCATGATCTTGGATTAATTTTGTGATTTGAGAGATTAAGAATCGGGTCATCACAACAGGTGGTATCAAAGCGAGAAAATTCGGGACTGAGTTAGATAGTAAGTGGGGTAGATCGAGTCATCTTCCTTGCTTATTTATTTTATTATGCTATGATTTAATTACATGATTGAATTACATGTGGTAAATGCTAGCATGATTTACTTTCAAGTATTTTATTACATGATGTTGTATTTATTTTATTTGAAAGTATGATTTATGATGATTAAAGACGCATGCTTACTGGAATATCTGGAATGATTAGAGGCATGTGTTCTGATAAATTATGATATGCTACCTAATTATCTGAATGGATTGGAAGCATGTCTTGTTGAATACTTCGATTATATTTTTTAAGATTGAATCAGAACCGAGTCTTGATCAGAGGTAAGATGATCGGAGGAGGACTGAGATAGATTTGATGATTGTGGTATCCTAACCCTTTTGATAATCAGATATGTCTCGAAGACCAGGACAACCTCCTCTTAGACCACAGGTTCCTACTCCTATACCAGAGCAGACAGTTCATACTTCTCTGCCGGAACAAACAGTGGTGACCCCGATAGTACCTCAAGCTATAGTCCCGAGCAATGAACAGGGAAGTACTTCTCGAGATATGACTGCCACTCCGATGGAAACATTATTGAAAAGATTTCAATCATACCATCCGCCTACTCTGAACGGTACTGAAAATGCAGTTGTATGTGAAGGATGGCTTGATGATATGGAGATGTTGTTTGATTCGCTTGATTATGGTGATGAGCGGAGAGTTAGATTAATTGGACATCAGTTGCATGAGGTTGCGAAGAGCTGGTGGTCCACGACCAAGAAAGCTTTGGAGCATAGAGGAACTGTACTGACATGGAATGCCTTCAAAATTGAGTTTTACCAACGCTTCTTTTCAGTGTCTTACCGCAAGGATAAAGGTGCAGAATTTGCGAATCTAAAGCAGGGAAACTTAAATATTGAAGATTATGTTGCAAAATTCACTACATTGCTACGTTTTGCTCCACATGTTGCTGATAGTGATGCGGCAATGGTTGATCAGTTCATTAATGGACTGACTCCGGAGGTCTTTACTTTGGTGAACACAAGGCGATCGAATAATTTTGCTGATGCTTTGAACAGTGCCAAAGGAGCGGAAGTTGGTTTGATACAACAGCGAGGAGCTTCGTATATCGCTCAGCCTCCGAGACAGTCACAACCCTCAGCTCCAATCTCGCAAAAACCTCCTCGATTTGAAAGTGGTGGTAGTAGCAGTGGCAAGAAAGGATATTTGCAAGCTCGAGGAAAACAGTTTAAAAAGTCAGGGAGCAGTTCTTCGAGTTCCAGTGGCACGAAACAGAAGACAGGAGTGTTTTGTAACAGTTGTGGTGGAGGTCATCCAACCGATCAGTGCCGAGGTGTATCTGGACAGTCACGAGGTGCAGAGTCATCACGATCAGTGGCTCAACCTGCGAGGCAAGCCTCTTCTGTTCATTCCTTTCAACCACCACATCCACAGCAACAGTCAAGGCCAGGAGGAAGTCAGACAGGCAGTCAGCCACAGAGACAGCAGGCTCATGTCTTTGCACTGACGAAGGAACAGGCACAGGGAGCACCAGATGATGTGATTGCAGGTAACTGTTCTATTTATGGTTATCCCGCATATGTATTGATAGATACAGGTGCATCCCATACGTTTATCTCTACACGATTTGCATCCTTACATGCTTTGCCTGTTGAATCATTGCCTGCTATAGTATCTATTTCTTCTCCTTTGGGAAAAGGTCTTATATCTATTCAGACAGTTAAGAATTGTTTACTACGGTATGATGGTAATGAGATCGAGATAGATTGTTTTGTGCTTGGTTTGTCGTATTTTGACTGCATTATCGGGATTGATATGCTAAACAAGTACAGAGCTACCGTAGATTGTTTCCAGAAGATAGTGAGGTTCAGACCTGAGATGGCTAGAGAATGAAAATTCTATGGTAAGGGTTCTCGTGCTAAGATTCCTCTGATTTCTGTATTATCAATGACCCGACTTTTGCAAAAAGGAGCGGAGGGATTTATTGTTTATACAGTTGATGTTTTGAAAACTAACCCGAACCTGGCTGACTTGCCTGTGGTTAGTGAATTTGCGGATGTTTTCCCTGATGAGATTCCAGGACTACCTCCGTACCGTGAGATTGATTTTAATATAGAACTGATGCCAGGTACTGCACCGATTTCTAAAGAACCTTATCAAATGGCACCAGTGGAATTGAAAGAGTTGAAAGATCGGTTGGAAGATTTACTGGCCAAGGGATACAGTCGACCTAGTGTTTCTCCTTGGGGTGCTCCAGTATTATTTGTACGCAAGAAAGACGGTTCAATGAGATTGTGCATCGACTACCGGCAACTGAACAAGGCAACGGTAAAGAACAAATACCCTTTGCTTCGTATTGATGATTTATTTGACCAGTTGCAGGGTTCTTCTGTGTATTCCAAGATCGATCTGAGATCTGGATACCATCAGCTGAGAGTTAGGGATTCTAATATTCCGAAAACTGCTTTCAGAACTAGGTATGACCACTATGAGTTTATAGTTATGCCGTTTGGTCTGACAAATGCTCCAGCTGTGTTTATGGCTTTGATGAACCGTGTGTTTCAAAAATATCTCGACGATTTCGTGATAGTTTTTATTGATGATATTCTGATATATTCGAAGAATTTGATTGATCATTCAGAGCATTTGAGAACCGTGTTGAAGACTCTGAGGTCTGAGAAACTGTATGCTAAACTGTTGAAATGTGAGTTTTGGCTGAAACAGGTTGTTTTTCTTGGACATATCATATCCGAAGATGGTATAGCTGTTGATCCAATTAAATTCGAGGCAGTGATCAGTTGGTCGAGACCTACATCTGTTCCTGAAATTCGTAGTTTCATGGTTTTGGCTGGGTATTATCGTCGTTTTATTAAAGATTTTTCCAGTATTGCGAAGCCGATTACTCAGTTGACTCAGAAGAATGCTCCATTTATCTGGTCTGAAGCCTGTGAATCCAGTTTTCTTGAGTTGAAGAAGCGACTGACCAGTGCACCAGTCTTGACGATTCCTTCAGGTACTGGTGGTTTCACTGTTTATTGTGATGCATCTCATTGAGGTTTGGGATGTGTATTGATGCAGCGATGGCATGTGATTGCTTATGCCTCGAGACAGTTGAAGCCTCACGAGACCAGATACCCGATTCATGATCTTGAATTGGCCGCCATCGTATTTGCTTTGAAGATTTGGCGACATTATTTATACGGGGAACAGTTTGAGATTTATTCTGATCACAAGAGTCTGAAATATTTGTTTTCACAGTCAAAATTAAATATGAGACAGCGGAGATGGCTTGACTTGCTTAAAGATTTTGATTGTGAAATTAAATACTATCCGGGGAAATCGAATGCAGCAGCTGATGCATTGAGTCGAAAGGTATGTTCTTTATCCCTATCGACGATTGGTATATCCCATTTGATTGAAGACTGTTGTTGTTCTGGATTAGTATTTGATATGAATTATCAGCCTTTGCGACTTTATCAAATTCAAGTTGAACCAGAGCTACTTTTGAGAATTAAAGAAGCCCAGAAACTTGATCAGAATGTACAGAATTCGATTGAGAAAGTCCGATCAGGGCATGTGTGACGACCCGGTTCTAAATCTCTTGAATCAAATAATAGTCCAAGGTTCATGGATTAAGGCCAAGCATCAAAGCCTAAATTTTTTTTTTTTTTTATAAAGTGACCTGCGCGCGCGCGGGGAGCACCTCTCGCGCGGGCGCAGTTCAATGAGCCCGAGACTCCATGGGCTGGCTTGCGCGCGCGCGCGAGCAAGGGCTCACCCGTGCGCAAGCCAAGCAACCAGAAAAAAAAAAAAAAGATGTCCAACTGCTGTCAAATGCTGTCTCTACTCCACCTTATCAGCTCTACCAAGTTCCTTAAGCATCAAACGAGGTAAAAGAGCCATTCTCAAGACAACAACATAAACTTTAACATCTCAAACAAGAGTAAGACAACAAGATCATATGTTATAACAATCTAGAATAGCATACACTCTAGACTAAAGTTCAAGTCTATCCATCAAACAACTTAAGCTTTAAACATAAGATCCAATCTAGTACTTAACAACACTAACTCTTGTTTTTAACATAAAAGTGACAGCAACTCGACTTCTATACCGGATCATCACTCTAATCTCTCAAGTCTCGATTTGTCAAGCCCGCCTTTGCCCTGTTCCTGAACCACCTGTTTCCATGCACACATACAAACACGACAACAGCCGGATAACTCCGGTGAGAAATATATTTACCAGTAAAAGCAACTAAACATGCACAGCAAATCATATATCAAATTCATGATATAAAAATAACTACAATGCATGTTTTAAAACAAGGTTCTCTAGTTCATCGTTTGGGATCCCGAGAAGAAGATATCATAACTAACCACCAACTCTCCCGATCGAGGTGGGGCTACTTATCTTGCTTCTCTAGACTTTGAAGCCATTATATATGTAAATCAGACGCTAGGCTAAGTCAACCACCCAGGCCGTACATATATAATCCCTCAAATCGTCTATTCGAACGTTTCCGTTCATTTCAAAATCAAAGAATAAGTCTTGCAAGATGAATGCAACATATATCATCATAAAAGCATCCATTAACATCAAAGACTCATTCAACAATTCATAGAAGAGAATATAAAAGCAAATAAGCAAATAAGTATGTGATTTAGGGAACTCGATACAAACCATCTCGAGTTATAATCCCATTCAATTAGTAGTCTACTTTTACCTTTCAATTGTGAGGTTTAAGGTGATTTCAAGCTATCCAATCTGTACAATAAACAACCATAAGCTTTGTCCCACAATCTGCATTTCAAACCAAACAAACTCTATTGGAGACTAACTTCAAACCTTGTTCTTCTTCTACCGGTTTCGAAGTCGGGATTCTAGAGTTGACGTCTCTTGTTTGTAAACTGAAATCACAGCATTTTACCAAGGAACATCAGCTTTAACTTATATCAATAGCATCTCAAGCATAAGGTAGTAAAACAGTCTTAATTACTAAGTTTGGCGGCGTAACGACGTCGATTCGGAAACCGCAATCACAAAGCTATCAAACTAACAAGCATATACATCATCTACACCTCTCATAACCAGCAACATATCATCATGATCATCATATCCTGAGCTGAAGAAATCGAATACAAGCTGGAAAATACCACATACCCAAACACTATCCAATCTTTGAATCGATTTCGATACGATATCGCATATCATCTCAAGATCACTAAACCATGACTAAATTCTGAATTCTGCATAAACATGATTTCAAAACTTGATAGAAACATCAAAATACTTACATCCTTTTGTAGCCCTCGTTGCGAGGATTCCAAAACCGTGCCCGAAACTGAAATCGGATAACCGGTTCTTGAGTTATGAAGATTTGAAATTGAAAATAGACTTGAGATTATTTGTTCTTGTTCTCTCGGTTCTTCCTCTGATTTTTCTGATTGAGAATAGGAGCATACACGTTCAAACTCCTTTCCAAGACAAGTGTCCAACCAATTTCTAATAATTGTACTTTAGTCCTCCAATTATTGCTTCTTTGCAATTCGTTCCTCATCTTATCATTTCATTCAATTTCAATCCTAAATAATTTAATAATATTAGAATTTAAATCAAAACTCCAAATATTCCCAAATTAAATATTCTCGGATTAAAATTAAATAATTCTGGACGTTACAATTCTCCCCCACTAAGACTCGATTTCGTCCTCGAAATCGCAAGTACAATAGCACACAAGATATATCAGATAACAGAAAACTGAAGGAGCACTCACATCATTGAAACATCTCTGGAAATCGTTGCCTCATATCTGATTCTGTCTCCCAAGTAGCTTCTTCAATACCATGACGACTCCACTGGACTTTTACAAGCGGAATAGTCTTTGTTCGAAGTTGCTTCTCCTTATGATCAAGGATCTGAATTGGCTTCTCAAAATAACTCAAAGTTTCGTCGAGTTCAGCTTCATCAGATTGAAGTACATGAGATTCATCAGCAAGATATTTTCGAAGCATCGATACATGAAAGACATCATGTATTCCAGATAAGGATGGAGGCAAAGCTAATCGATAGGCAAGATTGCCTATTCTCTCCAGAATCTCATACGGACCGATATATCATGGATACAACTTCCCTCGCTTGCCAAAACGTACAGTACCTCTAAACGGAGAAATCTTCAAAAATACACGATCTCCCTGTTCAAAAGACAAAGGTCGACGTCGAATATTGGCATACTTGGCTTGTCTATCCTGAGCTGTCTTCATTCTCTTCTGAATAAGTTTCACTTGTTCAGTCATATCTCGAATCGTATCAGGTCCAATGTCAGGTACCTCAGAAATATCATCCCAAAAAAGAGGTGATCGACACTTCCTTCCATACAAAGCTTCAAACGGAGCCATTTCAATACTCGATTGATAGCTGTTGTTGTACGAGAATTCACAAAGAGGTAATGACTCTTACCAACTAGTGCCAAAATCAAGCACTACAGCTCTCAACATATCCTCCAATGTCTGAATGGTACGCTCAGACTGCCCGTCTGTCTGTGGATGATAGGTTGTGCTCAAGTGTAACTGTGTACCCAAAGCACTCTGTAAACTGTGCCAGAAGTGAGATATAAATCGAGGATCACGATCTGATACAATACACTTCGGCACTCCATGTAATCTGACAACTTCTCGAACATAAATCTCTGCCATCTGGTCGTGTCTATATGTCATGCGATAAGGAATAAAACACGTTGATTTCGTCAATCTGTCAATAATCACCCAGATAGCATCACAACCTCTAGAAGATCGAGGTAACTTCGTCACAAAGTCCATAGAAATATGATCCCATTTCCATTCAGGCACTGAAAAACTCTGTAACAAACCAGGCGGTTTCTTTCTTTCAGCCTTCACCTGTTGGCAATTAAGACACCGAGACACAAAATCAGTGATATCGGACTTCATTGGTTTCCACCAATATCGAGTCTTCAAATCGTTGTACATCTTCCTAACTCCAGGATGAATACTATAACGACTACAATGCGCCTCTTTCAGTAGTTGTTGTCGCACATCAGAAATATCAGGCACTACAAGGCGATTGTTTACATACAAAAGATCATCTCGAACCTGGTATTCAGACACATGCCCTGATCGAACTTTCTCAATCAAATTCTGCACATTCTGATCAAGTTTCTGATCTTCTTTAATTCTCAAAAGTAACTCTGGTTCAACTTGAATTTGATAAAGTCGCAGAGGCTGATAATTCATATCAAATACTAATCCAGAACAACAACAGTCTTCAATCAAATGGGATATACCAATCGTCGATAGCGATAAGGAACATACCTTTCGACTCAATGCATCAGCTGCTGCATTCGATTTTCCCGGATAGTATTTAATCTCACAATCAAAATCTTTAAGCAAATCAAGCCATCTACGCTGTCTCATATTCAGTTCTGACTGTGAAAACAAATATTTCAGACTCTTGTGATCAGAATAGATCTCAAACTGTTCCCCGTATAGATAATGTCGCCAAATCTTCAAAGCAAATACGATGGCGGCCAATTCAAGATCATGAATCGGATATCTGGTTTCATGAGGCTTCAACTATCTCGAGGCATAAGCAATCACATTCCCTCGCTGCATCAGAACACACCCCAAACCGCGATGAGATGCATCACAATAAATAGTGAAACCACCAGTACCTGAAGGAATCGTCAAGACTGGTGCACTGGTCAATCGTTTCTTCAACTCAAGAAAACTGGATTCACAAGCCTCAGACCAGATAAATGGAGCATTCTTCTGAGTTAACTGAGTAATCGGCTTCGCAATACTAGAAAAATCTTTAATGAATCGACGATAATACCCAGCCAAACCCATAAAACTACGTATCTCAGGAACAGATGTCGGTCTAGACCAACTGATCACTGCCTTGACTTTGCTTGGATCAACAGATATACCATCTCCAAATATGATATGCCCAAGAAAAACAACCTGTTTCAGCCAAAACTCACACTTCGACAGTTTAGCATACAGTTTCTCGGCTCTCAAGGTCTTTAACACAGTTCTCAAATGCTCTGAATGATCAATCAGATTCTTCGAATATATCAAAATATCATCAATAAAAATTATCACGAAGTCATCAAGATATTTCTGAAAAATACGGTTCATCAAAGCCATAAACACAGCTGGAGCATTTGTCAGACCAAACGGCATAACTATAAACTCAAAGTGGCCATACCTGGTTCTGAAAGCAGTTTTCGAAATATCAGAATCTCTAACTCTCAGCTGATGGTATCCAGATCTCAGATCGATCTTGGAATACACATAAGAACCCTGCAACTGATCGAATAAATCATCAATACGAGGCAAAGGGTATTTGTTCTTTACCGTTGCCTTGTTCAGTTGCCGGTAATCAATGCACAATCTCATTGAACCGTCTTTCTTTCTGACAAATAATACTGGAGCTCCCCAAGGAGAAACACTAGGTCAAATGTATCCCTTGGCCAGTAAATCTTCCAAGTGATCTTTCAACTCTTTCAATTCCACTGGTGTCATTCGATAAGGTGCTTTAGAAATCGGTGCAGTACTTAACATCAGTTCTATGTTGAAATCAATCTTACGATACGGAGGTAATCCCAGAATTTCATCAGGAAAAACGTCCGCAAATTCACTAACCACTGGCAAATCGGCCAGGTTCGGGCTAGTTTTCAGAACATCCACTGTATAAACAATAAATCCCTCTGCTCCTTTCTGCAAAAGTCGAGTCATAGATAATACTGAAATCAGAGGAATCTTAGCACGAGAACCCTTACCATAAAATTTCCATTCTCTAGCCATCTCGGGTCTGAACCTCACTACCTTCTGAAAACAGTCTACGGTAGCTCTGTACTTGGTTAGCATATCAATTCCGCTAATGTAGTCAAAATCAGACAAACCAAGAACAATACAATCTATCTCTATCTCATTACCATCATACTGTAGCAAACAATTCATAAGTGTCTGAATAGATATAAGACCCTTCCCCAAAGGAGAAGAAACAGATACTATAGCAGGTAATGATTCAACAGGCAAAGAATGTAATGAAGCAAATCGTGCAGAGATAAACATATGGGATGCACCTGTATCTATCAATACATATGCAGGATAACCACAAATAGAACAGTTACCTGCAATCACGTCATCCAGTGCTCCCTGTGCCTGTTCCTCCGTCAATGCAAAGATATGAGCCTGCTGTCTTTGAGGCTGACGGACTGTCTGACTTCCTCCTGGCCTTGGCTGTTGCTGTGGATGTGATGGCTGGAAGGAATGAACATAAGAGGCTTGTCTCGCAGGTTGAGCCACTGATCGTGATGACTCTGTACCTCGTGACTATCCAGAACCTCTCTGAGGACACACCCTCGCAAAATGGCCAGTCTGATGGCATATATGGCACCTCCCAGATATACCTCGGCACTGATCGGTTGGATGACCTCCACCACAACTGTTACAAAACACTCCTGTCTTCTGTTTCGTGCCACTGGAACTCAAAGAGCTGCTCCCTGACTTTTTAAACTGTTTCCCTCAAGCTTGTAAATATCCTTTCTTGCCACTGCTACTACCACCACCTTCAAATCGTGGAGGTTGTTGCGAGATTGAAGTTGAGGGTTGTGACTGTCTCGGAGGCTGAGCGATATATGAAGCTCCTCGCTGTTGTATCAAACCAGCTTCCGCTCCTTTGGCACTGTTCAAAGCATCAGCAAAATTATTCGGTCGCCTTGTGTTTACCAAAGTAAAGACCTCCGGAGTCAGTCCATTAATGAACTGATCAGCCATAGCCTCATCACTATCAGCAACATGTGGAGCAAAACGTAGCAATGTAGTGAATTTTGCAACATAATCTTTAATATTTAAGTTTCCCTGCTTCAGGTTCGCAAATTCTGCACCTTTATCTTTGCGGTAAGACACTGGAAAGAAGCGTTGGTAAAACTCAGTTTTAAAGACGTTCCAGGTAATTACAGTTCCTCTACGCTCCAGAGCTTTCTTTGTTGTGAACCACCAACTCTTTGCAACCTTATGCAACTGATGTCCAATTAATCTGACTCTCTGCTCATCATCATAATCAAGCGAATCAAACAACATCTCCATGTCATTGAGCTATCCTTCATATACAACTGCATTTTCAGTACCGTTCAAAGTAGGCGGATGGTATGATTGAAATCTTTTCAATAATGTTTCCATCGGAGTGGCAGTCATATCTGACATATCTCAAGAGGTACTTCCCTATTCATTGCTCGGGACTGCAGCTTGAGGCACTATCGGTGTTACCACTGTTTGTTCCGGCAGAGGAATATGAACTGTCTGTTCTGGCATAGGAGTAGGAACCTGAGGTCTAAGAGGAGGTCGTCCTGGTCTTTGAGACATATCTGATTATCAAAAGGGTTAGGATACCACAATCATCAAATCTATCTCAGTCCTCCCCCGATCATCTTACCTCTGATCAAGACTCGGTTCTGATTCAATCTTTAAAAAAAAAAAATCGAAGTACTCAACAAGACATGCTTCCAATCCATTCAGATAATCAGGTAGCATATCATAATTCATCAGAACACATGCCTCTAATTAGTTCAGATATTCCAGTAAGCATGCGTCTTCATACTTTCAAATAAAATAAATACAACATCATGTAATAAAATACTTGAAAGTAAATCATGCTAGCATTTACAACATGTAATTCAATCATGTAATTAAATCATAGCAAAATAAAATAAAGAAGCAAGGAAGATAACTCGATCTACCCCACTTACTATCTAACTCAGTCCAGAATTTTCTCGCTCTGATACCACCTATTGTGATGACCCGGTTCTAAATCTCTTGAATCAAATAATAGTCCAAGGTTCATGGATTAAGGCCAAGCATCAAAGCCTAAATTTTTTATTTTTTTTATAAAGTAACCTGCGCGCGCGCGGGGAGCACCCCTCGCGGGCGCAGTTCAACGAGCCCGAAACTCCATGGGCTGGCTTGCGCGTGCGCGCAAGCAAGGGCTCTCCCGTGCGCAAGCCAAGCAACCAGAAAAAAAAAAAAAAGATGTCCAACTGCTGTCAAATGCTGTCTCTACTCCACCTTATCAGCTCTACCAAGTTCCTTAAGCATCAAACGAGGTAAAAGAGCCATTCTCAAGACAACAACATAAACTTTAACATCTCAAACAAAAGTAAGACAACAAGATCATATGTTATAACAATCTAGAATAGCATACACTCTAGACTAAAGTTCAAGTCTATCCATCAAACAACTTAAGCTTTAAACATAAGATCCAATCTAGTACTTAACAACACCAACTCTTGTTTTTAACATAAAAGTGACAGCAACTCGACTTCTATACCGGATCATCACTCTAATCTCTCAAGTCTCGATTTGTCAAGCCCGCCTTTGCCCTGTTCCTAAACCACCTGTTGCCATGCACACATACAAACACGACAACAGCCGGATAACTCCGGTGAGAAATATATTTCCCAGTAAAAGCAACTAAACATGCATAGCAAAACATATATCAAATTCATGATATAAAAATAACTACAATGCATGTTTTAAAACAAGGTTCTCTAGTTCATCGTTTGGGATCCCGAGAAGAAGATATCATAACTAACCACCGACTCTCTCGATCGAGGTGGGGCTACTTATCTTGCTTCTCTAGACTTTGAAGCCATTATATATGTAAATCAGACGCTAGGCTAAGTCAACCACCCAGGCAATACATATATAATCCCTCAAATCGTCTATTCGAACGTTTCCGTTCATTTCAAAATCAAAGAATAAGTCTTGCAAGATGAATGCAACATATATCATCATAAAAGCATCCATTAACATCAAAGACTCATTCAACAATTCATAGAAGAGCATATAAAAGCAAATAAGTATGTGATTTAGGGAACTCGATATAAACCATCTCGAGTTATAATCCCATTCAATTAGTAGTCCACTTTTACCTTTCAATTGTGAGGTTTAAGGTGATTTCAAGCTATCCAATCTGTACAATAAACAACCATAAGCTTTGTCCCACAATCTACATTTCAAACCAAACAAACTCTATTGGAGACTAACTTCAAACCTTGTTCTTCTTCTACCGGTTTCGAAGTCGGGATTCTAGAGTTGACGTCTCTTGTTTGTAAACTGAAATCACAGCATTTTACCAAGGAACATCAGCTTTAACTTATATCAATAGCATCTCAAGCATAAGGTAGTAAAACAGTCTTAATTACTAAGTTCGGCGGCGTAACGGCGTCGATTCGGAAACCGCAATCACAAAGCTATCAAACTAACAAGCATATACATCATCTACACCTCTCATAACCAGCAACATATCATCATGATCATCATATCCTGTAAGGCCCGGGATTAATTGATATTAATCCGAATTTATTTAATTTTAATCCGAGTATATTTAATTTGGGAATAATTAGAGTTTTGATTTAAATTCTAATATTCTTAAATTATTTAGGATTGAAATTGAATAAAACTAAGGGCTGAGGACTGAATTGCAATTTCGAAGAATGGAGGGACTAAAGTGCAATTTCCTCTTAACTTATCTGATTTGCTATATTTAGGAGAGGGAAAAACGTGTAAGAAGGAAAAAAAAGAAATCAGAATTCAGAAATTCAGAACCGAGCACACCCGATTCCTTCCATTTCCTTTACAAGTTTGATTTTCTTTTCGCGATAACTTTTGCTACGGTTGTCTGATTTCGATTCCGTTGGATGTTCTGGAATCCTTACGACGAGGGCTTCGATCTCGTGTAAGTTTTATGCTCTGTTATGTTGATTTCGAAATCATTATGGGGCAGAGATCAGATTCTGAACTTGTATGCTTGTTCTTGAACTTGTTATGATTATCTATTGAAACCGGCTTGATGAACTTGCGATAGTTGTATTCGATTTTGATTCCAGCAAGTGAACCAACTGTTATGGACATTTATATGTTGTTTTAAAGGTTATATATCAGCTGGTTTATGAGTTGTGATGTACGTATGATTGAAGAATTTGATAGAAATGGTTTGCGATACCGTATCGGTTACCGATTTTGAATCACTACGCCGTTTAGTCGAGTTGTTGGACTGTGTTGATAGCCAAGTTTGAAACTGAATATGTTATGGAGATTTTATGGTTGTTATAGCAATTTTCTTGTTCAATTTCAGTTGAAGAAACAGCACAAACGACACAAGACTTCGACCTTGTACCGAAGAAGTGTTCTTGAGGTTTGAAATGCGATTGGGCGATGAATTCCTTATGGTTTTGACTTGTTTCTGAAGCGATAATGTGAAATGAAGTTTGATATGTATATCTTGATTATCTTTTACAGATTTGAAGAGCTCAGAATCCGATAAACGAAGGTATAATGACGACATCGTTTTGAAAGGGACTTTGAAACTCAAGATCGACGTTTCTTGAGTTGGCCCGATAAAATCACATACTTGTTTTGATTTGATTTGATTTCGATGTTGTCGATCCATCACAGGTAGTGGATCTTTATATTCGAGTGGATATATTGATAGATTGAATTGATTATAAGCCCAGGTTACGATTAACCTGATTTTCGAGTCGATTATATCTCGATAGATGGATATCCATGTCAAGATCGCATACGAATCTTGATGGCTTCGAAGTTTAATGAATCAATTCCTATACGAAGAGCGTATTACTCTATTTGATTGAGTCGAGTTTTAAATAGAGTCGATATGATTTATTTAACACTTTCGATATGTCGATTATACTGAGATTGTATCTCACCGGAGTGTATCCGGCTGTTGTCTTGTTTTGTATGTGTGCATGACAACAGAGGGGGCAGAAGCTGGTCATCGACGTCATTGACAGCTGGGATAAAGAGTCGAGCATGTGAGGACTCGGGTTGTAGATGATACTTTGATCTTTTAGATGTTTGGTTTCCTTGGTTTTGAACATATGTATTACGATGGGAAAACATGTATCAAACTTGATCTAGTTTAAGTTGTTGTCGTTTTGTGATCTTTTAGCGACTTGGATGATGTAAGAAAATACATGTACCATTGTATGAGACTTTGTTTAGATGTATTTGAATATGTTCAGATCTAAAAACCAGGTTTGGAGAAGTTAAGAAGCAAGCTTGGGAGCCATGTTTTTCGAGGGAAAAACTCTGTCCAGGACTGTGCCCGAGCTGCCAAAAACAGCAGCCCGAGCGCAGCCCAGGCAGAACTTTCACTTTGTTAGCAACATGGTGCGCCCGAGCGGCGCTTTATGGCCGCTCGAGCGCACCCCATTTTAAAAAAAAAAAAAAAAAAAAAAAAAATTTTTGGTTCTTGGCTTGGCTTGTTACTTCATCCTTCCTTGTTTGACTAATGATACTTAATCATTATTGCCCTTAGAATGAGATTAACAACCCGAGGTCCCCACAACAGGTGGTATCAGAGCGTAGGTTCTGGACTGAACTAGATGAGAGGGGTAGATCGAGTCTTCTATTCTGATTTATTTATTCTTGATGCGTGTTTATTATTTGAAGTAATAGCATGAATTGAATGAGTATGAATCAGAACTCGATCTCTTGAGAAGGCATTCAGTGCTAATCAGAGGAGGGACTGAAACAGAAATGTATTACGATATGATGAACTGTTCACTGATCTATTTGATTATCAGATATGTCACGAAGACCAGGACGACCACCACTGAGACCGTCAGTGACTACTCCTTTGCCGGTCACTACTCAGTTGCCAAAACAGACAAATGCTGCACAACCGGTAATACAGCCAGTGACAGTGCCAGAACATGGACAGAGTAGTACTTCTGTTGATTTATATGGTGAAGCTACTCCGATGGAAAAACTTCTGAAGCGATTCCAGTCGTTTAAACCACCGACACTGCAAGGGACTGAGAATGCTATAGAATGTGAAAGCTGGCTGGAAGACATAGAACAGATGTTTGAGTCACTTGATTATGTTGATGAAAGACGAGTAAGATTAGTCATTTACCAACTTCATGGCATAGCAAAGAACTGGTGGATAGCAACGAAGAAAGCATATGAAAGCCAAGGTACCGCTATTACTTGGAATTTATTTCGAACTGCTTTCTTTCAACGTTTCTTTCCTGTATCTTATCGAAAGGACAAAGGAGCGGAGTTTGCGAGTTTGCAACAGGGCCAAATGAATATCGAAGATTATGTTGCAAAATTCACAAGCTTGATGAAGTTTGCTCCTCATGTTGCTGCCAGTGACGAAGCACAAGCCGATCAGTTTATCAATGGCTTGAATCCTGACGTGTTTATGTTAGTG
This sequence comes from Henckelia pumila, assembly GCF_033568475.1. Lineage (NCBI taxonomy): Eukaryota > Viridiplantae > Streptophyta > Magnoliopsida > Lamiales > Gesneriaceae > Henckelia > Henckelia pumila. The sequence goes on along the minus strand of NC_133120.1, from coordinate 98,027,132 downwards.
AATGCCGGAAGACCGAATACTTTTGCCGATGCTCTTAATCGTGCAAAAGGTGCTGAAGCTGGGATATTGAAGCACCGAAGAGCCCAGTTTGTTCCTCAATCTGTTCCTCAACCTATGAAGCAACCAGAACAGTCACCGACTCCACAGCCACCTCGATTCGAAGCTGGAGGTAGTAGTGGTGGGAAGAAAAGCTTCTTTAGAAGTAAAAGCAAACAGTTCAAGAGAGCAGGTAGTGGTAGTTCCTCAAGTTCCAGTGGTTCTCGACAGTCTCGATCTGGACAGAGGTATGATAGTTGTACTAAGTGTGGAGGTCGCCATCCCACTGAACAGTGCCGAGGTATTTTTGGGAGCTGTCATATTTGCAACAAAACTGGACATTATGCAAGAGTATGTCCACAGAGAGGAGTTGAAGGTGCTCAGGGTACTGGATCAGTGAGATCAGTAGCTCAGACTGAAAGGCAAGGAACTACTGTGCATTCTTTTCAGTCACAACCTGCATCACAAGGAAGAGGAGGAAGTCAGATAGTGAACCAACCTCCGAGACAACAAGCAAGAGTGTTTGCACTAACAGAAGAGCAAGCACAGGCGGCACCTGATGATGTTATAGCAGGTAACTGTTATCTTTCTGGTTATCCTGCATACGTTTTATTTGATACTGGTGCGTCACACACTTTCATTTCTGAACACTTTGTTGCATTACATTCATTACCTGTGGAAGTATTAGATAATGTAGTTTCTATATCTTCACCGTTGGGAAAAGGTATAGTATCAGTGAAATCTGTGCGAAGTTGTATACTACAGTACGAAGGGAATGAAGTTGAACTTGACTGTATTGTTCTTGGATTATCTGATTTTGATTGTATTATTGGCATCGATATACTTACCAAGTACAGAGCTACAGTCGACTGTTTTCAGAAGATAGTAAGATTCAGACCACTGATGACCGATGAATGGAAATTCTTTGGTAAGGGTTCAAGATCTAGAATTCCTTTGATTTCTGCTATTGTTATGACTGACTTGTTACATAAAGGAGCAGAAGGATTTCTGATCTATGCTGTTGATGTACTGAAGAGTAGTCCGAAGTTATCTGATATACCGGTGGTGAGCGAATTTACAGATGTATTCCCTGACGAGATTCCGGGATTGCCACCATACAGAGAGGTAGACTTCAGTATCGAATTGATGCCAGGTACACAGCCGATATCGAAAGCACCTTACCGTATGGCACCGATTGAACTGAAAGAATTGAAAGACCAACTTGAAGATTTGTTGGCCAAGGGTTATATCAGACCGAGCGTATCTCCTTGGGGTGCTCCGGTTTTATTTGTCAGAAAGAAGGACGGATCGATGAGATTGTGTATTGACTACCGGCAATTGAATAAAGCAACGATAAAGAATCGTTATCCTTTACCACGTATCGATGATTTATTTGATCAATTGCAGGGATCGTCAGTATATTCGAAGATTGATCTTCGATCCGGTTATCATCAACTGAGGGTACGAGATGAAGATATCCAGAAAACTGCATTTCGAACCAGGTATGGACATTACGAATTTATTGTCATGCCTTTTGGTTTAACGAATGCACCAGCAGTATTTATGGGATTGATGAATAGGGTATTTCAAAGATATCTAGATGATTTTGTGATAATATTTATTGATGATATCTTGATTTATTCTAAGACTATGAATGAACATGCTGGTCATCTCCGAACTGTATTGAAAACCTTGAGAGCAGAAAAGTTATATGCCAAGTTATCCAAATGTGAGTTTTGGTTGCAGCGAGTCGTGTTTCTTGGTCATATTATTTCAGGAGATGGTATATCAGTTGATCCAAGCAAAGTAGAAGCTGTGATTAATTGGCAAAGACCGACGTCTGTGCCAGAAATTCAAAGTTTTATGGGCTTAGCTGGTTACTATCGTCGATTCATTCGAGATTTTTCATCGATAGCGAAGCCTATTACACAGCTTACACAGAAGAATGCACCATTTGTTTGGTCTGAAGCATGTGAAAGAAGTTTTGTAGAGTTGAAGAAACGATTGACTACAGCGCCAATTTTGACAATCCCTACAGGTACTGGTGATTTTGTTGTTTATTGTGATGCTTCTCACCAGGGATTGGGATGTATTTTGATGCAGAGAGGACATGTTGTCGCTTATGCTTCTCGACAACTGAAACCACACGAAGTTAGGTATCCAATTCATGATCTGGAGTTGGCTGCAATCGTCTTTGCATTGAAAATTTGGCGACATTACTTATATGGCGAGAGGTTTGAAATCTTTTCTGATCACAAAAGCCTGAAGTATCTGTTTTCTCAATCTGAATTGAACATGAGACAACGACGATGGCTTGATTTATTGAAGGATTTTGATTGTAAAATCAAATATTATCCGGGAAAATCTAACGCAGCAGCAGATGCCTTGAGTAGAAAAGTATGTGCTCTATCTTTATCTACTATAGGTGTATCTAATTTGATTGAGAATTGTTGTGTTTCTGGATATGTATTTGAGACAGATAGAAGGCCTATGCGAGTTTATGCAATCAGTGCTGAACCAGAGTTGTTGATTCAGATAAAAGAAGCACAGAAATCTGATTTGAATGTTCAGAAATCGATTGAAATGATCAGATCAGGACATCAGTCTGAATACAAGGTTAGTAATGATGATATTTTGTATGTGAATAACCGAATAGTTGTTCCAGATATTTCAGACTTGAGACAGAAGATTTTGAAAGAAGCCCACTGTAGTCGATTCAGTATTCATCCTGGAGGCAGAAAGATGTACAACGACTTGAAGAGTCAGTACTGGTGGAAACAAATGAAGTCTGATGTGACTGAATTTGTATCCAAATGTTTAAATTGCCAACAGGTGAAGGCTGAAAGAAAGAAACCGGGTGACTTATTACAGAGTTTGTCCATTCCTGAATGGAAATGGGATCACATTTCCATGGACTTTGTAACGAAGTTGCCAATATCATCTCGAGGATGCGATGCTGTTTGGGTAATCGTCGACAGATTGACGAAATCTGCGTGCTTTATTCCATATCGAATGACTTATCGTCATGATCAGATGGCAGATCTCTATATTCAAGAAGTAGTAAGACTACATGGTGTGCCAAAGTCGATCGTATCAGATCGTGATCCAAGGTTTACATCACATTTTTGGCATAGCCTACAGGAAGCTCTAGGTACGCGTTTACATTTGAGTACCGCTTATCATCCTCAAACAGACGGTCAATCTGAACGAACTATTCAGACACTTGAGGATATGCTTAGAGCTGTTGTTCTTGATTTTGGTGTTTCATGGCAGAATTCTATACCACTTGTTGAATTCTCTTATAACAACAGTTATCAGACGAGTATAGAGATGGCACCATTCGAAGCATTGTATGGGAAGAAGTGTCGATCGCCTTTATATTGGGATGATGTGTCTGAAGTACCTGAGTTAGGGCCGGATATGATTAGACAGATGACTGAGAAAGTGAAACTGATACAGCAGCGAATGAAAACAGCACAGCACAGACAGAGCAGATATGCGAATGTACGAAGACGGCCGTTATATTTTGATCAGGGAGATAGAGTGTTTCTGAAGATTTCACCATTCAGGGGCACAGTTCGATTTGGCAAACGAGGAAAATTATCTCCAAGGTATATTGGGCCGTATGAGATTCTCGAGAAGGTAGGCAATCTAGCTTATCGTCTCGCTCTTCCTATGTCTTTGTCTGGTATACATGATGTCTTTCATGTATCGATGTTGCGGAAGTATATAGCTGATGCATCTCATGTCATTCAATTTGACGAAGCTGAGTTGGATGATACTCTCAGTTATTTCGAACAGCCTATTCAGATACTTGACAGAAAGACGAAGCAACTCCGAACGAAGACCATTCCATTGGTGAAGATTCAATGGAATCGACACGGGGTTGAAGAGGCGACTTGGGAAGTTGAAGAAGATATGAAGCAGCGATTTCCCTATCTTTTCCACTGATGTGAGTGCTTATTATGTATTCAGGTATTATTTTGATTATGAGCATGACGACTGCATATCTATACTGTTTATGAATTCGAGGACGAACTCATGTCTTAGTGGGGGAGAAATGTAAGGCCCGGGATTAATTGATATTAATCCGAATTTATTTAATTTTAATCCGAGTATATTTAATTTGGGAATAATTAGAGTTTTGATTTAAATTCTAATATTCTTAAATTATTTAGGATTGAAATTGAATAAAACTAAGGGCTGAGGACTGAATTGCAATTTCCGAAGAATGGAGGGACTAAAGTGCAATTTCCTCTTAACTTATCTGATTTGCTATATTTAGGAGAGGGAAAAACGTGTAAGAAGGAAAAAAAAGAAATCAGAATTCAGAAATTCAGAACCGAGCACACCCGATTCCTTCCATTTCCTTTACAAGTTTGATTTTCTTTTCGCGATAACTTTTGCTACGGTTGTCTGATTTCGATTCCGTTGGATGTTCTGGAATCCTTACGACGAGGGCTTCGATCTCGTGTAAGTTTTATGCTCTGTTATGTTGATTTCGAAATCATTATGGGGCAGAGATCAGATTCTGAACTTGTATGCTTGTTCTTGAACTTGTTATGATTATCTATTGAAACCGGCTTGATGAACTTGCGATAGTTGTATTCGATTTTGATTCCAGCAAGTGAACCAACTGTTATGGACATTTATATGTTGTTTTAAAGGTTATATATCAGCTGGTTTATGAGTTGTGATGTACGTATGATTGAAGAATTTGATAGAAATGGTTTGCGATACCGTATCGGTTACCGATTTTGAATCACTACGCCGTTTAGTCGAGTTGTTGGACTGTGTTGATAGCCAAGTTTGAAACTGAATATGTTATGGAGATTTTATGGTTGTTATAGCAATTTTCTTGTTCAATTTCAGTTGAAGAAACAGCACAAACGACACAAGACTTCGACCTTGTACCGAAGAAGTGTTCTTGAGGTTTGAAATGCGATTGGGCGATGAATTCCTTATGGTTTTGACTTGTTTCTGAAGCGATAATGTGAAATGAAGTTTGATATGTATATCTTGATTATCTTTTACAGATTTGAAGAGCTCAGAATCCGATAAACGAAGGTATAATGACGACATCGTTTTGAAAGGGACTTTGAAACTCAAGATCGACGTGTCATGAGTTGGCCCGATAAAATCACATACTTGTTTTGATTTGATTTGATTTCGATGTTGTCGATCCATCACAGGTAGTGGATCTTTATATTCGAGTGGATATATTGATAGATTGAATTGATTATAAGCCCAGGTTACGATTAACCTGATTTTCGAGTCGATTATATCTCGATAGATGGATATCCATGTCAAGATCGCATACGAATCTTGATGGCTTCGAAGTTTAATGAATCAATTCCTATACGAAGAGCGTATTACTCTATTTGATTGAGTCGAGTTTTAAATAGAGTCGATATGATTTATTTAACGCTTTCGATATGTCGATTATATTGAGATTGTATCTCACCGGAGTGTATCCGGCTGTTGTCTTGTTTTGTATGTGTGCATGACAACAGAGGGGGCAGAAGCTGGTCATCGACGTCATTGACAGCTGGGATAAAGAGTCGAGCATGTGAGGACTCGGGTTGTAGATGATACTTTGATCTTTTAGATGTTTGGTTTCCTTGGTTTTGAACATATGTATTACGATGGGAAAACATGTATCAAACTTGATCTAGTTTAAGTTGTTGTCGTTTTGTGATCTTTTAGCGACTTGGATGATGTAAGAAAATACATGTACCATTGTATGAGACTTTGTTTAGATGTATTTGAATATGTTCAGATCTAAAAACCAGGTTTGGAGAAGTTAAGAAGCAAGCTTGGGAGCCATGTTTTTCGAGGGAAAAACTCTGTCCAGGACTGTGCCCGAGCTGCCAAAAACAGCAGCCCGAGCGTAGCCCAGGCAGAACTTTCACTTTGTTAGCAACATGGTGCGCCCGAGCGGCGCTTTATGGCCGCTCGAGCGCACCCCATTTTAAAAAAAAAAAAAAAAAATATTTTTTTTGGTTCTTGGCTTGGCTTGTTACTTCATCCTTCCTTGTTTGAATAATGATACTTAATCATTATTGCCCTTAGAATGAGATTAACAACCCGAGGTCCCCACATATCCTGAGCTGAAGAAATTGAATACAAGCTGGAAAATACCACATAGCCAAACACTATCCATCTTTGAATCGATTTCGATACGATATCTCATATCATCTCAAGATCACTAAACCATGACTAAATTCTGAATTTTGCGTAAACATGATTTCAAAACTTGATAGAAACATCAAAATACTTACATCCTTTTGTAGCCCTCGTTGCGAGGATTCCAAAACCGTGCCCAAAACTGAAATCGGATAACCGGTTCTTGAGTTATGAAGATTTGAAATTGAAAATAGACTTGAGATTATTTGTTCTTGTTCTCTCGGTTCTTCCTCTGATTTTTCTGATTGAGAATAGGAGCATACACGTTCAAACTCCTTTGCAAGACAAGTGTCCAACCAATTTCTAATATTTGCACTTTAGTCCTCCAATTATTGCTTCTTTGCAATTCGGTCCTCATCTTATCATTTCATTCAATTTCAATCCTTAATAATTTAAGAATATTAGAATTTAAATCAAAACTCCAAATATTCCCAAATAAAATATTCTCGGATTAAAATTAAATAATTCCGGGCGTTACAGCATGTGTCTGAATACCAGGTTCGAGATGATATTTTGTATGTAAACAATCGCCTTGTAGTGCCTGATATTTTTGATGTGAGACAACAACTACTGAAAGAGGCGCATTGTAGTCGTTATAGTATTCATCCTGGTGGGAGAAAGATGTACAACGATTTGAAAACTCGATATTGGTGGAAACCAATGAAGTCCGATATCATTGATTTTGTGTCTCGATGTCTGAATTACCAACAGGTGAAGGCTGAAAGGAAGAAACTGCCAGGTTTGTTACAGAGTTTATCAGTGCCGAAATGGAAATGGGATCATATTTCCATGGACTTCGTGATGAAGTTATCTCGATCTTCTAGAGGTTGCGATGCTATCTGGGTGATTATCGACAGATTGACGAAATCAGTGGGTTTTATACCTTATCGTATGACATATAGACGCGATCAGATGGCAGAGCTTTATGTCCGAGAAGTTGTCAGATTGCATGGAGTGCCGAAGTCTATAGTATCAGATCGTGATCCTCGATTTACATCTCACTTCTAGCACAGTTTACAGAGTGCTTTGGGTACTCAGTTACACTTGAGCACAGCCTATCATCCATAGACAGACGGACAGTCTGAGCGTACCATTCAGACATTGGAGGATATGTTGAGAGCTGTAGTGCTTGATTTTGGCACGAGTTGGCAAGATTCATTACCACTTTGTGAATTCTCGTACAACAACAACTATCAATCGAGTATTGAAATGGCTCCGTTTGAAGCTCTGTATGATAGAAAGTGTCGATCACCTCTTTTCTGGGATGATATTTCTGAGGTACCTGACATTGGACCTGATATGATTCGAGATATGACTGAACAAGTGAAGCTTATTCAGAAGAGAATGAAGACAGCACAGGATAGACAAACGAAGTAAGCCAATATTCGACGTCGACCTTTGTCTTTTGAACAGGGGAATCGTGTATTTTTGAAGATTTCTCCGTTCAGAGGTACTGTATGTTTTGGCAAGCGAGGGAAGTTGTCTCCACGATATATCGGTCCGTATGAGATTCTGGAGAGAATAGGCAATCTTGCATATCAATTAGCTCTTCCTCCATCCTTATCTGGAATACATGATGTCTTTCATGTATCGATGCTTCGAAAATACCTTGCTGATGAATCTCATGTGCTTCAACCTGATGAGGCTAAACTTGACGAAACTTTGAGTTATTTTGAAAATCCAATTCAGATCCTTGATCATAAGGAGAAGCAACTTCGAACGAAGACTATTCCGCTTGTAAAAGTCTAGTGGAGTCGTCATGGTATTGAAGAAGCTACTTGGGAGACGGAATCAGATATGAGGCAACGATTTCCAGAGATGTTTCAATGATGTGAGTTCTCCTTTAGTTTTCTGTTATCTGATATATCTTATGTGCGGATAGTACTTGAGATTTCGAGGACGAAATCATGTCTTAGTGGGGGAAAATTGTAACGCCCGGAATTATTTAATTTTAATCCGAGAATATTTAATTTGGAAATATTTGGAGTTTTGATTTAAATTCTAATATTCTTAAATTATTTAGGATTGAAATTGAAAGAATTGAGAAATTGAGGACCAAATTGCAATTATTGACAACTTGAGGGGCCAAAGTGCAAATAGTTGACAATTGTTGGACACTTGTGATTTGTATATGTATTCACATGTGATACAACACATTCCATCAGAAATTTCAAAAGGAAGGAACCGAGGGGATGAACAAGGAAAGCTTCAATATTTTCTTCAACTTGTAATTGCTATATCTTTTGCGTCGGTTATCCGAATTCGATTCCGAAAAAGGTTCTGGACTCCTTGCAAGAAGACCTTCGAATTGATGTAAGTTTTTTTTTATTCATTATGGTTAGAGAAGTCGAAAATGGCAGAGATCAGATGTGGTTATGAATTGTTGTTGTTGAGCTTGTATTCCTTGTTTTATCGAGTTCGGGTTGAAGGATGGCTATCGATTATGTTCTTATGATTTTAGCTGTGTATTTGATAGTATATCTGTTGATATGTTGAAGAATTAGTGCTGGTTTTGAATCATATACAGCTGGTATAATTATAGAATTGTTATAGTTGAGTTTCGGGATTGCCGAGTTTATATCGTTACGCCGCCGAGTTTATGATTTGAGGCTGTTTTGCTATTGTATCTTGGTTTAAGATGTTGCTGGGTTGTAGCTGATGTTTACTTGGTGTAATACCCGAAAATATTAAATTATTAATTATGAGATTTGAGAATTAAATTTCATATTATGGGCTAATATTGATTTGAAAAGTTATGAAAATGATAGATTTAATTTCCGAACCGAAAATATTTAATTTGAGAATTTACGGATTTTGAGAATTAAATTCCGAGAATTCTTAAATTAAAAGAATAAATATTCGATTTGAATATTTATGGAATTCGAGATTAAATTCCATGTTTCGGAAATTAAAAAAGATGTATTTTGAAGATGAAACCCGATCAGGGGTTGATTGGAGAATATCGAAGATTCGAGGGCTAAAGTGCAAAAGGCCGGGATTATTTAATTAATCCGAATTTATTTAATTTTAATCCGAGTATATTTAATTTGGAAATATTTAGAGTTTCGATTTTAATTCTAATATTCTTAAATTATTTTGGATTGAAATTGAATTAAAAAGAAGGCCGAGGACTGAATTGCAATTTCTGAAGACTTGAGGGGCTAAATTGCAAAATATGCAATACATATCCGATTTTTGAATAATGAATCAGCCTTGATACGTGTTATGTTATTTTTCAATTCAAAATTCTGAAGCCGAGAACAGAGAAGTCGAGAGTTCTTATATTTCTTTGAATTCGATTTCTTCAAATCGCCGTAACTTTTGCGTCGGTTGTCCGATTTCGATTCCAAAAGATGTTCTGGAATCCTTGCAACGAGGCCTTCGATTTGATGTAAGTATTTAATCCTTTCGGCATGTTTTGAAGATTGATATATGGCAGAGATCAGATTATGCATTTATGTTTGTGTTCTTGAGTTCGTATGCTGTTCGATATCGAAGTTGGATTGAAGAATGACGATCGTTTGTAATTGCTATGATATGACAGCATATATTTCGAAATCTATAGCTGCTTAGATGATGGTTTATGATGATATATGCAGCATGTTTACATTTCATATCAGATTATACTTGCATGTTTCGAGTTCGAGAAGCTACAATTCGAATCGGTCAAGAATTGAGTAAAGTTTGTAACTCGTTTTGCCTTGAAGTTTGAGTTATGATTGAGCTGATTTTTATGTGAGTTGTAGCTGATATAAATAGCTTGATATGATATGTTTCAGATTGTAAATAAGAGATTCGAACTCAAGATTTTAGCATTTGAGAAACGAGATCGAATAGCTCAAGATTGAAGTGAATGTGAGTGAAGATGATTGATGTTTGAATGAGCAGATTTGCTAGGAGTTGTTGTACTTCCTATCCATATGTGGAACATCGTCAACTCGAGAATGAAATGTATAATGACGACATCGCGAGTCAGGGATTGTGAAACTCAAGAACGACTATTCTTGAGTTATCCCGAACAAACCACATACTTGTTTAAGTACTTGTTCTTGAGGTAGAACTTATGTTATTGTTGATCCATCATAGGTAGTGGATCTTTATTGCTTTTGATATGATTGTATATTGAATTGATTCTATGCCAAGGTTGCGGTTAACCTTATTTTCTAGCCCGAAATGGCTACGATAGATGGATATCCATGTCAAGATCAGATACAAATCTTGATAACAACGAAGTGATAAGAATCAATTCTTGAGATAAGCGCTCTATATAAATTGAGTTTTGATTTGAAGTTTGAGTCGATATATGCATTATCTTTACTCTATTCTTGAGTTGATATGTTTAGAGTTGATATGAATTTATTTAACGCATTTATATGTCGATTATACTGAGAATGATTTCTCACCGGAGTTTATCCGGCTATTGCTTTGTTTTGTATGTGTGCATTGCAACAGGTGGGGCAGGAGCTTGGTTGAGAGAACATTGATAGCTCGGGAGAGAGATGTAGCAAGTGTGGACTCGGGTTAAGTTGAAGAATGGTAGCAAATAGCATTGAACTTGACATTGAAATCTTGTTTAGAAGCTCACTATTGAGAGTTAGTGTAGCTTGTTGATTTATGTCTTTTATGCTATTCATTGGATGTATTAAATTGTATGAGTTGATCATAGGAACTTGGTATATGAATGTATGCATGTTTTCAGATTTTATAACATGCTTAGAATTGATTTGGATGATGATATATACCTTGTACTAAAGTTTTGACAGCAAAAGATCAGCAGCAGAATTCGAGCAAAAGTTGGCTCGCTCGATCGGGTGAAATTTACCGATCGAGCAAGGCCAAATTTTGTTCAAACCCGAGAGCATGATTTTGTTGCTCGCTCGATCGGCTGATTTTGCCCGATCGAGCGAGGCTTTGAAATTTAAAAAAAAAAAAAAAAGTCTGCTCTTGATTTATTATTCTTTAATTGTTTGATTAATTGTTTAATTAATCATTAGCTGCCCTAAAACAAGATTAGCAGCCCGAGGTCCCCACAACATGTGGTATCAGAGCGTAGGTTTTGGACTGAGATAGAAGCTGAGCGGGGTAGAGTGAGTCACATGCATTTATAGTATTGCATGATTATGCAGTATTTGATTTGATGATTTAATAAATTGCATGTACTCTTGATCTACCTTTGAAATTGAATTGATTAATTTACTGATTTGTAAATTTTCAAATTCTTATCGATGTTATTATAAGAATTTTCCCGGGTGATGTAAGCACCCAGAATCGAAGAGAATAGTGTTCTTTGGGTGATGTAAGCACCCCAGACTGACAGAGTGGTATGGCCAGACTGAACAGAATGGTATGGTCAGATTGAACAGAACTGTATTATTGCTCAGCTGAATGAAATATCTCTGATTGAACAGAACAGAACAGAATATCAGCGAATGAATAAATGTATTGCATGTAGAAGTTGTTCTGAAGAACTTGATCAATCGTTCAGATACCTGAAAAATACTGATGAATGATGTATTAGATTGACTGTCTACCAACTTCGAAACCTGGCAATCAGCTGATGAATTTTGATGAAGAAATGATGAAATAACAGAGGTATATTAATTTGTTGGTAAGTGCTTAGAACATGATTTTTGTTTATAGTTCTGTGCCACAACAGATAGAAATGATCAGAAAGACAAATATACCAACAGATCGGCTGATTTTGCCCGATCGAGCGAGGCTCTGAAATTTTTTTTTAAAAAAAATTTATGCTCTTGATTTATTATTCTTTAATTGTTTGATTAATTGTTTAATTAATCATTAGCTGCCCTAAAACAAGATTAGCAACCCGAGGTCCCCACACTTGGTTTATATGTTGTGATTTCAGTGCATAAACAGGGGATATCAACTCGATAATCTCAACTTCGAAACCGATAGAAGAAAGAACAAGGTTTGTAGCTTTTTGCCTTGAAGTTTGGTTGAAGCCTGAGCAAATTTTGAGATAGGTTTGGTGATTGTGTTGTTCAGATTTGGATAGCTTGAAGTTGCCTTGAAACCTCACAATCGAAAGGTAAAAGTGGACTACTATTTTGAATGAAATCTAACTCGAGATGGTTTGTATCGAGTTCCCTAAATCACATACTTATTTGATTACTCGCTTTTATATGTTTTCTATGAATTATTGAATGAGTCTATGGTGTTAATGAATGCTATATTGATTTTATATGTGCATTCATCTTGATAAACCAATTCTTTGATTTTGAAATGAACGGAAACGTTCGATTAGACGATTTGAGGGATTATATATGTATGGCCTGGGTGGTTGACTTAGCCTGTGAAGACCCGAGTTCTAATCTCTCATTAATCAAAACATTACAAAGACTAGACAAAGAATCAATGTCTAAACAAAGTAATAAAATTTGTTTTTTTTTTAAGAATTGAGCACCTCGCTCGATCGGTGAAAAGCTACCGATCGAGCGAGCCTACAGCTCAAACTCTCGGGTTGAACAAAATGTGGCCTCGCTCGATCCGTGATATTTCACCGATCGAGCGAGCCACGATCACCACAACTACTGATCCTGCAAAAGAAGGCCTCGCTCAATCCATGACATTACACCGATCGAGCGAGCACATTTCCAGAAAAACAGGCAGAAATCAAAATGCTGTCAACATGAGTTCATCCATGCATTTATCATCTACTATCAACTCATACAAAGCCTATTCCAAATCATAAGCTAACATGCATTCTAACATGATATAAGTTGATAGAATTGAATCATAATAAATCCTTAAAATCAACTCCAATTAGGCTCACATATCAAACAAGACTCATTGTTTACAAACACCAAGTTAAGTCCTAAGAGGTAGCAACATCATCTCCAGTTTTGTACATAAGAGTTATACATCAAACTCATAACCAACAAGTCTTAGTACATGTAACTACAACAAGATCATGATTTGGACTCAACTCTAGCATTGACAGCTCAATAAACCACCTAAACTCGGATCATCATGCTATTCTCTCATCTTTTTCATCCCTTGTTCTTCAAGATCGCTTTTGCCCTGTTACACTCCCGCCTATTGCCATGACACATATAACACAACAATAGCCGGATAACTCCGGTGAGAAATATATTTCTCAGTAAAAGCAACTAAACATGCATAGCAAGCATATATCAAACTCATGATATAAAATAAAAACAATGCATGTTTTAAAACAAGGTTTTCTAACAATTCTCTCATTTCTTCGGTTGGGATCCCGAGAAGAAGATATCATAACTAACCACCGACTCTCCCGATCGAGGTGGGGCTACTTATCTTCCTTCTCTAGACTTTGAAGCCACTACATATGTATTTCAGACGCTAGGCTACGTCAACCACCCAGGCCATACATATATAATCCCTCAAATCGTCTATTTGAACGTCTCTGTTCATTTCAAAATCAAAGAAAAAGTCTTGCAAGATGAATGCAACATATATCATCATAAAAGCATCCATTAACAACAAAAACTCATTCAACAACTCATAGAAGAGCATATAAAAGCAATTAAGCAAATAAGTATGTGATTTACGGAACTCGATACAAACCATCTTGAGTTATAATCCCATTCAAATAATAGTCCACTTTTACCTTTCAAATGTGAGGTTTAAGGTGTCTTCTAGCTTGTCAAAATCTGTACAAGTATCAACCATAAACCTATCTCAAAATCTGCTCAATTTTCAACCCAAACTTCAAGGCAAAACGCTAACAACCTTGTGCTTTCTTCTATCTGTTCGAAGTCGATGTTCTCAAGCTCGATGGCCCATGTTTATAAGCTGAAACCACAACACAATTGCCAAAGAACATCAGCTTAAGCTCATCTCAATAGCAGATCAAGCATAAGATAGTAAAACACTTCAAATCATAAGTTCGACGGCATATCGGTATAAACTCGGCAATCCCGAAGGCAACTATAACATTCTAACATTCATATCAACTGTATATCAGTCCAAACTCAGCATATCAGCAGATATATATAGATCGAATCATAGCTGGGAAATCATAAGAACATGATACAACAATCATTCCTCAACCCAACTTCAATAAAACAAGGTATAGAAACTCATCAACACCATTCCATACAAACTTCTGATCTCTTTCAATTTCAAATTCCCAAATCATGATGAACTAAGAGAAAACTTACATCAAATTGAAGGTCTTGTTGCAAGGATTCCAGAACATCTTTCGAAATCGAAAACGGATACCCGAAGCTCAAGATATCTCAATTTGAAGATGAAGAAGAAGCTTGGAGTTCTTGTAAGTTTTTGCTCTCGGTTCTTGACTCTACCAATTCTGATAAAATCTGCTATTACACGTGAATAAGCTCAAGAATAACTAGTGTCCAACTCAAAAATAAGGTTTTTTGCACTTTAGCCCCTCAAGAATTCAATAATTGCAATTCAGTCCTCAATTTCTCATTTCATTCAATTTCAATCCTAAATAATTTAAGAATATTAGAATTTAAATCAAAACTCCAAATATTCCCAAATTAAATATTCTCGGATCAAAATTAAATAATTTCGGGCGTTATAATTCTCCCCCACTAAGACACAATTTCGTCCTCGAAATCTCAAGTACAAACAGCACTTAAAATATATCAGATAACAGAAAACTAAAGGAGACTCACATCATTGAAACATCTCTGGAAATCGTTGCATCATATCTGATTCAGCCTCCCAAGTTGCTTCTTCAATACCATGACGACTCCACTGAACTTTCACAAGTGGAATAATCTTCGTTCGTAGTTGCTTCTCTTTTCGATCAAGAATCTGAATTGGTTTTTCAAAATAACTCAAACTCTCATCGAGTTCAGCCTCATCAGATTGAAGCACATGAGATTCATCAGCAAGATATTTTCGAAGCATTGATACATGAAAGACATCATGTATTCCAGATAAAGATGGAGGAAGAGCTAGTCGATAGGCAAGATTTCCTATTTTCTCCAAAATTTCATAAGGACCAATGTATCGTGGAGAAAACTTTCCTCGCTTGCCAAATCGTACAGTACCTCTGAACGGAGAAATCTTCAAAAATACATGATCTCCCTGTTCAAAAGACAAAGGCCGACGTCAGATATTGGCATACTTCGTTTGTCTATCTTGTGCTGTCTTCATTCTTTTCTGAATAAGCTTCACTTGTTCAGTCATATCTCGAATCATATCAGGTCCAACATCAGGTACCTCTGAAATATCATCCCAGTAAAGATGAGATCGACATTTTCTACCATACAGAGCTTCAAACGGAGCCATTTCAATACTCGATTGATAGCTGTTGTTGTATGAGAATTCACAAAGGGGTAGTGAATCTTGCCAACTAGTGTCAAAATCAAGCACTACAGCTCTCAACATGTCCTCAAAAGTCTGAATGGTACGCTCAGACTGTCCGTCTGTCTGTGGATGATATGCTGTGCTCAAATGTAGCTGAGTACCTAAAGCATTCTGTAAGCTGTACCAAAAGTGAGATGTAAATCGAGGATCACGATCTGATACAATAGACTTCGGCACTGCATGTAATCTGACAACTTCTCGGACATAAATCTCTGCCATCTAGTCATGTCTATACGTCATGCGATAAGGAATGAAACACGCTGATTTCGTCAATCTATCGATAATCACCCAGATAGCATCGCAACCTCTAAAAGATTGAGGTAATCTCGTCACGAAGTCCATGGAAATATGATCTCATTTCCATTCAGGCACGGACAAAATCTGTAACAAACCAGGCGGTTTCTTCCTCTCAGCTTTCACCTGTTGGCAATTCAGACATCGAGCTACAAAATCAGTGATATCTGTCTTTATTTGCTTCCACCAATAATGAGCTTTCAGATCATTGTACATCTTCCTACCACCAGGATGAATGCCATAACGGCTACAATGCGCCTCTTTCAGTAGTTGTTGTCGCACATCAGAAATATCAGGCACTACAAGGCGATTATGAACATAAAGAAGATCATCTTGAACTTGATATTCAGATACATGCCCTGATCGGACTTTCTCAATCGAATTCTGCACATTTTGATCAAGTTTCTGAGCTTCTTTAATTCTCAAAAGTAGCTTTGCTTCAACTTGAATTTGATAAAGTCGCAGAGGCTGATAATTCATATCAAATACTAATCCAGAACAACAACAGTCTTCAATCAAATGGGATACACCAATCGTCGATAGAGATAAAGAACATACCTTTCGACTCAATGCATCAGCTGCTGCATTCGATTTCCTCGAATAGTATCTAATCTCACAATCAAAATCTTTCAGCAAATCAAGCCATCTCCACTGTCTCATATTCAGTTCTGACTGTGAAAACAAATATTTCAGACTCTTGTGATCAGAATAGATTTCAAACTGTTCCCCGTACAGATAATGTCGCCAAATCTTCAAAGCAAATACAATGGCGGCCAATTCAAGATCATGAATCGGATATCTAGTCTCGTGAGGCTTCAACTGTCGTGAGGCATAAGCAATCACATGCCCTCGCTGCATCAATACACATCCCAAACCTCGATGAGATGCATCACAATAAACAGTGAAACCACTAGTACCTGAAGGAATCGTCAAGACTGGTGCACTGGTCAGTCGTTTCTTCAACTCAAGAAAACTGGATTCACAAGCTTCAGACCAGATAAATGGAGCATTTTTCTGAGTCAACTGAGTAATCGGCTTCGCAATACTGGAAAAATCTTTAATGAATCGACGATAATACCCAGCCAAACCCATGAAACTACGTATCTTAGGAACAGATGTTGGTCTCGACCAATTGATCACTGCCTCGACTTTACTTGGATCAACAGCTATACCATTTTCGGATATGATATGTCCAAGAAAAACAACCTGTTTCAGCCAAAACTCACATTTCGACAGTTTAGCATACAGTTTCTCAGCTCTTAAAGTCTTCAACACGGTTCTCAAATGCTCAGAATGATCAATCAAATTCTTCGAATATATCAGAATATCATCAATAAAAATGATAACGAAGTCATCCAGATATTTCTGAAACACACGGTTCATCAAAGTCATAAACATAGCTGGAGCATTTGTCAGACCAAACAGCATAATTATAAACTCATAGTGGTCATACCTGGTTCTGAAAGCAGTTTTCGGAATATCAGAATCTCTAACTCTCAGCTGATGGTACCCAGATCTCAGATCATTCTTGGAATACACCGAAGAACCCTGCAACTGGTCAAATAAATCATCAATACGAGGCAAAGGGTATTTGTTCTTTACCGTTGCCTTGTTCAATTGCCGATAGTCGATACACAATCTCATTGAACCGTCTTTCTTTCTGACAAACAGTACTGGAGCTCCCCAAGGAGAAACACTGGGTCGAATGTATCCTTTGGCCAGTAAATCTTCCAACTGATCTTTCAACTCCTTCAATTCAACTGGTGCCATTCGATAAGTTGCTTTAGAAATCAGTGCAGTACCTGGCATCAGTTCTATGTTGAAATCAATCTCACGGTACGGAGGTAGTCCTGGAATCTCATCAGGGAAAACATCCGCAAATTCACTAACCACTGGCAAATCAGCCTAATTCGGGCTAGCTTTTAAAACATCAACTGTATAAACAATAAATCCCTCCGCTCCTTTCTGCAAAAGTCGGGTCATAGATAATACAGAAATCAGAGGAATCTTAGCATGAGAACCCTTACCATAAAACTTCCATTCTCCAGCCATCTTAGGTCTGAACCTCACCACTTTCTGAAAACAGTTTACGGTAGCTCTGTACTTGGTTAGCATATCAATTCCGATAATGCAGTCAAAATCAGACAAACCAAGCACAATACAATCTATCTCTATTTCACTACTGTCATACTGTAATAAACAATTCTTAACTGTCTGAATTGATATAAGACCTCTCCCCAAAGGAGAAGAGACAGATACAACAACAGGTAAAGATTCAGCAGGCAAAGCATGTAATGACACAAACCGTTCAGAGATAAATGTATGGGATGCACCTGTATCTATCAATACACAGGCAGGATAACCATAAAGAGAACAGTTACCTGCAATAACATCATTCGGTGCTCCCTGTGCCTGTTCCTCTGTCAGTGCAAAGACATGAGCCTGTTGTCTTGAAGGCTGGCTACCTGTCTGACTCCCTCCTGGCCTTGGTTGTTGCTGTGGGTGTGGTGGTTGGAAGGAATGGACAGATGAGGCTTGCCTCGCAGGTTGAGCCACTGATCGTGATGACTCTGTACCTCGTGACTGTCCGGAACCCCTTTGAGGGCACACTCTCGCAAAATTTCCCGGCTGATGGCATATATGGCAACTCCCAAATACGCCTCGGCACTGATCAGTCGGATGACTTCCATCACAACTGTTACAAACCATGCCAGACTTCGGTTTTGACCCACTCGAACTCGAAGAACTGCTCCCAGACCTCTTAAACTGCTTTCCTCGAGTTTGCCAAAATTTCTTCTTGCCACTGCTACTGCCACCGCTTTCAAACCGAGGAGGTTGTTGTGAAATTGGAGCTGAAGATTGTGGCTGTCTCGGAGGTTGAACAGAATACAAAGCTCCTTGCTGTTGTATCAAACCAACTTTTGCTCCTTTGGCACTGTTCAAGGCATCAGCAAATGTATTTGGTCGCCTTGTGTTCACCAAAGTAAATACCTCTGGATTCAGTCCATTAATGAACTGATCAGCCATAGCCTCATCACTGTCAGCAACGTGTGGAGCAAAACGTAGCAATGTAGAGAATTTTGCAACATAGTCTTCAATATTCAAATTTCCCTGCTTCAGATTAGCAAAATCTGCACCCTTATCTTTGCGGTAAGACACCCAAAAGAATCGTTGATAGAATTCAGTTTTGAAGACTGTCCAGGTGAGTACTGTTCCTCTACGCTCCAGAGCCTTTTTAGTCGTAAACCACCAGCTCTTCGCAACCTCATGCAGTTGGTGCCCAATCAGTCTGACTCTCCGCTCATCACCATAGTCAAGTGAATCAAAAAACATCTCTATATCATCAAGCCATCCTTCACATTCGACTGCATTCTCAGTACCTTTTAAGGTTGGCGGCTTGTAAGATTGAAATCTTTTCAACAACGTTTCCATTGGTGAAGCAGACATATCCGTCATATCTCAAGAGGTACTTCCCTGTTCATTACTCGGAATTGTAGTAACTTGAGGCACTGTCGGAGGTACCACTATTTGTTAAGGCAGAGGATGCACTGTCTGCTCTGGCCTAGGAGTAGGAACCTATGGTCTGAGAGGAGGTTGGCCTGGTCGTCGAGACATATCTAATTTATCAAGAGAGTTAGGATACCAGAATCATCAAATCTATTTCAGTCCTCCTCTGATCATCTTACCTCTGATCAAGACTCGGTTCTGATTCACTCGTAAATAAATAATCGAGGTATTCAGATAGCACATGCTTCCAATCAACTCAGATAATCAGGTAGCATGTCGTAAACAACAGATCACATGCTTTTATCATGTCAGATAGTGCAATAAGCATGCGTCTTTAATCATCATAAATCATACTTTCAAATAAAATAAATACAACATCCTGTAATAAAATACTTGAAAGTAAAACATGCTAGCATTTATAACATGTAAGTCAAGCATGTAATAAATCATAGCATAATAAATAAGTAAGCAAGTAAGAAGACTCGATCTACCCCACTCGCTATCTATCTTAGTCCAGAATTTTCTCGCTCTGATACCACCTGTTGTGACGACCCGAGTTCTAATCTCTCATTAATCAAAACATTACAAATACTAGACAAAGAATCAATGTCTAAACAAAGTAATAAAAATTTTTTTTTTTTTAAGAATTGAGCACCTCGCTCGATCGGTGAAAAGCTACCGATCGAGCGAGCCTACAGCTCAAACTCTCGGGTTGAACAAAATGTGGCCTTGCTCGATCCGTGATATTTCACCGATCGAGCGAGCCACGATCACCACAACTACTGATCCTGCAAAATAAGGCCTTGCTCGATCCATGACATTACACCGATCGAGCGAGCACATTTCCAGAAAAACCGGCAGAAATCAAAAATGCTGTCAACATGAGTTCATCCATGCATTTATCATCTACTATCAACTCATACAAAGCCTATTCCAAATCATAAGCTAACATGCATTCTAACATGATATAAGTTGATAGAATTGAATCATAATAAATCCTTAAAATCAACTCCAATTAGGCTCACATATCAAACAAGACTCATTGTTTACAAACACCAAGTTAAGTCCTAAGAGGTAGCAACATCATCTCCAGTTTTGTACATAAGAGTAATACATCAAACTCATAACCAACAAGTCTTAGTACATGTAACTACAACAAGATCATGATTTGGACTCAACTCTAGCATTGACAGCTCAATAAACCACCTAAACTCGAATCATCACGCTATTCTCTCATCTCTTTCATCCCTTGTTCTTCAAGATCGCTTTTGCCCTGTTCCACTCCCGCCTATTTCCATGACACATACAACACAACAATAGCCGGATAACTCCGGTGAGAAATATATTTCTCAGTAAAAGCAACTAAACATGCATAGCAAGCATATATCAAACTCATGATATAAAATAAAAACAATGAATGTTTTAAAACAAGGTTTTCTAACAATTCTCTCATTTTTTCGGTTGGGATCCCGAGAAAAAGATATCATAACTAACCACCGACTCTCCCGATCGAGGTGGGGCTACTTATCTTCCTTCTCTAGACTTTGAAGCCACTACATATGCATTTCAGACGCTAGGCTAAGTCAACCACCCAGGCCATACATATATAATCCCTCAAATCGTCTATTTGAACGTCTCTGTTCATTTCAAAATCAAGGAATAAGTCTTGCAAGATAAATGCAACATATATCATCATAAAAGCATCCATTAACAACAAAGACTCATTCAACAACTCATAGAAGAGCATATAAAAGCAATTAAGCAAATAAGCATGTGATTTAGGGAACTCGATACAAACCATCTCGAGTTATAATCCCATTCAAATAATAGTCCACTTTTACCTTTCAAATGTGAGGTTTAAGGTGTCTTCTAGCTTGTCAAAATCTGTACAAGTATCAACCATAAACCTATCTCAAAATCTGCTCAATTTTCAACCCAAACTTCAAGGCAAAACGCTATCAACCTTGTGCTTTCTTCTATCGGTTCAAAGTCGACATTCTCAAGCTCGATGGCCCTTGTTTATAAGCTGAAACCACAACACAATTGCCAAAGAACATCAGCTTAAGCTCATCTCAATAGCAGCTCAAGCATAAGATAGTAAAACACTTCAAATCATAAGTTCGACGGCATATCAGTATAAACTCGGCAATCCCGAACGCAACTATAACATTCTAACATTCATATCAACTGTATATCAGTCCAAACTCAGCATATCAGCAGATATATATAGATCGAATCATAGCTGAGAAATCATAAGAACATGATACAACAATCATTCCTCAACCCAACTTCAATAAAACAAGGTATAGAAACTCATCAACACCATTCCATACAAACTTCTGATCTCTGTCAATTTCAAATTCCCAAATCATGATGAACTAAGAGAAAACTTACATCAAATCGAAGGTCTTGTTGCAAGGATTTCAGAACATATTTCGGAATCGAAAACGGATACCCGAAGCTCAAGATATCTCAATTTGAAGATGAAGAAGAAGCTTGGAGTTCTTGTAAGTTTTTGCTCTCGGTTCTTGACTCTACCAATTCTGATAAAATCTGCTATTACACGTGAATAAGCTCAAGAATAACAAGTGTCCAACTCAAAAATAAGGTTTTTGCACTTTAGCCCCTCAAGACTTTAATAATTGCAATTCAGTCCTCAATTTCTCATTCCATTCAATTTCAATTCTAAATAATTTAAGAATATTAGAATTTAAATCAAAACTCCACATATTCCCAAATTAAATATTCTCGAATCAAAATTAAATAATTCCGAGCGTTACATAGCCTAGCGTCTGATTTATATATATAATGGCTTCAAAGTCTAGAGAAGCAAGATAAGTAGCCCCACCTCGATCGGGAGAGTTGGTGGTTAGTTATGATATCTTCTTCTCGGGATCCCAAACGATGAATTAGAGAACCTTGTTTTAAAACATGCATTGTAGTTACTTTTATATCATGAATTTGATATATGATTTGCTATGCATGTTTAGTTGCTTTTACTGGGAAATATATTTCTCACCGGAGTTATCCGGCTATTGTTGTGTTGTATGTGTCATGGCAATAGGCGGGAGCGGAACAGGGCAGAAGCGAGCTTGAGGAACAGAGAATGAGGGATTAGCGTGATGATCCGGTATAGATGTTGAGTTGCTGTCACTTGTTTGATAAGATCAAGAATTATGTTGTATAGTTAGTAGACTTGAATCTTGTCTACTTTACATTAGAAGTTGATCCTATGTTAGAGTTGAAATTGTACACTTGATAGACTTGAGTTTATGTCTAGATGTGTTACTTTGGTATTGAAATGTTAATGTATATGTTGTTGCCTTGTTAATGATTCTTAGAATATGGTGATGTGGTTTTAGACTTGATTCAACATGTCTAGAACTTGATCTTTATTTTAGGCATGTTTTTGTATCAAAGAATCAAGTTAGGAAGCAATTTTCAGAACAAGAATGAGCTGCAATTCTTGGGCAAGAATCTGCCCAGGGCAGCGCCCGAGCTGCAGAAAACAGCAGCCCGAGCGCACCCCTTTGGTGCTCACACCCGAGGGTGGGCGCTCGAGTGGCTGAAAAGAGCCGCTTGAGCGCACCCTCCCTCTAAAAAAAAAAAAATCTTTGTAGCTTCGAATGCTTGTTTATTGCTTATCTTTAATTCATGATCTTGGATTAATTTTGTGATTTGAGAGATTAAGAATCGGGTCATCACACATACAATTACCCAGTCCAACTGGTCAGATTATAGATTAATCTCAAAAACGTACTTAACCCAAATTTTTGGGCCAAACAAATTCAAGATCTTGATACCACACGTACAAGATAAAGAAGATGGTGTTTGTTATGAAGCCAATCCCTATAACAGTGATGAACCATAAGAGGTGGATTCCGATTTAGAAGAATTCATACAAGAAATGCTCGACCGTTGAAAAAATCGAAGCATAGATATTTGTACATTATGTATTGTATATTTTATTTCTTGTAATTTTATTAATTTATAAAAAAAACGAAAATTATATAATATATAATATAATATATTAATATATTATATTATATTTCACCTCCTTACTTTGCCTATAAATAAGCACTCCTCATCCCATTCCAAAGCACTTGAAAAAACTTGAATAACATCTCATTCTACACTTCTAAATTCCTCTCAAACCTCTTCCAAATTCCCTCAACCTTTCTTTAAAACCTTTTTCTTTCTTCTCTTTCTTTCTTCATCCTTGTTCTTCATAAAACCTTTTTGATCCCTTCAACCTTTTAAATACCTTTTAAAACTTGTTTATATTATGCATCAAGTTCTTCAAGGATCTTGAAGATAGTTGTAATCTTTTGAAGATTCCAAGTGTTGTACAAATTCCAAGGTTTGTAATGAAATTTTAATTTATATTCTTGTGTTTAAATACTTATATAAATATTTTACATGGACGGTTTTACCACCTAAGTACTATATAAATATATTATATATCTATAAATATATTTATATGTATACTTATGTATATAAATATTATATGGTCGGTTCTACTGCCTAATCGAGTCCGTTAATATTAGTGGTGTTCTTTGCAAAAGTATGCTTTGCATATAATCTTTGATTATATGTATCAGAAACTGGAGGAACCACAATATTATTTGAGACGTTTAAATTCCAGTCTTTAAATTTTGCTATTTAAATTCCAGCAATATATACATATATGTATATATTAGTGGTGTTATATAACCCACTATATTTAAATTTCAGCATTTAAATTCCGCACTATATTATATATATTATCATTGGATTCCTTTAATTAGGAACCATTTTATGTTTTAATATATATATATATATATATATATTATCAGCTTTGTGGTGTCCTTTCAAAGGAACCATCAATATATTCCCAGCCAGCTTTTAATTTTATGTTTCTTTATTAATCCTTGTGTTTTCCATTATTTGTTTACTTTTTAAAGTCTTTTATAATTATTTCTTTTATGTTCCTTATCCCCTTAGTATCCTGTTGTGTCTTCTTGGTATCAAAGCCACGGGGGGGTAGTGTTTGTTGAAGTTTGCTTTTATATTTATAAAATTTGAGTTGAGAAGTTTAGGTTCTCCTGAGTGTTTTTGCCCAAGAGGTTTGGGTAGTAAGTCCTCGAGTGAAGGCTGTAAAACCTACGAAGTGCTTGGGATTGTAGGGAGAAAATAAATTTCAAAAACAAAAATTTTATAAATATGGATTCAATTTTCAGTAGATCTACTTCTTTAAACTCTGCTGCTACGAGCTCATATGATTCTAAAAGGATAATTAATACTAAAGAAATTATTATAAAAAATTTTAAAGTAAATAAACAATTTTTACATAATGATTTTTATGCTAAACATAATTTTAAAAAAAGATTATGGTTCTTTTTAAAATCTACTAGATTCTAGAAAACTAATACAAAACAAATTTTATGAATACATTAATAACAATAAAAAAACATATTCTATTTTTTGATTGGTTTGAAATTTATGCTACTCAAAATTCTTTAGAATATCCTTTTTATAAATAAAATTCTTTAAAAATAGATATAAATAATCCAGTTTTAAACCATTTCAAATTTCAAAAACTAGTGTTAAAAATGTTCAAAATCAGTTAACTAAATTGAATAATACTAATAAAAGCTCTAGTAAACTAATAGATCTAGTAACCCTTAACACTCCAATGTTTAAACTAAAAATAAAAAAATTAAATAATAAATCTAATAATAGTGAAGCTTTAGAACAATTCCAAAATCTTATCAAAGTGAATAAAATAACTTGAGATTTTCTCATACAACAGCCTTTACAAATAATCCCTGCTCCAAATCTTGGAATAGTTAAACCTTTAGCACAATATCGCTTCAATGCCTCTTCTGTCTATGATTGGAACATAGATGGAATGACCAAGTATAACATCCTTAGTCTTTTTACAACAAATGACTATGGCTGCAAATGCTTATAAAACCCAGATTGGGACTCATGATAAAACCATTGCAGAACTCCTCATAGCAGGATTCTCTGGTCAAATAAAAGGATGGTGGGATTATTATCTCACAAACCAAAAACAAAAAGAAATTTTAAATTCTATAAAAACAGATGAAGAAGGAATACCAGTTCTTGATGAAAATGGTCATCCACAACAAGATTCTGTAGCAACTTTAATTTTAACAATTTCTTTACATTTTTGTAAGGCCCGGAATTATTTAATTTTGATCCGGGAATATTTAATTTGGGAATATTTGGAGTTTTGATTTAAATTCTAATATTCTTAAATTATTTAGGATTGAAATTGAATGAAATGAGAAGTTGAGAACTGAATTGCAATTATTGAAGACTTGAGGGGTCAAAATGCAAATAGTTGAAAATGAGCTGGACACTTGTTATATTTTTGATTACTCACGTGTAATATCACTATTTCCATCAGATTATTCAGAAAAGGAAAAGGAAGAAACCGAGAGCAAGAAACAAAGAACTTCCAAGTTTCATTCTTTATCTTCAAATCGCCGTATCTTTTGATCCGGTTATCCGAATTCGATTCCGAAAGATGTTCTGGAATCCTTGCAATGAGACCTTTGAATTGATGTAAGTTTTCTCTTAGTTCATCAGGGTTTGGGAATTCGAAATTGACAGAGATCAGAAGTTGATATGAATTGATGTGTTGAACTTATATGTTGTGTTTTGTTGAAGTTGGATTGAAGAATGGATTGTTGGATTAGTTCTTATGATTTCCCAGCTATTATTCGACTTATATGCTTGCTGATATGTTGAGTTTGAGTTGATATACAGCTGATATGATTGTTAGTATGACTTAGTTGAGTTCGGGATTGCCGAATGATACCGATATGCCGTCGAAACTTTTGATTTGAAGTGTTTTGCTATCCTTTGCTTGAGCTGCTATTGAGCTGAGTACTAGCTGATGTTTTCTTGGTTGTTATGCTATGATTTCAGTTCATAAACAGGGCACATCAACTTGAGAATTCCGACTTCGAAACCAATAGAAGAAAGAACAAGGTTGGTAGTGTTTTGTCTTGAAGTTTAGTTGAAGCTTGAGCAGATTTTGAGATTAGGCTTTTGGTTGATGTTGTACAGATTTTGACAAGCTAGAAGACACCTTAAACCTCACATTTGAAAGGTAAAAGTGGACTACTACTTGAATGGGATTATAACTCGAGATGGTTTGTATCGAATTTCCTAAATCACATACTTATTTGCTTAGTTGCTTTTATATGTTTTCTATGAATGGTTGGATAAGTCTTGATGTTAATGAATGTGATCTGATTGATATATATTGCATTCATCTTGTAAGACTTGTTCTTTGATTTCGAAATGAACGGAAACGTTCGATTAGATGATTTGAGGGATTATATATGTACGGCCTGGGTGGTTGACTTAGCCTAGCGTCTGATTTACATATATAATGGCTTCAAAGTCTAGAGAAGCAAGATAAGTAGCCCCACCTCGATCGGGAGAGTCGGTGGTTAGTTATGATATCTTCTTCTCGGGATCCCAACCGATGAATTAGTGAACCTTGTTTTAAAACATGCAAGGAAATTATGTTCTTTTATATCATGAGTTTGATATATGTTTTATATGCATGCTTAGTTGCTTTTACTGGGAAATCTATTTCTCACCGGAGTTATCCGGCTATTGTTATGTTGTATGTGTCATGGCAATAGGCGGGAGTGGATCAGGGCAAAAGAGAACTTGAAGAACAAGAGATGAGGAGAATAGCGTGATGATCCGAGTTTTAGATGGTTTGTGTGAGCTGTCAATGATAGTGTTGAGTTTCATAAACAGGGTCATGTATAGCTAGATTACCAAGACTTGTTGGTTAATAAGTTGTTGTCTTGTTGATGTATATAGGATTTGAGATAATGTGTAAATCCTTAAGACAACATGATGTAGCTTAATCTTTATTGTATAACAATGCTTCTTGCATGTTTTGTGAGCCTTTATTATTATGATTGTAAGGCTTTGTTATGATCTAGTTCCATCAATTGTATAGCATGTTGGAATGCATGTTAGTTGTTGATTTTGATTAGATCATGTGTGAACTGAAGCTAGATGAAAAAAATGAAGGAAAGGAACTCATTTGACAGCAATTTAGTTTCCGCTGTTTTTCTGGAATGGGCTCGCTCGATCGGTGAAATGTCACGGATTGAGCGAGACCATTGTTGCAGGAACAGAAGTGTTGGTGATTGTGGCTCGCTCGATCGGTGAAATATCACGGATCGAGCGAGGCCATATTTTGATTGCACCCGAGAATTGGGCCAAAGTGCTCGCTCGATCGGCAGCTTTTCACCGATCGAGCGAGGTGCTCAAATTTTTTTTAAATTTTTTTTTTATTTTGTTTAGTCTTTGATTATTTGACTATTAATTACGAAGATTTGATTAATGAGAGATTAGAACTCGGGTTGTCATAATTTTATTGGTGATCCTACACATTTAAAAGATAAAAATTCCGAATTACTATCAAATTTAAAATGTAAAAAATTAAGTGATTTTCAATGGTATAAAAATACTTTCTCAACTAGAATAATGTTAAAAGAAGACTATAATAAACCCTTTTGGAAAGAAAATTTCCTTGCAGATTTACCTATTCTCTTAGGAAAAAAGGTAAGAAATAAGATTAATAACAATAACCATATAACATCTTACAATAATTCTGTTCAATCAAAAAGTCTAACTCAACAGGAAGGATTAAAAATCTGTCAAGATTTAGAATTACAAAAACACTTAAAATGGAAAATGAAAAGAACTTACTATAAACAATTTGCTATAAATACTAATGAAATTTATTCTTCAAAAAACTTAAAAAATCACCTAGAAACCTATAAAATTTCAAATAGAAAAAATTTTGAGAAAAACTTAAAGAGTTTTATTAAACCAAAAGAAGAATTTTATGAAAAGCCTTATAAAAGACCTCCTAAAAAACTTAATAATTACAAAAAATGTTTTGAAAAATACTTTGAAAACATTAAATGTTTTAAAACAAGCCACACTGCAAATTATTTTGTAGAATTATTAAATAAAATTTCTAATCTTTTAATATGTTCTTCAAACTCCTATGAAAATACAGATTTTTCTATACAACTTAATGAAATAATCACTAACAGTGAAAAATCTGAAAAGAAAATCAATATGCTTTCAAAAGATCAATTACTTCTCTTAGATGTATTAAAAAATATAAATGATCCTAAAATACAAAAAGACTATTTAGAGAAAATCCTAAAATCATTAGACAAAGAAAAAAATAAATTTTTACCAACTAAATCCAAAAATATTTGTGATAAGAAAATAAAAAATTTAACTATTAAAGATTTAGAAAAGAATATAAAACAAATAAAATCAGAAATAAAAGACTTAAAAAAATCAAATTCAAAAATCTAAAACAATAAGAACAATCTTTCAAAAAATAATTAATGAAGAAGAAACACAAAATATTTTAAATATTGAAAATATTCCAAAAGATTTTCTTTTTGTATTAAGAGAAATAACTTTTAGAAAATACCTTTTTAAAATAAAAATTATATTTTCAGAAGATTATAAAATTGATACTGTAGCACTTTTTGATACAGGAGTAGATTTAAATTGTATAAAATCAAATATTGTACCTACAAAATTTCTACAAGAAACTAAAGAAAAATTATTTGCTGCTAACAACTCTGAACTAAATGTAAATTCTAAAACAGAAGCATTGATTGAAAATAATGGTGTTACTCTTAAAACTGCTTTTATTCTTATTAATAACATTCATCATGTTATAATTTTAGAAACACCTTTTATTACCCTCATTACACCTTATAAAGTAAAAAATGATTCTATACATTTTAAACTTAATAATAAAAAATTAGAATTTAAGTTTCTAGAACAACCTAAAACTAGAAATCTTAATTTAATTCAAGCTTGTTCAATCTATGAAAATAATATTAATATTGAAATACAAAAGAAGAATTTTCAATTAGACAATATTAAAAAAGACATTTCTTTAAAAAGAATTCAAAACAATTAAAAACTCATGAATTTCAAAATAAAATTTCAAAATTTCAAAATTTATTAGAATCAGAAATTTGTTCTGATATTTCTAATGCTTTTTGGAATAGAAAACAACATATCGTAGATCTTCCCTATGAAATAGGTTTTGATGATAAACAAATACCCACAAAATCCAGACCTATACAAATGAATTTTGAATTAGAAGAACATTGAAAAAAAGAAATACAAGATTTAGAAAATAAAGGATTGATTTCCAAATCTAGATCTCCATGGAGTTGTGCTGTTTTTATGTCAATAAAAAGTCTGAAATAGAAAGAGGAACTCCAAGATTAGTAATAAATTATAAACCATTAAATAAAGCATTAAAATGGATTAGATATCTCATCCCAAACAAAAAAGATTTATTACAAAAACTATGCAAAGCAAATATATTTTTTAAATTTGATATGAAATCTGGATTTTGGCAAATTCAAATCTCTCAAAAAGATAGATATAAAACTACTTTCACAGTTCCTTTCGGATAATACGAATGGAATGTAATGCCCTTTGGATTAAAAAATGCTCCTTCTGAATTCCAAAGAATCATGAATGATATTTTTAATAATTATTCAAAATTCTGCATAGTTTACATAGATGATGTCTTAATATTCTCTAATAACCTAGATGAACATTTTAAACATTTAAAAACATTTTTTTATGTTTCCAAGAAAAATGGTTTGGTTTTATCAAAAGCAAAAATAAGTCTTTTTCAAACAAAAATAAGATTTTTAGGACATTATATATCTCAAGGTACTATAACTCCTATTGAGAGATCTTTAATTTTTGCAAACAAATTTCCTGATAAAATATTAGATAAAACTCAATTACAAAGATTCTTAGGAAGTTTGAATTATGTTCTAGACTTTTGCCCAAATATTAATAAAATAGCAAAACCTTTACATGATAAATTAAAGAAAAACCCAGTACCATGGACTGAAGAACATACCGAGATTGTAAAAATCATTAAAAAACAAGTGTTAGAAATTCCTTGTTTAAACATTGCTGATCCAAATTTACCAAAGATAGTTGAAACTGATGCCTCAGATCTAGGATACAGAGGTATTTTAAAACAAAAACAAAATGATAAAGAAAGAATAGTTCAATATACATCAGCTCATTAGAATGATACTCAGAAAAATTATTCCACTATTAAAAAGAAAATTCTAAGCATTGTTTTATGTATACAAAAATTTCAGAGTGATCTTTTAAATCAAAATTTTTTATTAAGAATAGATTGTAAAAGTGCAAAAGAAGTTTTACAAAAGGACATTCAAAATCTAGCTTCAAAACAAATTTTTGCAAGATGGCAAGCAATATTAAGCATATTTGATTTTAATATTGAATTTATTAAAGGAAATACAAGTTCTTTACCTGATTTTCTTACTCGAGAATTTTTTCAAAACAGCAATGACATTCAAAAAAGATAAAAAGCCTATCCAATCTTCTACAGATCAAGTCAAGAAAAAGACTTGGTATGAAATAGTTAAACAGAAAGAAGAAGAAGAAGAAGAACTAAAAGATACTGCTCAATCGAGCCCACGGGTAAACAGTGATATCGAAAACAGGCTTAAATTCCTGAAAAGCCTTCTGGAAAATCTGGAAGTAAAAACTGCTATAGATCAAGTTCATAAAAAAGAGACTTCTAGCAAAACCTCCTCAAAAGAAGTTTCTATCAAAGATTCCTTTATTTCAAATTCCGAAAATACTACAAATTCTCAGCTTGTCCTTACCCAAAGATCATTGAAATCCCCTTCTGAATTTTTTAAAAAACAAATGTGTCAAACAATTATACAAACAGAAAAAGGATTTCGTGAGCAAGATCCTTTTCACAACCTTCAAAATTATTTTGGAAAAAGGAGATATTATAAGCCTTGGGATGAAATGAAAATTCCTCTCTATTATCAAGCAATATTAGAATCTACAGATTCAGTAATATTCAAACATTTCTTCATTGATGCAAAGCATGAAGATCCAGCTTATTCTACTTGTAAAATTTTAAAAGTTATAGCACCCATTGATTGGGGTCACCATCTATCAGATGTCATCCTCTTCACTGAAAAATATAAAGAAACCTCTTTCTTTGATATTCCTTTTAATTATTGGGACTATCAACAAGCTTGGTATAATGCCTTTTTTTTATACAAAACCAAAAGCATAAGCACACATGGTTATTCTATTTTGATAACAAAACCTGTGATCTCAGACGATTCCCAAACTGGTGGAACCTTTGGTGGGAATTTTTTGGTTCAGCCTATGAAATCCTCCAACACCCAGTCCAACATTCCTTCAAGGTGTTTAAATCCCAATATAAACCTTCAGAAGATGAAAAATGTTTCCAACCTCTAGCATTATTTTGTACAAAATTCTACCTTCCATGGATACTTTCTTGGACAGTGGAATATTCAGATGATAATGCTTCTCAAATCAGAAGAAGGTTTAGAATCAAATGGTGGGACAAGTTTAAAATTCCCCAAAGCCTTTCAATACCTAACATACAAGTTTGGATACAAAATAACAAAAATATGAGAATTTCTACCCAAAACATTTTTAAAAAACCTTTACTACAACCATTACAACAAACAGCTTTTTCCTCACAAAAATCCCAGATTGCCCTACTTGCATCAGCAAATACTCGTGAAGAAATATTAGCAGTAATGGAAAAATTTTCAGCAGGACCATCCAAAGAACCACAATCTCCAGAACATTCAATCAATCTGGACGATGAAGATGATCTTGACGAAGAAAAGATCTTTGGGAACAGTGGAGTATAAATAAATGTTGTTTTATGTATTGTACATTTTTATTTCTTGTATTTTTATTAAATTTTTAAAAAATGTAAATATGAAAAAAAAAACGAAAATTATAATATAATATAATATAATATATTATTCCACCTCCTTACTTTGCCTATAAATAAGCACTCCTCACCCCATCATAAACCACTTGAAAAAACTTGAATAACATCTCATTCTACCCTTCTAAATTCCTCTCAAACCTCTTCCAAATTCCCTCAACCTTTCTTTAAAACCTTTTTCTTTCTTCTCTTTCTTTCTTCATCCTTGTTCTTCATAAAACCTTTTTGATCCTTTCAACCTTTTAAATACCTTGAAGATAGTTGTAATCTTTTGAAGATTCCAAGTGTTGTACAAATTCAAAGGTTTATAATGAAATTTTAATTTATATTCTTGTGTTTAAATACTTATATAAATAGTTTACATCGACGGTTTTACCGCCTAAGTACTATATAAATATATTATATATCTATAAATATATTTATATGTATACTTATGTATATAAATATTATATGGTCGGTTCTACCGCCTAATCGAGTCCGTTAATATTAGTGGTGTACTTTGCAAAAGTATGCTCTGCATATAATCTTTGATTATATGTATCAGAAACTGGAGGAACCACAATATTATTTGAGACGTTTAAATTCCAGTCTTTAAATTTCGCTATTTAAATTCCAGCAATATATATATATATGTATATATTAGTGGTGTTATATAACCCACTATATTTAAATTCCAGCATTTAAATTCCGCACTATATTATATATATTATCATTGGATTCCTTTAATTAGGAACCATTTTATGTTTTAATATATATATATATATTATCAGCTTTGTGGTGTCCTTTCAAAGGAACCATCAATATATTCCCAGCCAGCTTTTAATTTTATGTTTCTTTATTAATCCTCGTGTTTTCCATTATTTGTTTACTTTTTAAAGACTTTTATAATTATTTCTTTTATGTTCCTTATCCCCTTAGTATCCTGTTGTGTCTTCTTGGTATCAAAGCCACGGGGGGTAGCGTTTGTTGAAGTTTGCTTTTATATTTATAAAATTTGAGTCGAGAAGTTTAGGTTCTCCTGAGTGTTTTTGCCCAAGAGGGTTGGGTAATAAGTCCTCGAGTGAAGGCTGTAAAACCTACGAAGTGCTTGGGATTGTAGGGAGAAAATAAATTTCAAAATTTTTTTTTTTATAAATATGGATTCAATTTTCAGTAGATCTACTTCTTTAAACTCTGCTACTACAAGCTTATATGATTCTAAAAGGATAATTAATACTGAAGAAATTATTATAGAAAATTTTGAAAAATCCATAGATAATTGGGAAATCCCTAGAGTTAATAAAGGTCAAATTTATAAGCATTCAAGATTCCAACTTTTTAAAACCGATTTTTCAATTAAAACTGAAGAAAGAGATATACAACTTAAAATACCTTTTGAAACTATTAAGTTATTATCTCAGAATTCCTTACAAAAATACAAAGATAAAAACTATAAATATATTCATATTGGATTAGTCCAAATAGGCATAAGACCTTTAACTAAAGAAGGATTAAATACTTCGATCCTTGCTATTTTAAAAGATGCCAGATTTACAAATTTTGAAGATTCTTTGCTAAGTTCAGTTGAATCTAGCCTTTGTACTGGACCAATATCTTTTGATTGTTATCCTAATTTTTCAGTGTCTTTAAGTGATAAAAATATTTTAAAATCTTTAGTTTTACAAATAAAAACTCATAATTATAACATGCTTAAAGGATCAATTCCAGTGGCAATTATTTTTAGAATCTATTACAAAGCAATGATTTCTGCTTTTGCTACAAAAGTAAAATACCATAGTAAAAAAGGTGAAACCCTTTTATTACAAACAGATTTAACTAGATCTAATACTGTAATCCCTAAACCAATTCAATGGAGCGATGTAAATCTACCAGAAGAATAGGTCTTAGAAGGAGTTACTAAACCTGAATCAATAGAAGAGCTAGAACCAAATACCCAACTAAAAGAAATAACTCAATATTTAGATGAAAAAGTTAAAATTTCATTTGAAAGAAAAAACAGTATTGACAAATCTGAAAATTCTTCTACCTCAGATACTATAGATTTAGGTAGAGTTTCACAAATCCCTTCAGTAGTTAACACTCCTACAAAAAACAAACATAGATATTCCACTTCGGATTTACCAAATTCAATTCTAAGAAATGTTGATTACACTTCAGAAATTCCCAGACCAGTCTATATATAACAACAATAAGATAAAAACCTATTCTACTCAAAATAATAATAAAGACCAAGAACCAACTAGTCCTACATTTTCTTCTATTACAGAATGTTTTAATGAATTAAATGTTATAGAAAAAGATTTTAAAGTAAATGAAAAATTCTTACATGATTTTTATGCAAAATATAATTTAAAAAAAATATTATGGTTTTTTGGAAATTTCCTAGTGTAAGGCCCGGAATTAATTGATTTAATCCGGAAATTATTTAATTTTAATCCAAGTATATTTAATTTGAGAATTTTGGAGTTTTGAATTAAATCCTAATATTCTGAAATTATTTAGGATTGAAATTGAATCAAAAAGATTTGCCGAGAATTGATTTGCAATTAATGAAGACTTGAGGGGCCAAAGTGCAAATATGGGAAAAGTGCATGGACACATGTCTTTATTATGAATAGGAACGTGTAAATACATGTACATGTTCTGTAACGCCCAGAATTATTTAATTTTAATCCGAGAATAATTAATTTGGGAATATTTGGAGTTTTGATTCAAATTCTAATATTCTTAAATTGATTAGGATTGAAATTGAATAACATGAGAATGTGAGGGCTGAATTGCAATTATTGCATAGTTGAGGGGCCAAAGTGCAAAATCATTATTTTGAGCTGGACACTTGTTATTCCTCAGCATGTTCACGTGTACTACACTATATTCCATCAGAAAATTCAGACAAGGAACAAGGAAGAACCGAGAGCAGAATTTTCCAAACTTTTCTTCATCTTTCAAATTGTGATATCTTGAGCTACGGTTATCCGTTTTTGATTCCGAAAGATGTTCTGGAATCCTCTCAAGACGACCTTCGATTTGATGTAAGTTTCCTCTTTGTTCTTCGGGGTTTGAGATTTCGAAATGGACAGATATCAGATGTTGTTATGAAATTGTGGTGTTGAGATTCTATCTTGTATAATCTTGAAGTTGGGTTGAAGATGGAGTTGTATATCATGTTCTTGTGATTCCCAATTATGATTCGATCTATATATATCTGCTGTTCTGTTGATCTTGAAGTTTTAACAGCTGATGTTCATATTAGAAATGTTGTATTGAGTTCGGAATCGCCGAAGTACTACCGATATGCCGTTGAACTCGTGAATTGAAGTGTTTTGCTACTGTTCTTGCATTTAGAAGTTGTTGAGCTATTAGTTAATGGTTCCTTGATTGTTATGCTATCATTTCAGTGGTTGAACAGGGCATATCAACTCAAGAACGTCAACTCCAAAACCGATAAACAATAGAACAAGGTTGGTAGAGTTTGCCTTTGAAATTCTTGTTGAAGTTTGGGGTTGATATTGAGCAGATTTTGATATAGTCTTGGTGGTTGATCTTGTACAGACTTTGACAAGTTTGAAGACATCCTAAACACCACATTTGAAAGGTAAAAGTGGACTACTATTTGATTGGGACTACAACTCGAGATGGTTTGTATCGAGTTCCCCTAAATCACATACTTGTTTGCTTAATTGCTCTTATGTGTTTTTATTTGAGTTGTTGAATAAGTTTTGATGTTATGAATGCCTTGATGATGATATATGTTGCATTCATCTTGAAGACTTATTCTTTGATTTTGAAATGAACGAAAACGTTCGAATAGACGATTTGAGGAATTGTATATGTATGGCCTGGGTGGTTGTTTTAGCCTAGCGTCTAATTTGCATATATGATTGCTTCAAAGTCTAGAGAAGAAAGATAAGTAACCCCACCTCGATCGGGAGAGTCGGTGGATTAGTTATGATATCTACTTCTCGGGATCCCAATTGACGAATGAAGAAATAAACCTTGTTTTGAAAACATGCATTGTACTTACTTTTATATCATGATCTTGATATATGTTGTTATGCATGTTTAGTTGCTTTTACTGGGAAATCTATTTCTCACCGGAGTTATCCGGCTATTGTCTTGTTGTATGTGTCATTGCAATAGGAGGGAGTGGAACCGGGCAAAGGCGTACGTGAAGAACAAGGAATGAGATGAACATAGCGTGATGATTCGAGTTTAGATGATTATGAGCTGTCTTGTAGTGAAATGGAGCCTTAAACATGATTATGGTTTAGATATTTGTACCAAGACTTGATTATGATGATGTTGTAGTCTTGTTTGTTGTAGTTGGGATTGAATAGATATATAAATCCTTGAATCAATATGATGTATCTTGAACTTGAATTGTATATAGCTTCTTGTGTATCTTGATGCATCTTGGTTATGTTTTAAGGCCTTGGAGTGATCTAATTGTATTCCTTGTATAGCATGATAGAAGTTGCTATTGATTATACCATGTCTATACCTTGGTAGGAGATGATCTTGAATCAAAGGGATGCATGAACTCAATTTTTGAACAGCAGCAGAGCGCAGCCAAATTTCTGGCCGATTGGCCTGCGCACGGGCGAGCTACTGCTCGCGCGCGCGCGGGCCAAGCCAGGGGGCCTCGGTCCCATTGGCTTGCGCGCGCGCGAGGGGTGATGCCCGCGCGTGCGCAGGGCAATTTATTTAAAAAAAAAAAAAAATTTTTTTTTATTCTTTTGTTTAGATATTGATACTTGTCTATTATTGTTGATTAATGTTTATTGAGAGATTAGAACTCGGGTCATCACAACAGGTGGTATCAGAGCAAGAACATTCTGGACTTAGATAGATAGTGAGTGGGGTAGATCGAGTCTTCTGCCTTACTTATTTATGTTTTTTTTTTATCATGCTATGATTTAATTACGTGATTGAATTACATGTTTTAAATGCTAGCATGATTTACTTTCAAGTATTTTATTACAAGATGTTGTATTTATTTTATTTGAAAGTATGATTACGATGATTAAAGATGCATGCTTATTGGAATATCTGAACTGATAGAGACATGTATCCTGATGAATTATGACATGCTACCTGATTATCTGAATTGATTGGAAGCATGTTTTATTTGAAGATTATGATTATTTATTTAAGATTGAATCAGAACCGAGTCTTGATCAGAGGTACGATGATCAGAGGAGGACTGAGATAATTTGATGATTTGGTATCCTAACCATTTTGATAATCAGATATGTCTCGAAGACCAGGCCGACCTCCTCTGAGACCCCATGTTCCTATTTCTCTACCAGAACAGATAGTTCATACTCCACCGACAGTTGTTACACCGATAGTGCCTCGAGCTACTGCAGTGCCGAGTAATGAACAGGGAAGTACGTCAAGAGATATGACTGATATGACAGCAACTCCTATGGAAACACTTCTGAAACGTTTCCAATCCTACAAGCCGCCTACTTTGAAAGGTACAGAAAATGTTGTTGAATGCGAGGGATGGCTTGATGATATGGAGATGCTATTTGATTCACTTGACTACGGGGATGAACGGAGAGTT
This sequence comes from Henckelia pumila, assembly GCF_033568475.1. Lineage (NCBI taxonomy): Eukaryota > Viridiplantae > Streptophyta > Magnoliopsida > Lamiales > Gesneriaceae > Henckelia > Henckelia pumila. The sequence continues at coordinate 97,989,315 of NC_133120.1, read as the reverse complement.
AGATTGATTGGGCACCAGTTGCATGAAGTTGCGAAGAGCTGGTGGTTCACTACAAAAAGAGCTTTGGAGCGTAGAGGAACTGTACTGACTTGGAATGTCTTCAAAACTGAGTTCTACCAACGCTTATTTCCTGTGTCTTACCGCAAGGATAAAGAGGCTGAGTTTGCAAATCTGAAACAGGGGAATTTGAATATCGAAGACTACGTTGCAAAATTCTCTACATTGCTACGTTTTGCTCCACATGTTGCTGACAGTGACGAGGCTATGGCTGATCAGTTTATCAATGGCCTGAGTCCGGATGTTTTTACACTGGTGAATACAAGGCGACCGAATACCTTTGCTGATGCCTTGAACAGTGCCAAGGGAGCGGAAGCTGGTTTGATACAGCAGCGAGGAGCTTCGTATACCGCACAACCTCCGAGACAGTCACAACCTGCAGCCCCAACTTCGCAACAGCAACCTTTTCGATTTGAAGGTGGTAGTAGCAGTGGAAAGAAAGGGTTCTTGCAAGCAAGAGGAAAACAGTTTAAGAAGTCTGGGAGCAGTTCTACGAGTTCCAGGGGTACGAAGCAAAAGTCAGGAGTGTTCTGCAACAGTTGTGGTGGAAATCATCCAACCGATCAGTGCCGAGGTGTATCTGGGAGGTGCCATATATGCCAACAGACGGGTCATTTTGCAAGGGTGTGTCCTCGGAGAAATACTGGACAGGCAAGAGGTGCAGAGTCATCACGATCAGTGGCTCAACCTGGAAGACAGGCCACTTCTGTTCATTCTTTTCAGCCAGCACATCCACAGCAGCAGACTCGACCAGGTGGAAGTCAGGCAGGCAATCAACCTCAGAGACAGCAGGCTCATGTCTTTGCTTTGACTGAGGAGCAGGCACAGGGAGCACCTGATGATGTGATTGCAGGTAACTGTTCTATTTCTGGTTATTCTGCTTATGTGTTGTTTGATACCGGTGCATCCCATACGTTTCTATCTGCCAAATTTGTTGCATTGCATTCTTTGCCTGTTGAGTCATTACCAGTTGTAGTATCTGTTTCTTCTCCTTTGGGGAGGGGTCTTATCTCGATTCAGATAGTAAAGAATTGTGTACTACAGTATGAGGGTAATGAGATTGAGATTGATTGTTTTGTACTTGGTATGTCTGATTTTGATTGTATTATTGGGATTGATATGCTGAATAAGTACAGAGCTACCGTCGATTGCTTTCAGAAGGTAGTGAGATTCAGACCTGAGATGGCTGGAGAATGGAAGTTCTATGGTAAGGGTTCACGTGCTAAGATTCCTCTAATTTCTATATTATCTATGACCCGACTTTTGCAGAAAGGAGCGGAGGGATTTCTTGTTTATGCAGTGGATTTGTTGAAACCTAGCCTGAACCTGGCTGACTTGCCAGTGGTTAGTGAATTTGCGGACGTCTTTCCGGATGAGATTCCAGGATTACCTCCATATCGTGAGATTGACTTCAACATTGAACTGATGCCTGGAACTGCACCGATTTCGAAAGCACCATATCGAATGGCACCAGTGGAATTAAAAGAGTTGAAAGAACAGTTAGAAGATTTATTGGCCAAGGGATACATTCGACCCAGTGTTTCTCCTTGGGGTGCTCCAGTTCTGTTTGTCAGAAAGAAAGACGGTTCAATGAGATTGTGTATTGATTACCGGCAACTGAACAAGGCTACGGTAAAGAACAAATACCCTTTGCCTCGTATTGATGATTTGTTTGATCAGTTGCAGGGTTCTTCTGTGTATTCCAAGATCGATCTGAGATCTGGATACCATCAGCTGAGAGTTAGGGATTCTGATATTCCTAAGACTGCGTTCAGAACCAGGTATGGCCATTATGAGTTTATAGTTATGCCGTTTGGTTTGACGAATGCTCCAGCTGTATTTATGGCTTTAATGAACCGTGTATTTCAGAAGTATCTCGATGATTTTGTGATTATCTTTATTGATGATATTCTGATATATTCAAAGAATTTGATTGATCATTCTGAACATCTAAGAACGGTATTGAAAACTTTAAGAGCCGAGAAATTGTATGCTAAACTTTCGAAATGTGAGTTTTGGCTGAAACAGGTTGTCTTTCTTGGACATATTATATCTGGAAATGGTATTTCTGTGGATCCAAGTAAAGTAGAAGCAGTGATCAGTTGGTCAAGACCGACATCTGTTCCTGAGATTCGTAGTTTTATGGGATTGGCTGGGTATTATCGTCGATTTATTAAAGATTTTTCCAGTATTGCGAAGCCAATTACTCAGTTAACTCAGAAAAATGCTCCTTTTATCTGGTCTGAAGCTTGTGAATCTAGTTTTCTTGAGTTGAAGACACGACTGACCAGTGCACCAGTCTTGACGATTCCTTCAGGTACTGGTGGTTTCACTGTTTACTGTGATGCATCTCATCGAGGATTAGGGTGTGTTTTGATGCAGCGAGGACATGTGATTGCTTATGCCTCAAGACAGTTGAAGTCTCACGAAACCAGATATCCGATTCATGATCTTGAATTGGCCGCCATTGTATTTGCTTTGAAGATTTGGCGACATTATCTGTACGGGGAGCAGTTTGAGATTTATTCTGATCACAAGAGTCTGAAGTATCTATTTTCACAGTCAGAATTGAATATGAGACAGCGGAGGTGGCTTGATTTGCTTAAAGACTTTGATTGTGAGATTAAGTACTATCCAGGGAAATCGAATGCGGCAGCAGATGCACTCAGTCGAAAGGTATGTTCTTTGTCCTTATCGACGATTGGTGTATCGAATTTGATTGAAGACTGTTGTCTGTCTGGGTTAGTATTTGATACGAATTATCAACCTCTTCGACTCTATCAAATGCAAGCTGAACCAGCTTTATTGGTAAGAATTCGAGATGCTCAGAAACTTGATCAGAATATACAGAATTCGATTGAGAAAGTCAGATCAGGGCATGTATCTGAATACCGGGTTCGAGATGATCTTCTTTATGTTCACAATCGCCTTGTAGTGCCTGATATTTCTGATGTGCGACAACAACTACTGACAGAGGCACATTGTAGTCGTTATAGTATTCATCCTGGAGGTAGGAAGATGTATAATGATCTGAAGACTCGATACTGGTGGAAGCCAATGAAGTCTGATATCACTGAGTTTGTGTCTCGATGTTTGAACTGCCAACAGGTGAAGGCTGAAAGGAAAAAACCGCCTGGTTTACTTAAGAGTTTATCCGTGCCAGAATGGAAATGGGATCATATTTCCATGGATTTCGTGATGAGATTACCTCGATCTTCTAGAGGTTATGATGCTATCTGGGTGATTATCGATAGATTGACGAAGTCTGCGTGTTTTATACCTTATTGTATGACGTACAGACATGATCAGATGGCAGAAATTTATGTCCGTGAAGTTTTCAGATTACATGGTGTGCCGAAGTCTATTGTATCAGATCGTGATCCTCGATTTACATCTCACTTCTGGCATAGTTTACAGAGTGCTTTGGGTACTCAGCTTTGTTTGAGCACAGCTTATCATCCACAAACAGACGGGCAGTCTGAGCGTACCATTCAGACATTGGAGGACATGTTGAGAGCTGTAGTGCTTGATTTTGGCAAGATTCATTACCTCTTTGTGAATTCTCGTACAACAACAGCTATCAATCGAGTATTGGAATGGCTCCTTTTGAAGCTTTATACGGAAGAAAATGTCGATCTCCTTTGTACTGGGATGATATTTCTGAAGTACCTGATATTGGTCCTGATATGATCCGTGATATTAATGACCAGGTGAAGCTTATTCAGAAACGAATGAAGACAGCTCAAGATAGACAGATGAAATATGCCAACATTCGACGTCGACCTTTGTCTTTTGAACAGGGGGATCGTGTATTTTTGAAGATTTCTCCGTTCAGAGGCACTGTCAGATTTGGTAAGCGAGGGAAGTTGTCTCCACGATATATTGGTCCTTATGAAATTCTGGAGAAAATAGGCAATCTCGCTTACCGATTAGCTTTACCTCCATCTTTATCTGGAATACATGATGTCTTTCATGTATCGATGCTTCGAAAATATCTTGCTGATGAATCTCATGTGCTTCAATCTGATGAGGCTGAACTCGACGAGACCTTGAGTTATTTTGAAAAGCCAATTCAGATCCTTGATCGAAAAGAGAAGCAACTACGAACCAAGACTATTCCACTTGTGAAAGTTCAGTGGAGTCGTCATGGTGTTGAAGAAGCTACTTGGGAAACAGAATCAGATATGCGACAACGATATCCAGAGATGTTTCAATGATGTGAGTTTCCTTTTGTTTTCTGTTATCTGATATATGTTATATGATCTGTTGATATTACTGTTGGATTTCGAGGACGAAATCGAGTCTTAGTGGAGGAGAATTGTAACGCCCAGAATTATTTAATTTTAATCCGAGAATAATTAATTTGGGAATATTTGGAGTTTTGATTCAAATTCTAATATTCTTAAATTGATTAGGATTGAAATTGAATAACATGAGAATGTGAGGGCTGAATTGCAATTATTGCATAGTTGAGGGGCCAAAGTGCAAAATCATTATTTTGAGCTGGACACTTGTTATTCCTCAGCATGTTCACGTGTACTACACTATATTCCATCAGAAAATTCATACAAGGAACAAGGAAGAACCGAGAGCAGAATTTTCCAAACTTTTCTTCATCTTTCAAATTGTGATATCTTGAGCTACGGTTATCCGTTTTCGATTCCGAAAGATGTTCTGGAATCCTCGCAAGACGACCTTCGATTTGATGTAAGTTTCCTCTTTGTTCTTCGGGGTTTGAGATTTCGAAATGGACAGATATAAGATGTTGTTATGAAATTGTGGTGTTGAGATTCTATCTTGTATAATCTTGAAGTTGGGTTGAAGATGGAGTTGTATATCATGTTCTTGTGATTCCCAATTATGATTCGATCTATATATATCTGCTGTTCTGTTGATCTTGAAGTTTTAACAGCTGATGTTCATATTAGAAATGTTGTATTGAGTTCGGAATCGCCGAAGTACTACCGATATGCCGTTGAACTCGTGAATTGAAGTGTTTTGCTACTGTTCTTGCATTTAGAAGTTGTTGAGCTATTAGTTAATGGTTCCTTGATTGTTATGCTATCATTTCAGTGGTTGAACAGGGCATATCAACTCAAGAACGTCAACTCCAAAACCGATAAACAATAGAACAAGGTTGGTAGAGTTTTCCTTTGAAATTCTTGTTGAAGTTTGGGGTTGATATTGAGCAGATTTTGATATAGTCTTGGTGGTTGATCTTGTACAGACTTTGACAAGTTTGAAGACATCCTAAACACCACATTTGAAAGGTAAAAGTGGACTACTATTTGATTGGGACTACAACTCGAGATGGTTTGTATCGAGTTCCCCTAAATCACATACTTGTTTGCTTAATTGCTCTTATGTGTTTTTATTTGAGTTGTTGAATAAGTTTTGATGTTATGAATGCCTTGATGATGATATATGTTGCATTCATCTTGAAGACTTATTCTTTGATTTTGAAATGAACGAAAACGTTCGAATAGACGATTTGAGGAATTGTATATGTATGGCCTGGGTGGTTGCTTTAGCCTAGCGTCTGATTTGCATATATGATTGCTTCAAAGTCAAGAGAAGAAAGATAAGTAACCCCACCTCGATCGGAAGAGTCGGTGGATTAGTTATGATATCTACTTCTTGGGATCCCAATTGACGAATGACGAAATGAACCTTGTTTTGAAAACATGCATTGTACTTACTTTTATATCATGATCTTGATATATGTTGTTATGCATGTTTAGTTGCTTTTACTGGGAAATCTATTTCTCACCGGAGTTATCCGGCTATTGTCTTGTTGTATGTGTCATTGCAATAGGAGGGAGTGGAACCGGGCAAAGGCGTACGTGAAGAACAAGGAATGAGATGAACATAGCGTGATGATTCGAGTTTAGATGATTATGAGCTGTCTTGTAGTGAAATGGAGCCTTAAACATGATTATGGTTTAGATATTTGTACCAAGACTTGATTATGATGATGTTGTAGTCTTGTTTGTTGTAGTTGGGATTGAATAGATATATAAATCCTTGAATCAATATGATGTATCTTGAACTTGAATTGTATATAGCTTCTTGTGTATCTTGATGCATCTTGGTTATGTTTTAAGGCCTTGGAGTGATCTAATTGTATTCCTTGTATAGCATGATAGAAGTTGCTATTGATTATACCATGTCTATACCTTGGTAGGAGATGATCTTGAATCAAAGGGATGCATGAACTCAATTTTTGAACAGCATCAGAGCGCAGCCAAATTTCTGGCCTATTGGCCTGCGCACGGGCGAGCTACTGCTCGCGCGCGCGCGGGCCAAGCCAGGGGGCCTCGGTCCCATTGGCTTGCGCGCGCGCGAGGGGTGATGCCCGCGCGTGCGCAGGGCAATTTATTTAAAAAAATTTGTTTTTTTTTTATTCTTTTGTTTAGACATTGATACTTGTCTATTATTGTTGATTAATGTTTATTGAGAGATTAGAACTCGGGTCATCACATGTTCAGAGTTTTAGAAACCAAAACCGAGAGAGAAAGGAAAGGAAAGCTCAAGGTATTTTATCATCTTCAATCCTTGATTTCTTGTGATCCGTCGTTTGTCCGAGTTCAATTCCGAAAATAGTTCCGGACTCCTTGCGAGAAGGGCTATCTATTGATGTAAGTGTTGATGAGATTTATTATGATTTTGAAATGTTGATATGGGGCAGAAATCAGATTGATCATATATTGATATTCTAAAGCTTCTATATCTTGATATATCGCAATTGAATCGAAGAACAGACAACGATTGAGTTTGATATGAAATTCCAGCAATTATTTCGAGATTATCACCTTTTATTATGCTGGTATATGATGTTAAGAGATGAATTACATGTTCAGATGATGGTTAAATGTGATATGTATGGCGATATCGAAGACGGATTAAAGAACGGTTATTGTAGGAAATTGTTATGAGTTTTAGCTATGATTTGAAATTCCTACCATCTGATCTTGCTAGTTTGAACGTGTATGTGCTGGTTCTTATTGATATCTTGATGGTATGAGGTTTATTAGAAGTTAATATGATGTTTAGAAATGATATAAATTACGGTATCGAAGTTGAACCGAGGAACAATCGTTGTTGCAATCGTCAAGATTTTTCAGAAGTTAAGTTCGAATTTATGCTTCTGAATTAGCTGATATATGATGATATTCAGCTGTTATAAGATGTATATGAAGTTGATATAAATTGTAAAGTTGATAGAAATGAGTTACGATTGCCGAAGTTTAATCGTTAATGCCGTCAAGTCAAGAATTGATTAGTTTTGGATTCTCTTTGATTGAGCTGAACATGGTTTGAGTTCTTGCTGATGTTCTTGAATATATATTATGTATTTTCAGATTGAAAACAGGGAACATTGAGCTCGAGAAGTTCAGCTTCGAACCAGGATTGATTTGGGTCAAGATTTTGAAGAGTTGAAGAGTTTGAAAACCAAGAAAAGAAAGGTATAAGACAACCTTTAAATAAAGGGCTTGCACACTCAATATGATTCTATTGAGTATCCCTTTCTAAAACCACATACTTTGTGCTTCTATTGTTAATAGATGCTTATATGATTACTTACTTGATCTAGTTCGTATTGTTGGTCTTGAATTGATGCGTTTTAGTTTGTTGCATTCATATTGGGCCAACTTTCTTTCGAGTTTTGAGGGCTGAGTTGCTCAGATAAAATGATAGGACGTTTGGGCGTATATTGAGGAATTTAGGTGATTGAGTTGTCCCCAATGATTGACGGTTGGGTGATTGAGTCATCCCTAACGTTTGACACTCAATATAGTGGACCAAAGTCCGGGAATAAGCACTCAACATCACCTCGAATGGAGAGTAGGTGGATGGGTTGACGTGTTTCTTTCCCAGGGATCCCAAAACGAGAACCGATATCGTTATGATAACCGATTTTAAATCATGCAATGCTTTTGATTTTAATAGATGAGTTTCTAATGTTTGTTTAAGCTGAAATATATTGCATGATTGTTTGAAGAGTTGATATTGAAATATTGAGTTGATATAAGTTTGTAGATGTTGATATCATGTCTTACTTGAATACAACGTTTGCAACTTGAGTAATATCATGTTGAATTAATATGCCTTAAGTTGTCTTGAGTCTTATTTGTTGAATAATTGATAATATGCTTCAAGTTGAATTACTTGAGATTATGCATGTTTATGTTGTTTTATATTGGGATTAAATTCTCACTGTAGTCTCTCCGGCTATTGTCTTGTTTGTATGTGTGCATGACAATAGGTGGGACTAGAACAAGTCCGGGAAGACCGTGAAGAATCGAGACTTGAGAGATTAGAATGATGATCCGGTATAGAAGTCTTGTTGCTGTCATGGTTATGTTAAGAACAAGAGTTGGAGTTATGAACTATTAGATTAGACCTTTTGTCTAGAGTTTCTACTCCTTTGTTATGTATCACACTTGAACTAGTTGTGCTACTTTTACTTTGAGATGTGGGAATAAACTTGTTAATAACTTTTATACCATGTTTGTTGCATCCATTACTTGGTAGAGTTGGCAGATGGATTATTGAAGCAGGGTACATCAACAATTTTGATTTTTTTGGCAGCTAACAGAACTCAGGGCTCGCTTGAGCGAGCCAAGGGAGGGGGTTTTGGACCCGAGAGGCCCTCGCTCGAGCAAGGGGTGTGGCTCGCTCGAGCGAGCCTCCTTGTATAGAAAAAAAAAAAAAAATTTTTGACGCTTTGGTTGCTTGATTAATTGCTTGGTTTTAATTTATGATCTTGGATTAAATGTTTGATTTGAGAGATTAAGAACCGGGTCGTCATAACCGGTGGTATCAGAGCCATAGGTTCTGGACTGATTTAGAATGAGCGGGGTAGATCGAATCCGCTTGATTTCTTTATTCGCATGTGATTGAATTCTTTTTGTGATTACCTGAAATACATGCGAATATTGTGTTATAATTCCAGAAATATATGATCGCATGATTTTGTGATTTAAATTATCGAGCATGCTTTATTGTTTCTCTAATTATATGATGCTATAATTCTTTCTTTAAATGGTAAGAATATCATGCCGTACAGATGCAAAAATTATATGCTTTCCTTATTATCTGAGTTGATTGGAGGCGTGTATTATTCGAGAATGAATCAGAACTCGATCTCTTGAGAATGCACGACAATGTTGATCAGAGGAGGACTGAGACAGAATTGTTATACATGAGATTGTATTATATACTAATCTGTTTGAATTAGCAGATATGCCTCCTCGTCGAATGATGAATAGACAGATAGAGATAGTTCCTTAACCAGAACAGGTGAATGTAGCCCCGATAGTGCCACAAACACCTGAAGCTCCGAGAATAGAGCAAGGCAATACATTGAGAGATATGAGTGATGTTATGGCGTCACCAATGGAGATACTTCTGAAAAGATTTCAATCTTTCAAGCCGCCTACTTTGAAAGGAACTAAGACTTCAGTTGAATGTGAAGGTTGGTTAGAGGATATTGAGATGATGTTTGATTCCCTTGATTATGCAGATGATAGAAGAATTAGACTGATTGGGTATCAATTGCAAGATGTTGCAAAGAGCTGGTGGATTACAACCAAGAAAGCTCTCGAAAATCAAGGTACGACGATTACTTGGAAAGTGTTTAAAACTGAATTTTATCAACGATTCATTCCAGCGTCGTACAGAATAGATAAGAATGCAGAGTTTGCCAATCTGAAACAAGGCAATTTGAACATCGAGAAATATGTTGCTAAGTTCTCTACCTTGCTAAAATTTGCTCCACATGTAGCTGAGAACGAAGAGGCTAAAGCTGATCAGTTCATTAAGGGACTGAATCCAGATTTATTTACACTAGTGAATGCTGGTAGACCAAACAACTTTGCTGACGCACCAAAGGGAGCAGAGGCTGGTCTGATGAAACAACGAGAAGCATTGTTTGAGTTACAGTCTCAAAGAGAGCCACAGACACAGTTTCAGCAACCATTCCCCAAATCTGAGGAAGGTGGTAGCAGTAGTGGAAAGAAAGATTCTTTGAAAGCAAGAGGAAAACAGTTTAAGAAATCAGGAGATAGTTTATCTAGCTCTAGCGGGCAGAGGCAAACTAGTTCTGTGTATGTAGGAGTTTATTGCAACAAATGTGGAGGAGGACATCCTATTAATCAGTGCAGAGGTGTAATTGGGAGTTGCCATATATGTTATCAAGCGGGACATTTTGCTAGAGTATGTCCGCAACGTGGTTTGAAAAGATCACATAGTGCAAGATCATCGAGAGAAGTGACTCAGCCTGAAAGGCAAGCATCTTTGGTATATTCCTATCACCCACAGCCTCCACCACAGATTATACCAGGAGGAAGCCAGCCGGAAGCATCGAATGATGATATAGCTGGTAATTATTCTCTTTATGACTATTTTGCTTATGAGCTTGAAGATATTAAAGCATCCCTTATGTTATCTCTGAACGAAATTTTCAGATTATGTGTGTTACCTATTGATGTATTATCTACTGTGGTATCTATTCGTGATTTTTAAGGAAGTGATATCTGTCCGAATATTGTGTACTACAGTTTGAAGGTAATGTGAGTTAGATGGATTGTATCGTGCTTGTTTTGCCAGATTTTGAATTAATTATCGATTTAGATATGTTAACCAAGTACAGGGATATCATAGATTGATTCAGAATTACTTGAATTGATAGAAGGATGGGAATTCTATGGTAAGAGTTTGACATTTCGAATTCCTTCGATATCTATTCTATTTATGATTTGATGATTGTAGAAAAGAGCAGAGAAAATTCTTTATTATGCAATCGATATATTGGAAGTTAGCTCAGAATTGGTTGATTTGCCAATTATTATCGAATTACTGATATTTTTGAGATGAAATTCTGAGATTATTTCCAGCCTGTGAGATGGACTTCGATACGTAACTGATGCCAGGTATCTTATTGATTTTCCAGTACCTTATAGAATGGCACCAACAGAACTGCACAAATTGAAAGAGACACAGATCAGTGAGATTTTATGCTACTTATCAGAAATTGAATAAGGCCACAATACTAAATTTTTATCTTTTTGCCTTGATTAGATTATTGATTTGCACAGTTATAGAATTTATCAATTCTAGCAGATGAGATATGAATGAAGATGTGATAGAATTCTTGGTTCTAAAGTCTATATTGTCAATGAATTAGACTGAGCAAGGTCAATTGAATGATTTATGAACAAATTCGTAGTTCAGAATCGAAAGAAGATCAAATTTCGTTGAATTTTATTCTGAAACTATCAATATTGGCAGGAGATTGAGATATAATTTTTGATAGTTCGTATAGATGGAATAATCTGTTGTATTTGAAGTTATACAAGATGATGAAATAGATGGTAGCTATATGAGAAATGTTATTCCTTGTTATAAGAGATCGCCAAAGGAGTTTGACTTTGAAATTGATATTACTCGATGTTATGGCAGAAAGTTTGAGATCTATTATGTCAGAGTACTAGTTTGAGTTAAATTTCTCAGTTATGCTACTGATCGTTATGAGTTTGCGATTTACTTAAAGTAGAATTCAACAAATGCAAGAATATTCTATATTGGATATGATACAGATATGAAAAGATAGCTGTAAAAGAATTTACTGATATGATGAGAGGACAGGAATTATGAAAATATATTGTCAAGTTTACGACTTTAGATTTAATTGATTGATTGTGGTATCGATTGTCAAATATTTTGAGTAATTGGTTTTATGGGATTTCATTTGACCATCCTCTTATCGATGGATTGTCTGAATTGACTATCCAAAATTTGAGGAGATGCTCAGAACTCTAGTATCTGATTCGGTATTAGCGGACTAATATTGCCACTTGAATATTATAATTCCTGTAACAGCTATCTAATAGATGTAACGATACTGTTCTGAATTGTGAAATGATAAGAAAATCAGAAATTCCCTGAATTGAGATAGTATTTCAGAACTATCAGTTATTGGATCAGATATGATTTGAGAAATGATAGAGACAGAGAAGCTTATTCAGACGAGAATGAAGATAGGTTAAGATCGAGAAGCAAGATTTACGAAAATCAGACACCGACCTTTGATTTGTGAACAGGGAGACCGAGTATGTTTGCAGATTCATTTATTTTCTGAAGCGTTATCTGATTTGATAAGCGAAGAATACTATCTCCAAGAATTGTTGCATCTTATGACACTTCCGAAGAAGTAGGCAATCTTGCCTATCGAATTACCTTGTCTTTATTGATTTCTGAGATTCGCGATGTATTTTATGCTGCGAACGTATTAGAATGAAGACTTCTTATGTACTTCAATCAGATGAGATTGAGTTTGATGAGACATTGATGTATGTCGAACAGCTGATACAGATATTTGATGAGGAAGAAAAGCAAGTCAGACATAAGATTATTTCGCTGGTGACATTTCAGTGGAGTCGTTGTAGAATTGAAGAAGTTATTTGAAAAGTTGAATCCGATATGAATCAGTGTTATTCTGAGTTATTCTACTGATATGAGTTCTTATTTAGTATTTCTCTTATTCCTTATCTTATGTGCGTATAGATTTCATGGGATTTCGAGGACGAAATCCGATCTTAGCGGGGGAGAATTGTAAGGTCCGGGATTAATTGATTTAATTCGGAAATTATTTAATTTTAATCCAAGTATATTTAATTTGAGAATTTTGGAGTTTTGAATTAAATTCTAATATTCTTAAATTATTTAGGATTGAAATTGAATTAAAAAGATTTGCCGAGAACCGATTTGCAATTAATGAAGACTTAAGGGGCCAAAGTGTAAATTTGGGAAAAGTGCATGGACACATGTCTTTATTATGAATAGGAACGTGTAAACACATGTACATGTTCAGAGTTTTAGAAACCAAAACCGAGAAAGAAAGGAAAGGAAAGCTCAAGATATTTTATCATCTTCAATCATTGATTTCTTGTGATCCGTTTGTCCGAATTCAATTCCGAAAATAGTTCCGGACTCCTTGCGAGAAGGGCTATCTATTGATGTAAGTATTGATGAGATTTATTATGATTTTGAAATGTTGATATGGGGCAGAAATCAGATTGATCATATATTGATGTTCTAAAGCTTCTATATCTTGATATATCGCAATTGAACCGAAGAACGGACAACGATTGAGTTTGATATGAAATTCCAGCAATTATTTCGAGATTATCACCTTTGATTATGCTGGTATATGATGTTAAGAGATGAATTAGATGTTCATATGATGGTTAAATGTGATATGTATGGCGATATCGAAGACGGATTAAAGAACGGTTATTGTTGGAAATTGTTATGAGTTTTAGCTATGATTTGAAATTCCTACCATCTGATCTTGCTAGTTTGAACGTGTATGTGCAGGTTCTTATTGATATCTTGCTGGTATGAGGTTTATTAGAAGTTAATATGATGTTTAGAAATGATATAAATTACGGTATCGAAGTTGAACCGAGGAACAATCGTTGTTGCAATCGTCAAAATTTTTCAGAAGTTGGGTTCGAATTTATGCTTCTGAATTAGCTGATATATGATGATATTCAGCTGTTATAAGATGTATATGAAGTTGATATAAATGGTAAAGTTGATAGAAATGAGTTACGGTTGCCGAAGTTTAATCGTTAATGCCATCAAGTCAAGAATTGATTAGTTTTGGATTCTCTTTGATTGAGCTGAACATGGTTTGAGTTCTTGCTGATGTTCTTGAATATATATGATATATTTTCAGATTGAAAACAGGGAACATTGAGCTCGAGAAGTTCAGCTTCGAACCGGGATTGATTTGGGTCAAGATTTTGAAGAGTTGAAGAGTTTGAAAACAAAGAAAAGAAAGGTATAAGACAACCTTTAAATAAAGGGCTTGCACACTCAATATGATTCTATTGAGTATCCCTTTCTAAAACCACATACTTTGTGCTTCTATTGTTAATAGATGCTTATATGATTACTTACTTGATCTAGTTCGTATTGTTGGTTTTGAATTGATGCGTTTGAGTTTGTTGCATTCATATTGGGCCAACTTTCTTTCGAGTTTTGAGGGCTGAGTTGCTCAGATAAAATGATAGGACGTTTGGGCGTATATTGAGGAATTTAGGTGATTGAGTTGTCCCCAATGATTGACGGTTGGGTGATTGAGTCATCCCTAACGTTTGACACTCAATATAGTGGACCAAAATCCGGGAATAAGCACTCAACATCACCTCGAATGGAGAGTAGGTGGATGGGTTGACGTGTTTCTTTCCCAGGGATCCCAAAACGAGAACCGATATCGTTATGATAACCGATTTTAAATCATGCAATGCTTTTGATTTTAATAGATGAGTTTCTAATGTTTGTTTAAGATGAAATATATTGCATGATTGTTTGAAGAGTTGATATTGAAATATTGAGTTGATATAAGTTTGTAGATGTTGATATCATGTCTTACTTGAATACAACGTTTGCAACTTGAGTAATATCATGTTGAATTAATATGCCTTAAGTTGTCTTGAGTCTTATTTGTTGAATAATTGATAATATGCTTCAAGTTGAATTACTTGAGATTATGCATGTTTATGTTGTTTTATACTGGGATTAAATTCTCACCGGAGTCTCTACGGCTATTGTCTTGTTTGCATGTGTGCATGACAATAGGTGGGACTGGAACAAGTTCGGGAAGACCGTGAAGAATCGAGACTTGAGAGATTAGAATGATGATCCGGTATAGAAGTCTTGTTGCTGTCATGGTTATGTTAAGAACAAGAGTTGGAGTTATGAACTATTAGATTAGACCTTTTGTCTAGAGTTTCTACTCCTTTGTTATGTATCACATGTAACGCCCCGAATTATTTAATTTTGATCCGAGAATATTTAATTTGGGAGTATTTAGAGTTTTGATTTAAATTATAATATTCTTGAATTATTTAGGATTGAAATTGAATGAATGGAGAATTTGAGGACTGAATTGCAAATATTGCATAGTTGAGGGATTAAAGTGAAATTTTCAGAATTTTAAGTGCTTAGTTAGCAGGTGTACGTGGATTATGTGCATCAATTCAGACAAGTTGAGAGAAAGAAGAACAGAGCAAATCGATCCCTTTGCTTTTCTTTGCAATTTTCATATTCAAATCGCCGTATCTTTTGATCTGGCTATCCGTTTTCGATTCCGAAAGATGTTCTGGAATCCTCTCAACAAGACCTTCGATTTGATGTAAGTTTTTCTGTCTTTCATGTTGGTTTGAGAATTCGAAATGGACAGGGATCAGAAGTTGGAATGAATTTGATGGTTTTGATTTTCTAGCTTTGATGTTCTTGAAGTTTGGTTGAAGAGTGATGTGTATATCATGTCCTTATGATTTCCAGATATGTTTCGATTGATATATACTTGCTGATATGTTGGTTTAGAGGTTGAACAATTGATATGAATGTTAGAAATGATATAGAGATTTGCGGGAATTGCCGAGTTATACCGAAATGCCGTCGAATTCTTGAATTGAAGTGATTTGATATTGTTCTTGGATTATGAAGTTGCTGAACTATTGGTTAATGGTTCCTTGATTGTTATGCTATCATTTCAGTGGTTGAACAGGGCTTATCAAATCGAGAAGTGGACTACAAAACCGATAGAAGATAGAACAAGGTTGGTAGAGTTTGCCTTTGAAATTCTTGTTGAAGTTTGGGGTTGATATTGAGCAGATTTTGATGTAGTCTTGGTGGTTGATCTTGTACAGACTTTGACAAGTTTGAAGACATCCTAAACACCATGTTTGAAAGGTAAAAGTGGACTACAATTTGATTGGAATTATAACTCGAGATGGTTTGTATCGAGTTCCCTCAATTCACATACTTGTTTGTTTAAGTGCTCTTATGTGCTTTCTTTTGATTACTTGAATAAGTTCTTGATATAATGAATGCCCTGATTATGTTACATGTTGCATTCATCTTGATGACTTATTCCTTTGAGTTTGAAATGAACGGACACGTTCGAATAGATGATTTGAGGGATTGTATATGTATGGCCTGGGTGGTTGTTTGAGCCTAGCGTCTGAGCTACATATATAATGGCTTCAAAGTCTAGAGGAGCAAGATAGTAGCCCCACCTCGATAGGGTGTGTCGGTGGATTAGCTATGATATCTTCTTCTCGGGATCCCAATTGATGAATGATGAAAAGAACCTTGTTTTGAAAGCATGCATTGTATTTACTTCTATATCATGATTGTGATATTGATTATGCATGTTTAGTTGCTTTTACTGGGAAATCTATTTCTCACCGGAGTTATCCGGCTATTGTTTTGTTGTATGTGTCATTGCAATAGGAGGAAGTGGAACCGGGCAAAGGCGGACTTAAAGAACAAGGGATGAAATCGATATAGCGTGAGGATCCGAGTTAGGAGTTATGTGTGCTGTCATGAAGTTTAATGAGTCTTAATCATGATCATGTTTAAGGATACTTGTACCAAGACTTGTAGATGATTGAGTTGTGGTTTTGTTGATGTTTATAGGATTGGAAATATGTTGTAAATCCTTGAATCAACATAAGGTGTTTTGATCTGGATATATGACAATGTTATTGCATGTTATGAGAATTATGATTATGTTGTAAAGCCTTGGAATGGTTTATTACTAGCATTAAAAGCATGTTAGAATGCATGGTAGTTGTTATGCTTGATTTCATCATGTCTAGACTTTGGTAGGACATGATCTTGAATCAATCATAGGCATGATCTCGTTTTTGACAGCAGCTGAGCCATTATTTTTTTTCTGTTGGTTTGGCTGGCGCACGGGCGAGCTCCTGCTCGCGCGCGCGCGAGCCAAGCCAGGGGACCTCGGTCCCATTGGCCGGCGCGCGCGCGAGGGGTGATGCCCGCGCGTGCGCAGTGCAACTTATTTAAAAAAAAAAAAAAATTTTTTTATTATTCTTTTGTTTAGACTTTGATTATTGTCTAACATGGTTTAATAATGATTAATGAGATTAATGAGAGATTAGAACTCGGGTCATCAGAACAGGTGGTATCAGAGAAAGAACATTCTGGACTTAGATAGATAGTGAGTGGGGTAGATCGAGTCTTCTGCCTTACTTATTTATGTTTTTTTTTTTATCATGCTATGATTTAATTACGTGATTGAATTACATGTTTTAAATGCTAGCATGATTTACTTTCAAGTATTTTATTACAAGATGTTGTATTTATTTTATTTGAAAGTATGATTACGATGATTAAAGATGCATGCTTATTGGAATATCTGAACTGATAGAGGCATGTATCCTGATGAATTATGACATGCTACCTGATTATCTGAATTGATTGGAAGCATGTTTAATTTGAAGATTATGATTATATATTTAAGATTGAATTAAAACCGAGTTTTGATCAGAGGTAAGATGATCAGAGGAGGACTGAGATAATTTGATTATTTGGTATCCTAACCATTTTGATAATTAGATATGTCTCGAAGACCAGGCCGACCTCCTCTGAGACCCCATGTTCCTATTTCTCTACCAGAACAGACAGTTCATACTCCACCGACAGTTGTTACACCGATAGTGCCTCGAGCTACTGCAGTGCCGAGTAATGAACAGGGAAGTACGTCAAGAGATATGACTGATATGACAGCAACTCCTATGGAAACACTTCTGAAACGTTTCCAATCCTACAAGCCGCCTACTTTGAAAGGTACAGAAAATGATGTTGAATGCGAGGGATGGCTTGATGATATGGAGATGCTATTTGATTCACTTGACTACGGGGATGAACGGAGAGTTAGATTGATTGGGCACCAGTTGCATGAAGTTGCGAAGAGCTGGTGGTTCACTACAAAAAGAGCTTTGGAGCGTAGAGGAACTGTATTGACTTGGAATGTCTTCAAAACTGAGTTCTACCAACGCTTCTTTCCTGTGTCTTACCGCAAGGATAAAGGGGCTGAGTTTGCAAATCTGAAACAGGGGAATTTGAATATTGAAGAATACGTTGCAAAATTCTCTACATTGCTACGTTTTGCTCCACATGTTGCTGACAGTGACGAGGCTATGGCTGATCAGTTTATCAATGGCCTGAGTCCGGATGTTTTTACACTGGTGAATACAAGGCGACCGAATACCTTTGCTGATGCCTTGAATAGTGCCAAGGGAGCGGAAGCTGGTTTGATACAGCAGGGAGGAGCTTCGTATACCGCACAACCTCTGAGACAGTCACAACCTGCAGCTCCAACTCCGCAACAGCAACCTTTTCGATTTGAAGGTGGTAGTAGCAGTGGAAAGAAAGGGTTCTTGCAAGCAAGAGGAAAATAGTTTAAGAAGTCTGGGAGCAGTTCTTCGAGTTCCAGTAGTACGAAGCAGAAGTCAGGAGTGTTCTGCAACAGTTGTGGTGGAAATCATCCAACCGATCAGTGCCGAGGTGTATCTGGGAGGTTCCATATATGCCAACAGACGGGTCATTTTGCAAGGGTGTGTCCTCAGAGAAATACTGGACAGACAAGAGGTGCAGAGTCATCACGATCAGTGGCTCAACCTGGAAGACAGGCCTCTTCTGTTCATTCTTTCCAGCCAGCACATCTACAGCAGCAGACTCGACCAGGTGGAAGTCAGGCAGGCAATCAGCCTCAGAGACAGCAGGCTCATGTCTTTGCTTTGACTGAGGAGCAGGCACAGGGAGCACTGATGATGTGATTGCAGGTAACTGTTCTATTTCTGGTTATTCTGCTTATGTGTTGTTTGATACCGGTGCATCCCATACGTTTCTATCTGCCAAATTTGTTGCATTGCATTCTTTGCCTGTTGAGTCATTACCAGTTGTAGTATCTGTTTCTTCTCCTTTGGGGAGGGGTCTTATCTCGATTCAGATAGTAAAGAATTGTGTACTACAGTATGAGGGTAATGAGATTGAGATCGATTGTTTTGTACTTGGTATGTCTGATTTTGATTGTATTATTGGGATTGATATGCTGAATAAGTACAGAGCTACCATCGATTGTTTTCAGAAGGTAGTGAGATTCAGACCTGAGATGGCTGGAGAATGGAAGTTCTATGGTAAGGGTTCACGTGCTAGGATTCCTCTTATTTCTGTATTATCTATGACCCGACTTTTGCAGAAAGGAGCGGAGGGATTTCTTGTTTATGCAGTGGATTTGTTGAAACGTAGCCTGAACATGGCTGACTTGCCAGTGGTTAGTGAATTTGCGGACGTCTTTCCGGATGAGATTCCAGGATTACCTCCGTATCGTGAGATTGACTTCAACATTGACCTGATGCCAGGAACGACACCGATTTCGAAAGCACCGTATAGAATGGCACCAGTTGAGTTGAAAGAATTGAAAGAACAGTTAGAAGATTTATTGGCCAAGGGATACATTCGACCCAGTGTTTCTCCTTGGGGTGCTCCAGTTCTGTTTGTCAGAAAGAAAGACGGTTCAATGAGATTGTGTATTGATTACCGGCAACTGAACAAGGCTACGGTAAAGAACAAATACCCTTTGCCTCGTATTGATGATTTGTTTGATCAGTTGCAGGGTTCTTCGGTGTATTCCAAGATCGATCTGAGATCTGGATACCATCAGCTGAGAGTTAGGGATTCTGATATTCCTAAGACTGCGTTCAGAACCAGGTATGGCCATTATGAGTTTATAGTTATGCCGTTTGGTTTGACGAATGCTCCAGCTGTATTCATGGCTTTGATGAACCGTGTGTTTCAGAAGTATCTCGATGATTTCGTGATTATATTTATTGATGATATTTTGATCTATTCCAAGAATCTGATTGATCATGCTGAACATCTGAGAACAGTTTTGAAAACCTTACGAGCCGAGAAATTGTATGCTAAACTTTCGAAATGTGAGTTTTGGCTGAAACAGGTTGTCTTTCTTGGACATATTATATCTGGAAATGGTATTTCTGTGGATCCAAGTAAAGTTGAAGCAGTGATCAATTGGGCTAGACCGACATCTGTTCCTGAGATCCGGAGTTTTATGGGATTGGCTGGGTATTATCGTCGATTTATCAAGGATTTTTCCAGTATTGCGAAGCCAATTACTCAGTTAACTCAGAAAAATGCTCCTTTTATCTGGTCTGAAGCTTGTGAATCTAGTTTTCTTGAGTTGAAGACACGACTGACCAGTGCACCAGTCTTGACGATTCCTTCAGGTACTGGTGGTTTCACTGTTTACTGTGATGCATCTCATCGAGGATTAGGGTGTGTTTTGATGCAGCGAGGACATGTGATTGCTTATGCCTCAAGACAGTTGAAGCCTCATGAAACCAGATATCCGATTCATGATCTTGAATTGGCCGCCATTGTATTTGCTTTGAAGATTTGGCGACATTATCTGTACGGGGAGCAGTTTGAGATTTATTCTGATCACAAGAGTCTGAAGTATCTATTTTCACAGTCAGAATTGAATATGAGACAGCGGAGGTGGCTTGATTTGCTTAAAGACTTTGATTGTGAGATTAAGTACTATCCAGGGAAATCGAATGCGGCAGCAGATGCACTCAGTCGAAAGGTATGTTCTTTGTCCTTATCGACGATGGGTGTATCAAATTTGATTGAAGATTGTTGTCTGTCTGGGTTAGTATTTGATACGAATTATCAACCTCTTCAACTCTATCAAATGCAAGCTGAACCAGCTTTATTGGTAAGAATTCGAGATGCTCAGAAACTTGATCAGAATATACAGAATTCGATTGAGAAAGTCAGATCAGGGCATGTATCTGAATACCGGGTTCGAGATGATCTTCTTTATGTTCACAATCGCCTTGTAGTGCCTGATATTTCTGATGTGCGACAACAACTACTGACAGAGGCGAATTGTAGTCGTTATAGTATTCATCCTGGAGGTAGGAAGATGTATAATGATCTGAAGACTCGATACTGGTGGAAACCAATGAAGTCTGATATCACTGATTTTGTATCTCGGTGTCTGAACTGCCAACAGGTAAAGGCTGAAAGGAAGAAACCGCCTGGCTTGTTACAGAGTTTATCCGTGCCTGAATGGAAATGGGATCATATTTCCATGGATTTCGTGACGAGATTACCTCGATCTTCTAGAGGTTATGATGCTATCTGGGTGATTATCGATAGATTGACGAAGTCTGCGTGTTTTATACCTTATCGTATGATGTACAGACATGATCAGATGGCAGAAATTTATGTCCGTGAAGTTGTTAGATTACATGGTGTGCCGAAGTCTATTGTATCAGATCGTGATCCTCGATTTACATCTCACTTCTGGCATAGCTTACAGAGTGCTTTAGGTACTCAGCTTCGTTTGAGCACAGCTTATCATCCACAAACAGACGGGCAGTCTGAGCGTACCATTCAGACATTGGAGGACATGTTGAGAGCTGTAGTGCTTGATTTTGGCACGAGTTGGCAAGATTCATTACCTCTTTGTGAATTCTCGTACAACAACAGCTATCAATCGAGTATTGGAATGGCTCCGTTTGAAGCTTTATACGGAAGAAAATGTCGATCTCCTTTGTACTGGGACGATATTTCAGAAGTACCTGACACTGGCCCTGATATGATACGTGATCTGACTGATCAAGTGAAGCTTATTCAGACAAGAATGAAGACAGCTCAAAATAGACAAGCGAAATATGCTAACATTCGACGTCGACCTTTGTCTTTTGAACAGGGGGATCGAGTATTCCTGAAGATTTCTCCTTTCAGAGGTACAGTCAGATTTGGCAAGCGAGGGAAGTTGTCTCCACGCTACATTGGTCCTTATGAAATTCTGGAGAAAATAGGCAATCTTGCCTATCGATTAGCTCTTCCACTGGCTTTATCTGGAATACATGATGTCTTTCATGTATCGATGCTTCGAAAATACCTTGCTGATGAATCACATGTACTTCAATCTGATGAAGCTGAACTCGACGAGACTTTGAGTTATTTCGAAAAGCCGATTCAGATTCTTGATCGTAAAGAGAAGCAACTTCGTACGAAGACTATTCCGCTTGTGAAGGTTAAGTGGAGTCGTCATGGTATCGAAGAAGCGACTTGGGAGACTGAATCAGATATGAGGCAACGATATCCAGAGTTATTTCATTGATGTGAGTTTTCTTTAGTTTCTGTTATCTGATATTTGATGTATTATTGAGTGATCCTACTTAAGATTTCGAGGACGAAATCGTGTCTTAGTGGGGGAGAATTGTAACGCCCCGAATTATTTAATTTTGATCCGAGAATATTTAATTTGGGAGTATTTAGAGTTTTGATTTAAATTCTAATATTCTTGAATTATTTAGGATTGAAATTGAATGAATGGAGAATTTGAGGACTGAATTGCAAATATTGCATAGTTGAGGGATTAAAGTGAAATTTTCAGAATTTTAAGTGCTTAGTTAGCAGGTGTACGTGGATTATGTGCATCAATTCAGACAAGTTGAGAGAAAGAAGAACAGAGCAAATCGATCCCTTTGCTTTTCTTTGCAATTTTCATATTCAAATCGCCGTATCTTTTGATCTGGCTATCCGTTTTCGATTCCGAAAGATGTTCTGGAATCCTCTCAACAAGACCTTCGATTTGATGTAAGTTTTTCTGTCTTTCATGTTGGTTTGAGAATTCGAAATGGACAGGGATCAGAAGTTGGAATGAATTTGATGGTTTTGATTTTCTAGCTTTGATGTTCTTGAAGTTTGGTTGAAGAGTGATGTGTATATCATGTCCTTATGATTTCCAGATATGTTTCGATTGATATATACTTGCTGATATGTTGGTTTAGAGGTTGAACAATTGATATGAATGTTAGAAATGATATAGAGATTTGCGGGAATCGCCGAGTTATACCGAAATGCCGTCGAATTCTTGAATTGAAGTGATTTGATATTGTTCTTGGATTATGAAGTTGCTGAACTATTGGTTAATGATTCCTTGATTGTTATGCTATCATTTCAGTGGTTGAACAGGGCTTATCAAATCGAGAAGTGGACTACAAAACCGATAGAAGATAGAACAAGGTTGGTAGAGTTTGCCTTTGAAATTCTTGTTGAAGTTTGGGGTTGATATTGAGCAGATTTTGATGTAGTCTTGGTGGTTGATCTTGTACAGACTTTGACAAGTTTGAAGACATCCTAAACACCATGTTTGAAAGGTAAAAGTGGACTACAATTTGATTGGAATTATAACTCGAGATGGTTTGTATCGAGTTCCCTCAATTCACATACTTGTTTGTTTAAGTGCTCTTATGTGCTTTCTTTTGATTACTTGAATAAGTTCTTGATATAATGAATGCCCTGATTATGTTACATGTTGCATTCATCTTGATGACTTATTCCTTTGAGTTTGAAATGAACGGACACGTTCGAATAGATGATTTGAGGGATTGTATATGTATGGCCTGGGTGGTTGTTTGAGCCTAGCGTCTGAGCTACATATATAATGGCTTCAAAGTCTAGAGGAGCAAGATAGTAGCCCCACCTCGATAGGGTGTGTCGGTGGATTAGCTATGATATCTTCTTCTCGGGATCCCAATTGATGAATGATGAAAAGAACCTTGTTTTGAAAGCATGCATTGTATTTACTTCTATATCATGATTGTGATATTGATTATGCATGTTTAGTTGCTTTTACTGGGAAATCTATTTCTCACCGGAGTTATCCGGCTATTGTTTTGTTGTATGTGTCATTGCAATAGGAGGAAGTGGAACCGGGCAAAGGCGGACTTAAAGAACAAGGGATGAAATCGATATAGCGTGAGGATCCGAGTTAGGAGTTATGTGTGCTGTCATGAAGTTTAATGAGTCTTAATCATGATCATGTTTAAGGATACTTGTACCAAGACTTGTAGATGATTGAGTTGTGGTTTTGTTGATGTTTATAGGATTGGAAATATGTTGTAAATCCTTGAATCAACATAAGGTGTTTTGATCTGGATATATGACAATGTTATTGCATGTTATGAGAATTATGATTATGTTGTAAAGCCTTGGAATGGTTTATTACTAGCATTAAAAGCATGTTAGAATGCATGGTAGTTGTTATGCTTGATTTCATCATGTCTAGACTTTGGTAGGACATGATCTTGAATCAATCATAGGCATGATCTCGTTTTTGACAGCAGCTGAGCCATTATTTTTTTTCTGTTGGTTTGGCTGGCGCACGGGCGAGCTCCTGCTCGCGCGCGCGTGAGCCAAGCCAGGGGACCTCGGTCCCATTGGCCGGCGCGCGCGCGAGGGGTGATGCCCACGCGTGCGCAGGGCAACTTATTTAAAAAAAAAAAAAAAATAATTTTTATTATTCTTTTGTTTAGACTTTGATTATTGTCTAACATGGTTTAATAATGATTAATGAGATTAATGAGAGATTAGAACTCGGGTCATCACATCACACTTGAACTAGTTGTGCTACTTTTACTTTGAGATGTGGGAATAAACTTGTTAATAACTTTTATACCATGTTTGTTGCATCCATTACTTGGTAGAGTTGGTAGATGGATTATTGAAGCAGGGTACAACAACAATTTTGATTTTTTTGGCAGCTGACAGAACTCAGGGCTCGCTCGAGCGAGCCAAGGGAGGGGGTCTTGGACCCGAGAGGCCCTCGCTCGAGCAAGGGGTGTGGCTCGCTCGAGCGAGCCTCCTTGTATAGAAAAAAAAAATTGCTTGGTTTTAATTCATGATCTTGGATTAAATGTTTGATTTGAGAGATTAAGAACCGGCTCGTCACAACAGGTGGTATCATAGCCATAGGTTCTGGACTGATTTAGAATGTGCGGGGTAGATCGAGTCCGCTTGATTTCTTTATTCGCATGTGATTGAATTCTTTTTGTGATTACCTGAAATACATGCGAATATTGTGTTATAATTCCAGAACTATATGATCGCATGATTTTGTGATTTAAATTATCGAGCATGCTTTATTGTTTCTCAAATTATATGATGTTATAATTCTGTGTTTAAATGGTAAGAATAGCATGCCGTACAGATGCAAGAATTATATGCTTTCCTTATTATCTGAGTTGATTGGAAGCGTGTATTATTCGAGAATGAATCAGAACTCGATCTCTTGAGAATGCACGACAGTGTTGATCAGAGGAGGACTGAGACAGAATTGTTATACATGAGATTGTATTATATACTAATCTGTTTGAATTAGCAGATATGCCTCCTCGTCGAATGATCAATAGACAGACAGAGATAGTTCCTCAACCAAAACAGGTGAATGTAGCCCCGATAGTGCCACAAACACCTGAAGCTTCGAGAATAGAACAAGGCAATACATTGAGAGATATGAGTGATGTTACGGCGTCACCAATGGAGATACTTCTGAAAAGATTTCAATCTTTCAAGCCGCCTACTTTGAAAGGAACTGAGACTTCAGTTGAATGTGAAGGTTGGTTAGAGGATATTGAGATGATGTTTGATTCCCTTGATTATGCCGATGATAGAAGAATTAGACTGATTGGGTATCAATTGCAAGATGTTGCAAAGAGCTGGTGGATTACAACCAAGAAAGCTCTCGAAAATCAAGGTACGACGATTACTTGGAAAGTGTTTAAAACTGAATTTTATCAACGATTCATTCCAGTGTCGTACAGAAAAGATAAGAATGCAGAGTTTGCCAATCTGAAACAAGGCAATTTGAACATCGAAGAATATGTTGCTAAGTTCTCTATCTTGCTGAAATTTGCTCCACATGTAGCTGAGAACGAAGAGGCTAAAGCTGATCAGTTCATTAATGGACTGAATCCAGATGTATTTACACTAGTGAATGCTGGTAGACCAAACAACTTTGCTGACGCACTTAATAAAGCAAAGGGAGCAGAGGCTGGTCTGATGAAACAACGAGAAGCATTGTTTGAGTTACTGATGCGATCATGGATAGCTCGCCTATTGATCAAGTGATTAAGGATCCGTTGGAGATGCCAAGAGGACCGATTACGAGAGGACGAGCTAAGAAATTCAAAGATGCGCTTCAATCGTTGATAATGGACATTGGAATGCTTGAAGATCATTTTGAGGGATGTTATAATCTTATTGAAGTCCAAAAAAGTCAAGAGAGTAGAGGAAATATCAAAGAAAACATAAAAAGAGGTGACAAGACCCGAGAGGTATGCGCGCCCGCGCCTCATTGACGCGCACCCGTGCATGGCGGACAGGACCTTATGCGCGCTCGCGCCTGCCCACGCGCGCCCGCGCCTGATCCGTTGTTTTTAAGATTTCAGGACAGAGTCCTATGCGCGCCCGCGTCTGCCCACACGCGCCCGCGCCTGCAATCTCTCTCACACAGTTCGGCGTTTTGTGTGTGTGCGAGACTTTTTGATATTTTGGCATTATTTTCTATTTTTGAGAGTTTTATTCCTACTAGGAAACTTTTAGGAGATATCTTTGATATCTTTAGCTATATTTTGAATTATTTTGCGATATCTTTTATTATTTTGTAGTTGTATTATAAATACAACATATACATTCATTATTAAATATAACAATTAAGATTTCAGATTATTGATTACTCAATACAAAATTCTCTCTAGAATTTTATTAAGCTTTTGCTTACCCAAAAATCAAACTTATCAAAGTTTTCAACTTTGTGGCATTTGTCGATTGATTATCCTCGTGAGTTGTCAGAAACAGGTTTTCTGAAGGTCCCGTTGTGATCAATTGTTTTCTTCGTGATTACTGTTGCTAGTTTCGTTGTAAGCTAGAGGTGGTTAATCCAAAAACTTTTTACTTGTTTTCAAGATCGGGAAATTTCTTGATTTCTTTTGTTATTGGATTGAGGGTACGATTTTAATATAGTCGTGTTTGCCTTCCATACATTAAGAATTCATATCATTTGGTATCAGAGACAAGGTTTTGAATCAAGTAAGTATCTATCTTCATCTATCTCTGTTCTTCGCGTTCTTCTTACCCGTTCTTCATCGTTCTTCGTTGGAATATTTCCTTCGTCGAATTTTTGTGTAGTTTCTTTCAAACTTGTTATCCAAGTCTCGTGTCTTGTGCTACAAGTTATAAAAAAAAAATCGATCAAAAAAAAAATATATAGAAAGGATCGAAAGCTTCAAAAAAAAAAAAAAAAAAAAGAAATATTGAAGAAGCAAGATAACTTGTTGTCAATTGTTCATCCTTGGGTTCAAGTCAAAATTCGAGTGTTCATAAATTTATTCATCTTGTTTTTGTCAGTCTTCGAGAGTCAATCTTCAAGTGTCTACAAGTTGTGAGCTTGAGAGTTTGATTCACTTTTACCAAGCAAAATCCTACATAAATTTTGAGTGACAAAAAAAAAAAAGAGTGATTGAGTGAATTCGTTTGGAGGGACTTGTGAGAACTTGTGTGAGGAATTTTATTACTAACTTTTTTCTTGCAGGTACGATGAGTTCAAATAGTCAAAATTTTTCAAAGGAAGATTTGAGTACAATGATAAGGGAAGCAATGAGAGCGGAGTTGGAAACAATGCATGAAAGGATAAGTAAACTTGAAGTTAGTGAGGATGATGAGAGTTTTGGTGAGAATTCGGGTAGGAATAGGCGAGGTCAAGAGGGTGGAAGAAATAGAAGAGAAGCAATGCGAGGGAGGTATACTGAAGGGGGTAGAGAAGATGGGAATATTAATGGGATTAAGATGAAAATTCCATCATTTAATGGGAAATCAGATCCAGAGGCTTATTTGGAGTGGGAGATGAGAGTGGAGTCGGTGTTTGACTGCCATAACTACAACGATTCGAAAAAAATAAAGTTAGCGGTTGTTGAGTTTGTGGATTATGCTTTAATTTGGTGGGTTCAACTGACTACATCTAGGAGGAGAAATCGTGAGATGCCTATTGAAACATGGGAGGAGATGAAGCAAATAATGAAGAAAAGGTTTGTTCCTAATTACTATTATCGTGATATGTTTAAGCGATTGCAGAATTTGAAGCAAGGCTCGAGAAGTGTAGAAGACTACTACAAGGAGTTGGAGATTACTATGATCCGGGCTAACATTGAGGAGGATAGTGAGGCAACAGTGGCTCGATTTATGTGTGGTTTGAATAGAGATATTCACGACCAAGTGGAGCTACGACATTGTGTGGATCTTGAAGAGATGGTACAATTAGCTATGAAAGTGGAGCTACAGCTTAAAAGGAGAGGCATTGGTCGAGTGTCCTTGGGTGGAGGAACTACTACACCTTGGCGTCCAAATGTTGGCAAACGAGAGGATGTCAAGCCGATGTCCAAACCAAAAGTTGACACCAAGCAAGAAACACCAAAGCAAGGAGTGCAAGGTAAATTTGAAACTCCCAATAATCGTTCTAGGGATATTAAATGCTTTAGATGTCAAGGTCTTGGTCATATTGCTAGTCAGTGTCCTAACAAAAAAATAATGATTGTGAATGATGGTGGTGAGGTTGAATCGGAGAGTAAGGAGGAGAATTATGATGATATGCCTGCGTTGGAGGATCCCGATGACGAGGGATATAAGGCAGTCGTTGGAAAGTTGTTGGTGACTAGGAGAGTGTTGAATGTGCAACAAAAGGAAGAGGAAGAAAATCGAAGGGAAAATTTGTTTCATACTAGATGCTTTGTGAAAAACAAAGTGTGTAGTGTCATCATTGATGGGGGTAGCTGTACCAATGTCGCAAGTAGCGAGCTTGTTGAGAAATTGAGTTTGCCTACTTCAAAGCATCCTCAACCCTATAGATTGCAGTGGTTTAATGATAGTTCTGAAGTGAGAGTGACTAGACGAGTTGTGGTGCCTTTCTCAATTGGGAAATATGGAGATGAAGTGGTGTGTGATGTGGTGCCTATGCAAGCATGTCATATCTTGTTGGGTAGACCGTGGCAATTTGATAGGAAGGTGACACATGATGGGTTTAAAAATCGTTATTCCTTTACTATGAAAAAGGAATCTGTTGTATTGTTGCCTATGACTCCAAAACAAATATTGAAGGATCATTTGCAAAAGAAAAAGAAAGAAGAGGCCGAAAAAAAGAGTGAACAAAAAAGTGAGATGGCCTTAGAAAAAAAGAATGAAAGAAAAAAAGATGAGAAAAAAATTGAGAGGAAAGAGGCCGATAAAAAAATATACATGGCCCAAAAGAGTGAGTTGCGAGAGATTTTACATGTGCATACTCCACTTGTGTTGATTTTCTATAAGGAGATTCTCCTTAACACAAGTGATATAGCCGGAAATCTTCCGAGCAATGTTGTTTCTCTCTTGCAGGAATTTGAAGAATTATTTTCGGAGGATTTACCTCAAGGACTACCACCTTTGAGGGGAATTGAGCATCAAATTGATCTTGTGCCCGGAAGTGCATTACCGAATCGTCCAGCTTATAGGAGTAATCCGGAAGAAACAAAAGAGCTACAAAGGCAGGTAAGTGAACTTCTTGATAAGGGATTTGTGCGTGAGTCTATGTCTCCTTGTGCTGTACCTGTTTTGTTAGTGCCTAAGAAAGACGGTTCATGGAGAATGTGTGTTGATTGTAGAGCCGTTAACAATATTACCATCAAGTATAGACATCCTATTCCTAGACTAGATGATATGTTGGATGAATTATATGGTTCTAGCATCTTTAGTAAAATTGATCTTAAGAGTGGTTACCATCAAATTCGGATGAGAGAAGGTGATGAATGGAAAACTGCTTTTAAAACTAAGTATGGGTTGTATGAGTGGATGGTTATGCCATTTGGGTTAACTAATGCACCTAGTACTTTTATGAGGTTAATGAATCATGTTTTGCGTGCTTATATTGGAAAATTTGTTGTGGTATATTTTGATGATATCTTGGTGTATAGTAAAAGTTTGATGAGCATGTTGAACACTTGAGGATTGTGTTAATCACACTAAAGGCTGAACATTTGTATGCTAATTTGAAAAAGTGTGTATTTTGTACAAAAAAACTTGTGTTTCTTGGTTTTGTTGTGAGCGCTCAAGGTGTCAAAGTTGATGAGGACAAGGTAAGTGCAATTCGAGATTGGCCAACGCCTACTTCTATTGGTCAAGTTCGTAGTTTTTATGGTCTTGCAAGTTTCTATAGGAGATTTGTAAAAGATTTCAGCACTTTGGCGGCTCCTATGACTGCGGTGATAAAGAAGAACGTTCCATTCCATTGGGGCGAGGAGCAAGAGAAGTCTTTTGATATTATTAAGCAAAAATTAATTAATGCTCCTTTACTTGTATTACCTGATTTTTCTAACACTTTTGAAATTGAATGTGATGCGTCAGGTGTAGGAATTGGAGGTGTCTTGATGCAACGTGGGAGACCAATTTCATATTTCAGTGAGAAGCTAAGTGGAGCGTCCTTGAATTATCCTACCTACGACAAAGAGTTCTAAAAGACTCATCTGTAACTGATTTTCATATCATCATATATCTTCTAAACCTCAAAATTAATATTCAGTTCATAATCTCATCAAGTCGGTAATTCATAAATTCATCAATTCATCAATTCACTATTGAATTCCAGTTCACAACTTAAACTAAAGTCAAAAATCTTACTGGAATATATCTGTAATCTCTATGCATTGGCATACCTATCAATGCTGATTTAGATCTTAAACATATCTAGTGCAACGAATATACTGATTTCGGAATATTTCTGTAATCAAGCATCATATCTCAAACCGAAATCATAGAATCTTAATTCGAGATTCTATATCATATCATCATATTCATATGCTCATCATGTTCTTGTTGATCTAATTTTATCGCTTTTTATCATCATACTGATTGGTTAAATAACAAAATCCAGTGATTCAATAATCTGAAACTATCACTAATCAGTACTTGGGTATAGTCTCATAATCTATCATGTATCGCAACCGAATATTTCCCATATGAACAATATCATGTTCGGTTTCAGTTTATCGAAGCAATAGTTCTATTCTTCCGTTCAATTCACAAAATCTCTTTTCTGATACAGAGGAAATTATATAATAAGCTTTCAGCTATCATATATCTATTGCACCTACAACATAAACAGGTTAAAACAACATAAATATGTTACCTGTAAGTCTCATTCTCAGGTGCAATGTTATTTTGATTCTCTGTATACTTATGCTATTTGTTCTTCATTCGAATCTTCTTAGAATCTATGTTTCTTTGAACATGTTCTATCACATCTATCTAAATTTTCTTTACACTGCTTGGTCGTATATCTTCCTCCACAATGAGTGTAATAATTTCTAATATACTCTGCATTCAGACCCAAACACTTCTGTCTTGGTCCGCTAGAGTTAAAGAATTACTTTCATATCATGCACTTCATATCTGTCCTCTTCCTTCTCATCATTTCTTCATCAAAATCCACCAGCTGGTTGCTAGGTTTTGAAGTTGGTATTTCAAGCAATCTGATCCGATATTCATCTGAATCTTCTCGATATTTAAACAACTGGTCAAGTTCTTCAAGCCAAATGTTACCTACAACATCCTATATTCATTTGCTGATATTCTGTTCTATTCAATCAGAGATACTTCATTCAGCTGAGCAATACCGTTCTGTTCTATTCAGTCTAACCATACCATTATGTTCAGTCTGGCCATACTATTCTGTCAGTCTGGGGTGCTTACATCACCCAAAGAACACTGTTCTCTTTCGATTCTGGGTGCTTACATCACCCGGGGAAAATCGTATAACAAAATGGTAAAAATTTCAAAAATTTACAAATCAGTAAATTATGCAGTTGAATTTCAAATAAAGATCATGCTCACATGCAATTTATCAAATCATCGAATCATCAAATCAAATAAGGCATAATCATGCTATACTATAAATGCATGTGACGCAATCTACCCCGCTCAGCTTCTATCTTAGTCCAATAACTTACGCTCTGATACCATCTGTTGTGAGGACCTCGGGTTGCTAATCTCATATTAGGGCAACTAATGATTAATTAAATAATAAATCAATTAGAATATTAAAACCAAGAGCTAAATTTTTTTTAAAAAAAAAAAAAATCCAGAGCCTCGCTTGATCGGATAAAATCCCCCGATCGAGCGAGCAAGAAATCATTGCTCTCGGTCTGTAGCACAAATGGCCTCGCTCAATCGGATGAATTCGTCTGATCGAGCGAGCCACACTCCAGAGCTCTCGGTTCCAATATTTCCATGCCGCGCTCGATCGGTGCATCTCACCCGATCGAGCGGGCACCAGATCCAGCAATTCTGCATAACACTCTTCTTGTTGTCAAACTTGGAACAAGTGATCTAAATCATTACAAATCAACATCAAACATGTTCCATAAAATCTAGAACTGGTATAATTTCAAGAACAAGGTTTCAAGAATCTAATCATGCAATGCAATACATCAAATGAATCCCATAGATATCAAGAAACTACAAACTATTCAAGACGTCAAAATCTCATTTACAAGTTTCTAATGTTCTTGCTAAGTTTGCTGTAATTCTCACTATCATTCTTCCACTTAAACCCGAGTCCACACTTGCTAAATCTCGCTCCCGAGCTGTCCATGTCATCTCAGACTAGCTCCTGCCCCACCTGTTGCAATGCATACATACAAAACAAAGAAACAGCCGGATAAACTCCGGTGAGAAATATATTTCCCAGTAAAAGCAACTAAACATGCATAGCAAAGCATATATCAAATTCATGATATAAAAGTAACTACAATGCATGTTTTAAAACAAGGTTCTTTACAAATTCTCTCATTTCATCGGTTGGGATCCCGAGAAGCAGATATCATAACTAACCACCGACTCTCCCGATCGAGTTGGGGTTACTTATCTTACTTCTCTAGACTTTGAAGCCACTATATATGTAAATCAGACGCTAGGCTAAGTCAACCACCCAGGCCATACATATATACTTCCTCAAATCGTCTAATCGAACGTTTCCGTTCATTTCGAAATCAAAGAACAAGTCTCAAGATGAATGCAACATATAAAATCAATATAGCATTCATTCACATCAAAGACTCATTCCATAATTCATAGAAGAGCATATAAAGCAAGTAATCAAATAAGTATGTGATTTAGGGAACTCGATACAAAACATCTCGAGTTATAATCTCATTCAAGTAGTAGTCCACTTTTACCTTCGTATTTCTTATGTTTTGAATTCTTCAAATTTGAACTGCAATCTCAAAACCTTCACATCAAGCTTCGTTCAATACATTCATTTTAGAATCGAGTCAAAATCATCAACACATATTCGATCAAATGCATTTCAAACCTCCCTTCCTCTTCTTCAAATCGAATTCGGAGTCTTGAGTTGTTAGCCTTCAAAACTAGTCTGAAATCGAGGAATAAAAATGCTATATCATCGATAACATTTCAAAGAACATCTCATCTTGATAATCAGCTATCAAACTAGTCTCAAAACATGAATCGACGGCGTAGCGATTCAAAATCGGTAACCGACTTAATATCGACTTCGAAGCTAACTTCTTTAACTTCATAAGAAAATCATACATGCATCTAAATCATTAATACATCATTCTAATCCTCATAACAGCAGCTAAGTATATCAAATACAAGCTGAAAATCATAACAAGTTCATTTCATAATCAATCTTCGATTCGGTTTTGATATCGGAATGCATACAAGATCAAGAATACATTCATAACTTCAACAGCAATCTCTGTCATAATTCGTTTTTCAAAACATGCCGAGATGATTAAATACTTACATCAAGTCGAAGTCCTTGTCGCAAGGATTCCAGAACATCTTTCGGAATTGAAATCGGACAAGCGGATCAAAAGTTACAGCGTTTTGAACAATCAAATTTCAAAGAAAATGAAAGAGCTCGACATGCTCTGTTCTGAATATGTAAATCCCATCTAATAACACGTATCACTTTCTGCTAAGTTTTATAAAAATCGGATATGTATTGTCTAATTGCAATTTAGTCCCTGAAACCTCATAAATTGCGATTTAGTCCTCGGCCTTCGTTTTAATTCACTTTCAATCCAAAATAATTTAAGAATATTAGAATTAAAATCAAAACTCTAAATATTCCCAAATTAAATATTCTCGGATTAAAATTAAATAAATTTGGATTAATCAAAGAATCCCGGCCTTTTGCATTTTAGCCCTTCAACTTCGATATTTGCAAATCAGTCCCTTATCGAGTTGTATCTTCAAAATTAATCTTCTTTAATTCCCGAAACATGGAATTTAATCTTTAATTCCATAAATATTCAAATCGAATATTTATTCTTTTAATTTAAGAATTCCCGGAATTTAATTCTCAAAATCCGTAAATTCTCAAATTAAATATTTTCGGCTCGGAAATTAAATCTATCATGTCCATAACTTCTCAAATCAATATTAGCACATAATATGGAATTTAATTCTCAAATTTCATAATTAATAATTTAATATTTTCGGGCCTTACATATATTTTCTAAATTTGATATGAAATCTGGATTTTGGCAAATTCAAATCTCTCAAAAATATAGATATAAAACTGCTTTCACAGTTTCTTTCGGACAATACGAATGGAATGTAATGCCCTTTGGATTAAAAAATGCTCCTTCTGAATTCCAAAGAATCATGAATGATATTTTTAATAATTATTTAAAATTCTGCATAGTTTACATAGATGATGTCTTAATATTCTCTAATAACCTAGATGAACATTTTCAACATTTAAAAACATTTTTTATGTTTCCAAGAAAAATGGTTTGGTTTTCTCAAAAGCAAAAATAAGTCTTTTTCAAACAAAAATAAGATTTTTAGTACATTGTATATCTAAAGGTACTATAACTCCTATTGATAGATCTTTAATTTTTGCAAACAAATTTTTTGATAAAATATTAGATAAAACTCAATTACAAAGATTCTTAGGAAGTTTGAATTATGTTCTAGATTTTTGCCCAAATATTAATAAAATAGCAAAACCTTTACATGATAGGTCAAAGAAAAACCCAGTACCATGGACTGAAGAACATACCGAGATTGTAAAAATCATTAAAAAACAAGTGTTAGAAATTCCTTGTTTAAACATTGCTGATCCAAATTTACCAAAGATAGTTGAAACTGATGTCTCAGATCTAGGATACGGAGGTATTTTAAAACAAAAACAAAATGATAAAGAAAAAATAGTTCAATTTACATCAGCTCATTGGAATTATACTCAGAAAAATTATTCCACTATTAAAAAGGAAATTCTAAGCATTGTTTTATGAATACAAAAATTTCAGAGCGATCTTTTAAATCAAATTTTTTTATTAAGAATAGATTGTAAAAGTGCAAAAGAAGTTTTACAAAAGTACGTTCAAAATCTAGCTTCAAAACAAATTTTTGCAAGATGGCAAGCAATATTAAGCATATTTGATTTTAATATTGAATTTATTAAAGGAGATACAAATTCTTTACCTGATTTTCTTACTCGAGAATTTTTGCAAAACAGCAATGACATCCAAAAAAGATAAAAAGCCTGTCCAATCTTCTACAGATCAAGTCAAGAAAAAGACTTGGTATGAAATAGTTAAACAGGAAGAAGAAAAAGAACTAAAAGATACTGCTCAATCGAGACCACAGGTAAACAGTGATATCGAAAACAGGCTTAAATTCCTGGAAAGCCTTCTGGAAAATTCGGAAGTAAAAACTGCTATAGATCAAGCTCATAAAAAAGAGACTTCTAGCAAAACCTCCTCAAAAGAAGTTTCTATCAAAGATTCCTTTATTTTAAATTCCGAAAATACTACAAATTCTCAGCTTGCCCTTACCCAAAGATCTTGATATCCCCTTCTGAATTTTTTGAAAAACAAATGTGTCAAACAATTATACAAACAGAAAAAGGATTTCGTGAGCAAGATCCTTTTCACACCCTTCAAAATTATTTTGGAAAAGGGAGATATTATAAGCCTTGGGATGAAATGAAAATTCTTCTCTATTATCAAGCAATATTAGAATCTACAGATTCAGTAATATTCAAACATTTCTTCATTGATGCAAAGCATGAAGATCCAGCTTATTCTACTTGTAAAATTTTAAAAGTTATAGCACCCATTGATTGGGGTCACCATCTATCAGATGTCATCCTTTTCACTGAAAAATATAAAGAAACCTCTTTCTTTGATATTCCTTTTAATTATTGAGACTATCAACAAGCTTGGTACAATGCCTTTTTTATACAAAACCAAAAGCATAAGTAGACATGGTTATTCTATTTTGATAACAAAACCTGTGATCTCAGACGATTCCCAAACTGGTGGAACCTTTGGTGGGAATTTTTTGGTTAAGCCTATGAAATCCTCCAACACCCAGTCCAACATTTCTTCAAGGTGTTTAAATCTCAATATAAACCTTCAGAAGATGAAAAACGTTTCCAACCTCTAGCATTATTTTTGTAACGCCCAGAATTATTTAATTTTAATCCGAGAATAATTAATTTGGGAATATTTGGAGTTTTGATTTAATTTCTAATATTCTTAAATTGATTAGGATTGAAATTGAATAACATGAGAATGTGAGGACTGAATTGCAATTATTGAGGTCTTGAGGGGCTAAAGTGCAATTATCTTTGAGTTATCAGAATTTTATGTATTATTCAGCATGTACACGTGTGAATAGCACATAATTCATCAGATTTCAGACAAGGAAAAAGGAAGAACCGAGAGCAGAATTTTTCAAGCTTTTCTTCATCTTTCAAATTGTGATATCTTGAGCTACAGTTATCCGATTTCGATTCCGAAAGATGTTTTGGAATCCTCTCGACGAAACCTTCGATTTGATGTAAGTTTCCTCTTTGTTCTTCAGGGTTTGAGATTTCGAAATGGACAGATATCAGATGTTGTTATGAAATTGTGTTGTTGAGATTTTATCTTGTATAATCTTGAAGTTGGGTTGAAGATTGATTTGTATATCATGTTCTTATGAATTCCCAACTATTATTTGATCCTTATACCTGCTGATATGTTGGTTGTGAAGCTTCAACAGCTGATGTACATGTTAGAAATGTTGTAGATATGTTCGGAATCGCCGAGTTATACCGATATGCCGTCAAACTCTTGATTTGCAATGTTTTGCTAGCTTGTGCTTGAGCTGCTATTGAGGTGTATCATAGCTGATATTTCCTTGGTTGTATGCTATGTTTTCAGTATATAAACAGGACACATTGAGCTTGAAAACATCGCCTCTGAAACCAATAGAAGAAAGCACAAGGTTGGTAGAGTTTTGCCTTGAAGTTTGTTTGAAGAGTGAGCAGCTTTTTGATATAGATTTGGGGATTGTATGGTACAGATTTGGACAAGCTAGAACAAGTTAGAAGACATCCCAAACATCACATTTGAAAGGTAAAAGTGGACTATTAATTGATTGGGATTACAACTCGAGATGGTTTGTATCGAGTTTCCCCTAAATCACATACTTGTTTGCTTAATTGCTCTTATGTGTTTTCATTTGAGTTGTTGAATAATTTTTTGATGTTATGAATGCCTTGATGATGATATATGTTGCATTCATCTTGAAGACTTATTTCTTGATTTTGAAATGAACGGAAACGTTCGAATAGACGATTTGTGGAGTCGTATATGTATGGCCTGGGTGGTTGTTTTAGCCTAGCGTCTGATTTTCATATATGACTGCTTCAAAGTCTAGAGAAGCAAGATAAGTAACCCCACCTCGATCGGGAGAGTCGGTGGATTAGTTATGATATCTACTTCTCGGGATCCCAATCGACGAATGACGAAATGAACCTTGTTTTGAAAACATGCATTGTAATTACTTTTATATCATGATCTTGATATATGTTGTTATGCATGTTTAGTTGCTTTTACTGGGAAATCTATTTCTCACCGGAGTTATCCGGCTATTGTTTTGTTGTATGTGTCATTGCAATAGGAGGGAGTGGAACCGGGCAAAGGCGTGCTTAACAAACAAGGGATGAGTTGAACATAGCGTGATGATCCGAGTTAGAAGTTGAATGAGCTGTCATGATGTATATTTGAACCTTGAAGATAATCATGTTATAGTTATAGTATCAAGACTTGTTGATGATGATATTATGATCTTCTTATTGTATTTAGAACATGTGAGATGTTGTAAATCCTTAAAACACCATGAAGTATCTTGATCTTGTTATATAGCAATGTGTCTTGCATATTTTGGAAAGTCTTGATTATTATGATTGTAAGGCTTGTTATGATCTAATGGTATCTCCATTGTATAGCATGTTAGAATGTATGTTAGATGTTGCTATGGATTAGATCATGAATAAATCTTGGTTTGAGTTGATCTTGGATGGAAATATTTGGAGAACCATTTTGACAGCAGCTGAGCATTTTTCTGGTGCAGTGGCCGGCACACGAGCGAGCAAGTACTCGCGCGTGCGCGAGCCAGCTCT
Organism: Henckelia pumila; assembly: GCF_033568475.1. NCBI lineage: Eukaryota > Viridiplantae > Streptophyta > Magnoliopsida > Lamiales > Gesneriaceae > Henckelia > Henckelia pumila. The sequence continues at coordinate 97,951,040 of NC_133120.1, read as the reverse complement.
TGAGATCTCGGTCTCATTGGCCGGTGCGCGCGCGAGGGGTGATGCCCGCGCGTGCGCAGGGCAATCTATTTTTTAAAAAAAAAAAAAATTTATCTTTTTGTTTAGCCATTGATTGTTGTCTATTATTGTTGATTAATGTTTCTTGAGAGATTAGAACTCGGGTCGTCACAACAGGTGGTATTAGAGCAAGAACATTCTGGACTTAGATAGACAGTGAGTGGGGTAGATCGAGTCTTCTGCCTTACTTATTTATGTTTTTTTTTATCATGCTATGATTTAATTACGTGATTGAATTACATGTTTTAAATGCTAGCATGATTTACTTTCAAGTATTTTATTACAAGATGTTGTATTTATTTTATTTGAAAGTATGATTACGATGATTAAAGATGCATGCTTATTGGAATATCTGAACTGATAGAGGCATGTATCCTGATGAATTATGACATGCTACCTTATTATCTGAATTGATTGGAAGCATGTTTTATTTGAAGATTGTGATTATTTATTTAAGATTGAATCATAACCGCGTCTTGATCAGAGGTAAGATGATCAGAGGAGGACTGAGATAATTTGATGATTTGGTATCCTAACCATTTTGATAATCAGATATGTCTCGAAGACCAGGCCGACCTCCTCTGAGACCCCATGTTCCTATTTCTCTACCAGAACAGACAGTTCATACTCCACCGACATTTGTCACACCGATTGTGCCTGCAACTGCAGTTCCGAGTAATGAACAGGGCAGTACATCACGAGATATGACAGATATGACTGCAACTCCCATGGAAACACTACTGAAACGTTTTCAATCCTACAAGCCGCCAACTTTGAAAGGTACTGAGAATGCAGTTGAATGTGAGGGATGGCTTGATGACATGGAAATGTTATTTGATTCACTTGACTACGGTGATGAACGAAGAGTCAGACTTGTTGGTCATTAGTTGCATGAAGTTGCTAAAAGCTGGTGGTTCACAACAAAGAAATCTCTGGAGCGTAGAGGAACTGTTTTGACCTGGAATGTCTTCAAGACAGAGTTTTATCAACGTTTCTTTCCGGTATCTTATCGTAAAGACAAGGGTGCCGAATTTGCTAACTTGAGGCAGGGAAACTTGAATATTGAAGACTATGTTGCAAAATTCACTACATTGCTACGTTTTGCTCCACATGTTGGAGATAGTGACGAAGCTATGGCTGATCAGTTCATTAATGGACTGAATCCTGATGTTTTTACACTGGTGAATACAAGGCGACCGAATAATTTTGCTGATGCCTTGAACAGTGCCAAAGGAGCAGAAGCTGGCTTGATACAGCAGCGAGGAGCTTCGTATATTGCACAGCCTCCGAGACAGTCACAACCTTCAGCTTCAACACAACAACAATCGTCTCGATTTTATAGTGGTGGCAGTAGCAGTGGCAAGAAGGGATATTTGCAAGCTAGAGGAAAACAATTTAAGTAATCTGGAAGCAGTTCTTCAAGTTTCAGTGGTACGAAACAGAAGTCTGGAGTATTCTGTAACACTTGTGGTGGAGGACATCCAACTGATCAGTGTCGAGGTGTATCTGGGAGATGCCATATATGCCATCAGACTGGCCATTTTGCGAGAGTATGTCCTCAGAGAGGTGCTGGACAGGCACGAGGTGCAGAGTCATCACGATCAGTGGCTCAACCCGCGAGGCAAGCCTCCTCTGTCCATTCCTTTCAACCATCACCACCTCAGCAACAGTCGAGTCCAGAAGGAAGTCAGGCAGGCAGTCAGCCACAGAGAAAGCAGGCTCATGTCTATGCACTGACGGAGGAACCGGCACAAGGAGCACCAGATGACGTGATTGCAGGTAACTGTTCTCTTTATGGTTATCCCGCATATGTCTTGATTGATACAGGTGCATCCCATACGTTTATATCTGCCAAATTTGTTGCATTGCATGCTTTGCCTGTTGAAACATTACCTGTTGTAGTATCTGTTTCTTCTCCTTTGGGGAGGGGTCTTATCTCGATTCAGATAGTTAAGAATTGTTTACTACAGTATGAGGGTAATGAAATTGAGATAGAATGCTTCGTACTTGGTATGTCTGATTTCGACTGTATTATGGGGATTGATATGCTGAATAAGTACAGAGCTACCGTAGACTGTTTCCAGAAGATAGTAAGATTCAGACCTGAAATGGCTGGAGAATGGAAGTTCTATGGTAAGGGTTCACGTGCCAAAATTCCTCTTATTTCTGTATTATCTATGACCCAATTTTTGCAGAAAGGAGCAGAGGGATTTCTTGTTTATGCAGTTGATGTGTTGAAAACTAGCCCGAACCTGGCTGATTTGCCAGTGGTTAGTGAGTTTGCGGATGTTTTCCCTGATGAGATTCCAGGATTACCTCCGTATCGAGAGATTGATTTCAACATAGAACTGATGCCAGGAACTGCACCGATTTTGAAAGCACCTTATCGAATGGCACCAGTTGAACTGAAAGAATTGAAGGAACAGTTAGAAGATTTACTGGCCAAGGGATACATTCGACCCAGTGTTTCTCCTTGGGGAGCTCCAGTACTGTTTGTTAGAAAGAAGGACGGTTCAATGCGATTGTGTATCGATTACCAGCAACTGAACAAGGCTACGGTAAAGCACAAATACCCTTTGCCTCGTATTGATGATTTATTTGATCAGTTGCAGGGTTCTTCTGTGTATTCCAAGATCGATCTGAGATCTGGATACCATCAGCTGAGAGTTAGGGATTCTGATATTCCTAAGACTGCGTTCAGAACCAGGTATGGCCATTATGAGTTTATAGTTATGCCGTTTGGTTTGACGAATGCTCCAGCTGTGTTTATGGCTTTAATGAACCGTGTATTTCAGAAGTATCTAGATGATTTTGTGATTATCTTTATTGATGATATTCTGATATATTCAAAGAATTTGATTGATCATTCTGAACATCTGAGAACAGTATTGAAGACTTTAAGAGCTGAGAAATTGTATGCTAAACTATCGAAATGCGAGTTTTGGCTGAAACAGGTTGTCTTTCTTGGACATATTATATCTGGAAATGGTATTTCTGTTGACCCAAGTAAAGTAGAAGCAGTGATCAGTTGGTCGAGACCGACATCTGTTCCTGAGATTCGTAGTTTTATGGGATTGGCTGGGTATTATCGTCGATTCATTAAAGATTTTTCCAGTATTGCGAAGCCGATTACTCAGTTAACTCAGAAGAATACTCCATTTGTCTGGTCTGATGCTTGTGAATCCAGTTTTCTGGAGTTGAAGAAACGATTGACCAGTGCACCAGTCTTGACGATTCCTTCAGGTACTGGTGGTTTCACTGTTTATTGTATTGAAATCGGACGAACGACGCAAAAGTTACGGCATTTTGAAAATCATCGAAGCAACAAAAATGGAATGAATTCGAACTCCCCTGTTCCATTTCTGAACTCCTTCTCGCTCAAACACATATTCTGCTGATTAATAGACTAAAATCGGATATGTATACACAAATTGCAACTTAGTCCCTCAAATCTTCAGTAATTGCAATTCAGTCCTCGGCCTTTGTTTTAATTCAATTTCAATCCAAAATAATTTAAGAATATTAGAATTTAAATCAAAACTCTAAATATTCCCAAATTAAATATACTCGGATTAAAATTAAATAAATTCGAATTAATTAAATAATCCGGCCTTTTGAAAACTTCTCAAATCAATATTAGCCCATAATATGGAATTTAATTCTCAAATTTCATAATTAATAATTTAATATTTTCGAGCCTTACAATTCCGGCTATTGTTTTGTTGTATGTGTCATTGCAATAGGAGGGAGTGGAACCGGGCAAAGGCGTGCTTAACAAACAAGGGATGAGTTGAACATAGCGTGATGATCCGAGTTAGAAGTTGAATGAGCTGTCATGATGTATATTTGAACCTTGAAGATAATCATGTTATAGTTATAGTATCAAGACTTGTTGATGATGATATTATGATCTTGTTATTGTATTTAGAACATGTGAGATGTTGTAAATCCTTAAAACACCATGAAGTATCTTGATCTTGTTATATAGCAATGTGTCTTGCATATTTTGGAAAGTCTTGATTATTATGATTGTAAGGCTTGTTATGATCTAATGGTATCCATTGTATAGCATGTTAGAATGTATGTTAGATGTTGCTATGGATTAGATCATGAATAAATCTTGGTTTGAGTTGATCTTGGATGGAAATATTTGGAGAACCATTTTGACAGCAGCTGAGCATTTTTCTGGTGCAGTGGCCGGCGCACGAGGGAGCAAGTACTCGCGCGCGCGCGAGCCAGCTCTTGAGATCTCAGTCTCATTGGCCGACGCACGCGCGAGGGGTGATGCCCGCGCGTGCGCAGGACAATCTATTTAAAAAAAAAAAAAAATTATCCTTTTGTTTAGCCATTGATTGTTGTCTATTATTGTTGATTAATGTTTATTGAGAGATTAGAACTCGGGTCGTCACAATTTTGTACAAAATTCTACCTTCCATGGGTACTTTCTTGGACAGTGGAATATTCAGATGATAATGCTTCTCAAATCAAAAGAAAGTTTAGAATCAAATGGTGGGACAAGTTTAAAATTTCCCAAAGCCTTTCAATACCTAACATACAAGTTTGGATTCAAAATAACAAAAATATGAGAATTCCTACCCAAAACATCTTTAAAAAACCACAACCATTACAACAAACAGCTTTTTCCTCACAAAAATCCCAGATGGCAGCCCTACTTGCATCAGCAAATACTCGTGAAGAAATATTGGCAGTAATGGAAAAATTTTCAGCAGGACCATCCAAAGAACCACAATCTTCATAAAACCTTTTTGATCCCTTCAACCTTTTAAATACCTTTTAAAACTTGTTTATATTATGCATCAAGTTCTTCAAGGCTCTTGAAGATAGTTGTAATCTTTTGAAGATTTCAAGTGTTGTACAAATTCCAAGGCTTGTAATGAAATTTTAATTTATATTCTTGTGTTTAAATACTTACATAAATATTTTACATGGACGGTTTTACCGCCTAAGTACTATATAAATATATTATATATCTATAAATATATTTATATGTATACTTATGTATATAAATATTATATGGTCGGTTCTACCGCCTAATCGAGCCCGTTAATATTAGTGGTGTTCTTTGCAAAAGTATGTTCTGCATATAATCTTTGATTATATGTATCAGAAACTGGAGGAACCACAATATTATCTGAGACATTTAAATTCCATTCTTTAAATTCCGCTATTTAAATTACAGCAATATATACATATATGTATATATTAGTGGTGTTATATAACCCACTATATTTAAATTCCAGCATTTAAATTTCGCACTATATTATATATTATCATTGGATTCCTTTAATTAGGAACCATTTTATGTTTTAATATATATATATATTATCAGCTTTGTGGTGTCCTTTCAAAGGAACCATCAATATATTTCCAGCCAGCTTTTAATTTTATGTTTCTTTATTAATTCTTGTGTTTTCCATTATTTGTTTACTTTTTAAAGTCTTTTATAATTATTTTTTTTATGTTCCTTATCCCCTTAGTATCTTGTTGTGTCTTCTTGATATCAAAGCCACGGGGGGTAGTGTTTGTTGAAGTTTGCTTTTATATTTATAAAATTTGAGTCGAGAATTTTAGGTTCTCCTGAGTGTTTTGGTCCAAGAGGGTTGGGTGGTAAGTCCTCGAGTGAAGGCTGTAAAACCTACGAAGTGCTTGGGATTGTAGGAAAAAAATAAATTTCAAAAACAAAAATTTTATAAATATGGATTCAATTTTCAGTAGATCTACTTCTTTAAACTCTGCTGCTAAGAGCTCATATGATTCTAAAAGGATAATTAATACTAAAGAAATTATTATAGAAAATTTTGAAGTAAATAAACAATTTTTACATAATGATTTTTATGCTAAACATAATTTAAAAAAGAGATTATGGTTCTTTAAAAATCTATTAGATTCTAGAAAACTAATACAAAACAAATTTTATGAATACATTAATACCAATAAAAAACATATTCTATTTTTTGATTGGTTTGAAATTTATGCTACTCAAAATTCTTTAGAATATCCTTTTTCTAAAAAACATTTTTTAAAAATAGATATAAATAATCCAATTTTTAAACCATTTCAAATTTCAAAAACTAGTGTTAAAAATGTTCAAAATCAGTTAAATAAATTGAATAATACTAATAAAAGCTCTAGTAAACTAATAGATCTAGTAACCCTTAACACTCCAATGTTTAAACTAAAAATAAAAAAATTAAATAATGAATCTAATAATAGTGAAGCTTTAGAACAATTCCAAAATCTTATCAAAGTTAATAAAATAACTTGGATTTTCTCATACAACAGCCTTTACAAATAATCCCTGCTCCAGATCTTGAAATAGTTAAACCTTTAGCACAATATTGCTTCAATGCCTCTTCTGTCTATGATTGGAACATAGATGGAATGACCGAGTATAACATCCTTAGTCTTTTACAACAAATGACTATGGCTGAAAATGCTTATAAAACCCAGATTGGGACTCATGATAAAACCATTGCAGAACTCCTCATAGCAGGATTCTCTGGTCAAATAAAAGGATGGTGGGATTATTATTTCACAAACCAACAACAAAAAGAAATTTTAAATTCTATAAAAACAGATGAAGAAGGAATACCAGTTCTTGATGAAAATGGTAATCCACAACAAGATTCTGTAGCAAGATTAATTTTAACAATTTCTTTACATTTTATTGGTGATCCTATACATTTAAAAGATAAAATTTCCGAATTACTATCAAATTTAAAATGTAAAAAATTAAGTGATTTTTAATGGTATAAAAATACTTTCTTAACTAAAATAATGTTAAAAGAAGACTATAATAAACCCTTTTTGAAAGAAAATTTCCTTGCAAATTTACCTATTCTCTTAGGAAAAAAGGTAAGAAATAAGATTAATAACAATAACCATATAACATCTTACAATAATTCTGTTCAATCAAAAAGTCTAACTCAACAGGAAGGATTAAAAATCTGTCAAGATTTAGAATTACAAAAACACTTAAAATGGGAAATGAAAAGAACTTACTATAAACAATTTGTTATAAATACTAATAAAATTTATTCTTCAAAAAACTTAAAAAATCACCTAGAAACCTATAAAATTTCAAATTGAAAAAATTTTGAGAAAAACTTAAAGAGTTTTATTAAACCAAAAGAAGAATTTTATGAAAAGCCTTATAAAAGACCTCCTAAAAAACTTAATAATTACAAACAAAGTTTTGAAAAATACTTTGAAAACATTAAATGTTTTAAAACAAGCCACACTGCAAATTATTTTGTAGAATTATTAAATAAAATTTCTAATCTTTTAATATGTTCTTCAAACTCCTATGAAAATACAGATTTTTCTATACAACTTAATGAAATAATCACTAACAGTGAAAAATCTGAAAAGAAAATCAATATGCTTTCAAAAGATCAATTACTTCTCTTAGATGTATTAAAAAATATAAATGATCCTAAAATACAAAAATACTATTTAGAGAAAATCCTAAAATCATTAGACAAAGAAAAAAAATAAATTTTTACCAACTAAATCCAAAAATATTTGTGATAAGAAATAAAAAATGTAACTATTAAAGATTTAGAAAAGAATATAAAACAAATAAAATCAAAAATAAAAGACTTAAAAGAAAATCAAATTCAAAAATCTAAAACAATAAGAACAATCTTCCAAAAAATAATTAATGAAGAAGAAACACAAAATATTTTAAATATTAAAAATATTCCAAAAGATTTTCTTTTTGTATTAAGAGAAATAACTTCTAGAAAATACATTTTTAAAATAAAAATTATATTTTCAGAAGATTATAAAATTGATACTGTAGCACTTTTTGATACAGGTGCAGATTTAAATTGTATAAAATAAAATATTGTACCTACAAAATTTCAACAATAAACTAAAGAAAAATTATTTGCTGCTAAAAACTCTAAACTAAACGTAAATTCTAAAACAGAAGCATTGATTGAAAATAATGGTGTTACTCTTAAAACTGCTTTTATTCTTATTAATAACATTCATCATGTTATAATTTTAGAAACACCTTTTATTACCCTCATTACACCTTATAAAGTAAAAAATGATTCTATACATTTTAAACTTAATAATAAAAAAGTAGAATTTAAGTTTCTAGAACAACCTAAAACTAGAAATCTTAATTTAATTCAAGCTTGTTCAATCTATGAAAATAATATTAATATTGAAATACAAAAGAAGAATTTTCAATTAGACAATATTAAAAAAGACATTTCTTTAAAAAGAATTCAAGAACAATTAAAAACTCATGAATTTCAAAATAAAATTTCAAAATTTCAAAATTTATTAGAATCAGAAATCTGTTCTGATATTCCTAAAGCTTTCTGGAATAGAAAACAACATATCGTAGATCTTCCCTATGAAATAGGTTTTGATGATAAACAAATACCCACAAAAGCCAGACCTATACAAATGAATTTTGAATTAGAAGAACATTGCAAAAAAGAAATACAAGATTTAGAAAATAAAGGATTGATTTCCAAATCTAGATCTCCATGAAGTTGTGGTGCTTTTTATGTCAATAAAAAGTCTGAAATAGAAAGAGGAACTCCAAGATTAGTAATAAATTATAAACCATTAAATAAAGCATTAAAATGGATTAGATATCTCATCCCAAACAAAAAAACTTTATTACAAAAACTATACAAAGCAAATATATTTTCTAAATTTGATATGAAATCTGGATTTTGGCAAATTCAAATCTCTCAAAAAGATAGATATAAAACTGATTTCACAGTTCCTTTCGGACAATACGAATGGAATGTAATGCCCTTTGGATTAAAAAATGCTCCTTCTAAATTCCAAAGAATCATGAATGATATTTTTAATAATTATTCAAAATTCTGCATAGTTTACATAGATGATGTCTTAATATTCTCTAATAACCTAGATGAACATTTTAAACATTTAAAAACATTTTTTTATGTTTCCAAGAAAAATGGTTTGGTTTTATCAAAAGCAAAAATAAGTCTTTTTCAAACAAAAATAAGATTTTTAGGACATTATATCTCAAGGTACTATAACTCCTATTTAGAGATCTTTAATTTTTGCAAACAAATTTCCTGATAAAATATTAGATAAAACTCAATTACAAAGATTCTTAGGAAGTTTGAATTATGTTCTAGACTTTTGCCCAAATATTAATAAAATAACAAAACCTTTACATGATAGGTTAAAGAAAAACCCAGTACCATGGACTGAAGATGTAACGCCCGGAATTATTTAATTTTAATCCGAGAATATTTAATTTGGAAATATTTGGAGTTTTGATTTAAATTCTAATATTCTTAAATTATTTAGGATTGAAATTGAATGAAATGAGAAGTTGAGGACTGAATCGCAAATTTTGAATACTTGAGGGGCCAAAGTGCAAATATTGGAAATTGTGTTGGACACTTGTTATGAAAATATGTATTCACGTGTAATATCACCAATTCCATCAGAATATTCAGAGAAGGAACCGAGAAGAAAGAACAAGGGATAGCTTCAACATCTTCTTCATCTTGTAATTGCCATATCTTTAGTTTCGGATATCCGAATTCGATTCTGAAAAGAGTTCTGGACTCCTTGCAGCGAGACCTTCGATTTGATGTGAGTTTTCTTTTAGTTCATTATGATTTGAAAAGTCGAAAATGGCAGAGATCAGATGTGGTTATGAATTGTTGTTGTTGAGCTTGTATTCTTTGTTCTATCGAGTTCGGGTTGAAGGATGGCTATCGATTATGTTCTTATGAATTTCCAGATGATTATTCGATAGTATACTTGTTGATATGTTGAGGAATTATGCTGGTTTTGAATCATATACAACTGATATGAATGTTAGAATTGTTGTAGTTGAGTTTCGGTTGCACTTTAACCGTTATGCCGCCGACGTTATGATTCCAGACTATTTTGCTACCTTGTATTGAGTTGTGAGGATAGTGAGTCTTAGCTGATGGTTGTAAGCTTTCTCAACTTTGTTTCAGATTGTGTTTAAAGACCATTGAGCTCGAGAACATCATCTTCGAACCGATAGAGTGTTGAAGTAAGGTTTGAAGTTAGTATCCAATGGAGTTTGAATGGTTCTAAGTGCAGATTTTGATACAAGTCTTGTGATTGTGTTGTTCAGATTTGGAGAGCTTGAACTCACCTTGGAATCATCTTAAACTTCACATTTGAAAGGTAAAAGTGGATTACTATTTTGAATGGGATTATAACTCGAGATGGTTTGTATTGAGTTCCCTAAATCACATACTTATTTGCTTATTTTCTTTTATATGCTTTTATGTGAATGGTTGAATGAGTCTTGATGTTAATGAATGCTCTTTTGTTGATATATGATGCATTCATCTTGTAAGACTTGTTCTTTGATTTTGAAATGAACGGAAATGTTCGATTAGATGATTTGAGGGATTATATATGTATGGCCTGGGTGGTTGACTTAGCCTAGCGTCTGATTTACATATATATTGGCTTCAAAGTTTAGAAAAGAAAGATAAGTAGCCCCACCTCGATCGGGAGAGTCGGTGGTTAGTTATGATATCTTCTTCTCGGGATCCCAAACGATGAACTAGAGAACCTTGTTTTAAAACATGCATTGTAGTTACTTTTATATCATGAATTTGATATATGCTTTGTTATGCATGTTTAGTTGCTTTTACTGGGAAATATATTTCTCATCGGAGTTATCCGGCTATTGTTGTGTTGTATGTGTCATGGCAATAGGCGGGAGTGGAACAGGGCAAAAGCGATCTTGAAGAACAAGGGATGAGAGAATAGCGTGATGATCCGAGTTTAGATGGTTTGAGCTGTCAATGTTTGTGTTGAGTCTCAAAACATGATTATGTTATAGCTACTTATACCAAGACTTGTTGGTTATTAAGTTGTTGTCTTGTTGATGTATATAGGATTTGAGATGTTGTTGTAAATCCTTAAGACAACATGTTGTAGCTTAATCCTTTTTGGTATAACAATGATTTTTGTTTGATATGGGAGCCTATCTTGAGTTGATTTTAAGGCTTTGTTATGATCTATTTCTATCAGCTTATATCATGTTAGAATGCATGTTAGCTTATGATTTTATATAGGCTATGTATGAGTTGATGTTACATGAAAATGAATGGAAGAACTTGTGTTGACAGCAAAAGAGGATCTGTTTTTATTCTTCTGGGCAGGAGCCCGCTCGATCGGGCGATTCCTGCCGATCGAGCGAGGCCTTCATTTCATAGGCAGAAAGGTGAGCAACTTTGGCTCGCTCGATCGGTGAAATATGACCGATCGAGCGAGGACAAAACTTTGCAAACCCGAGAGGCTGAGCTGATGGCTCGCTCGATCGGGTGTTTTTCCCCGATCGAGCGAGGTGCTCATTTTCTTTAAAAAAAAAAATTTTTTTTTTACTTTATTTAGTCTTTGATTCTTTGACTATTATTTATGATGATTTGATTAATGAGAGATTAGAACTCGGGTCGTCACAACAGGTGGTATCAGAGCGAGAAAATTCTGGACTGAGTTAGATAGTGAGTGGGGTAGATCGAGTCATCTTCCTTGCTTATTTATTTTATTATGCTATGATTTAATTACATGATTGAATTACATGTGGTAAATGCTAGCATGATTTACTTTTAAGTATTTTATTACATGATGTTGTATTTATTTTATTTGAAAGTATGAAGACGCATGCTTACTAGAATATCTGAAATGATTAGAGGCATGTGTTCTGATGAATTATGATATGCTACCTGATTATCTGAATGGATTGGAAGCATGTCTTGTTGAGTGCTTCGATTATTTCTTTTAAGATTGAATCAGAACCGAGTCTTGATCAGAGGTAAGATGATCGGAGGAGGACTGAGATAGATTTGATGATTGTGGTATCCTAACCCTTTTGATAATCACATATGTCTCGAAGATCAGGACGACCTCCTCTTAGACCTTAGGTTCCTACTCCTCTGCCAGAACAAACAGTGGTAACACCGATAGTACCTCAAGCTACAGTCCCGAGCAATGAACAGGGAAGTACCTCTCGAGATATGACAGATATGACTGCCACTCCGATGGAAACATTATTGAAAAGATTTCAATCATACCATCTGTAAGGCCCTGAACACATGAATATTAATTACGGAATTAGAGATTTAAATTTCGTATTAGAAAAATATTCAATTATGAATTTATGGAAATTAGAGATTTAATTTTTGAACCGAAAATATTTAATTTGAGAATTTACGGATATTTGGGAACTAAATTCCGGGATTCTTAAATTAAAAGAATAAAATATTTGGGTTGAATATTTATGAGATTGAATATTTTTATTATGAGTTTGGATATAAAGAGGATTTAATTTGAAGAAAAAACTTGAGCAAGGACTGAATTGCAAATATCGAGGTTTCAGGGGCCATCTTCTGTTTCAGTTCATCGAAACAATAGTTCCATTTTTCAGTTCAATTCACACAATCTCTTTTCTGATACAGAGGTGATCATATAATAAGCTTTCAGCTATCATGAATCTATTGCACCAATAATAGACAGGTCAAAACAAAATAAATATGTTACCTGAAATTTCATTCTCAGGTGCAATTTCATTCTGATTCTCTGTATACTTCTGGAATAGAAATTGTAGCTAAATATGTGTTTTTCTCACACACCGTAGCATCTTTACACTTTCAGTCCTTTTGCTTCATCATTCAGCTTCAGTTCTATTAAACAAGACTATGTCTTTCATAACATGTTTCAGTCATCAACATTTATTCAGACATATTCTTCGAATTTAAGCCATAATTAAAAAACTCAATCTTGAGCTTTTTCATCATCTCCAATTCAAAGAATAGGCTTGAAAATCTAATAAAACATTCTTCAATACTCAAAATATTCAGCTTCTAAAAGGTATATGTTTTTCTGATCATTTCTATCTGTTGTGGCAAAGAACTATAAACAAAAATCATGTTCTAAGCACTTACCAACAAATTCATATACCTCTGTTCTTTCATCATTTCTTAATCAAAATTCATCAGCTGATTGCTAGGTTTCGAAGTTGATAGACAGTCAATCTAATACATCATTCATCAGTATCTTTCAGATATCTGAACATCAGTTCTTCAGAACAACTTCTACCTGAAATACATCTATTCATTCGCTGATATTCTGTTTTGTTCAATCAGAGATATTTCATTCAGATGAGCAATAATACAGTTCCGTTCAATCTGACCATACCATTCTGTTCAGTCTGGCCATACAACTCTGTCAGTCTGGGGTGCTTACATCACCCAAAGAACAATCATCACCCGGGGAAATTCTTATAATAACATCGATAAGAATTTAAAAATTTACAAATCAGTAAATTACTCAATTCAATTTCAAAAGTAGATCAAGAACACATGCAATTTATTAAATCATCGAATCAAATACTGCATAATCATGCAATACTATAAATGCATGTGACTCACTCTACCCCGCTCAACTTCTATCTCAATCTAGAACCTACGCTCTGATACCACCTGTTGTGGGGACCTCGGGTTGTTAATCTCGTGTTAGGGCAACTAATGATTAATTAAATAATTAATAAAACAATTAAAGAATCATAAATCAAGAGCAGAATTTTTTTTTTTTTAAACTCAGAGCCTTGCTCGATCGGGCAAAGTCAGCCGATCGAGCGAGCAAAATATCAAATTCTCGGGTCTGTACAAACATTGGCCTCGCTCGATCGGGCAAAATCTACCGATCGAGCGAGCAAGAAAAATCGAATTCTCTGCCCATGAAAAACAGGCCTCGCTCGATCGGTAACTTTTACCCGATCGAGCGAGCCATCTTTTGCTCGAATTCTGCTGCTGATCTATTGCTGTCAAAACTTTAGTACAAGGTATATATCATCATCCAAATCAATTCTAAGCATGTTATAAAATCTGAAAACATGCATACATTCATATACCAAGTTCCTATTATCAACTCATACAATTTAATACATCCAATGAATAGCATAAAAGACATAAATCAACAAGCTACACTAACTCTCAATAGTGAGCTTCTAAAAAGATTTCAATGTCAAGTTCATTGCTATTTACTACCATTCTTTCAACTTAAAACCCGAGTCCTCACGTGCTACATCTCTCTCCCGAGCTATCAATGTCGTCTTAACAAAGCTCCTGCCCCACCTGTTGCAATGCACACATACAAAACAAAGCAACAGCCGGATAAACTCCGGTGAGAAATCATTCTCAGTATAATCGACATATAAATGCATTAAATAAGTTCATATCAACTCTAAACATATCAACTCAAGAATAGAGTAAAGATAACGCATATATCAACTCAAACTTCAAATCAAGACTCAATTTATATAGCGCGCTTATCTCAAGAATTGATTCTTATCACTTCATTGCCATCAAGATTCATATCCGATCTTGACATGGATATCCATCTATCGTAGTCATTCCGGGCTAGAAAATAAGGTTAACCGCAACCTTGGCATAGAATCAATTCAATATACAATCATATCGACTCAAAATCAAAGATCCACTACCTGCGATGGAACGACAACATCAAACATAAATCAAAACATATCAAGTATGTGATTTTTCGCGGGCCAACTCAAGAATAGTCGTTCTTGAGTTTCAAAGTCCCTAACTGGTGATGTCGTCATTATACCTTTCATTCTCTAGTTTGTCATGTTCCACATCTGGATAGGAAGTACCACAACTCCTATATGAATCTGATCATTCAATCATAATCAATCTTCAATCACATTCGCTTCAATCTTGATCACTTCTTCTTTGGTTTTCAAGTTGAGGTTCTTGAGTCAATAGTCTCCTATTAAACTCTGAAACATATCATCAAAAACATGTATATCAAACCTCATTCTATTCAATCATTTCAAAATTGAATCAAAATCATCAATATAGATTCAATCAACATCATTTCAAACTTCAACTCCTTCTTATTCGGTACAACTCGGAGTCGTGAATCGTTAGCCTTCGAAACTCAACTGAAATAGAGAAATAAAAATGCTATAACATTCATAACATCTAAACAACTATCTCAACTCAGTTATAGGCTATCAAAACGAAGTCAAAACATCAACCGGCGGCGTAGCGATTGAAAATCGAGAACCGACTCGGTATCGAATTCATTTCTAACATCTCAATCATTCGTATCACTTATATCAGCTGAATTCATCATTCAATTCATCCTATCAGCAGCTATAATCACATGTTAACAAGTCAAAAACATGTTGAAACCATGACAAGTTCGTTTCTTAATTCATTTCCAATCCAACTACGATATCGAACGGCATACGAACTCAAAAACACAACATAGTTTCATAATATGATCTCTGCCATATTTCGTTCTTCAAAACATGCCGAAAGAACAAAATACTTACATCAAATCGAAGGCTTCGTCGCAAGGATTCCAGAACATCTTTCGGAATCGAAATTGGACGACCGACGCAAAAGTTACGGCGATTTGAACAACTCGTATGTCAAAGGAAAAAGGAAAGGTCGAGCTCCTCTGTTCAAATTTCCAAATTCTGAATTCATTCTGAAGAATACACGTTGCAAGCTGATAATCTGATTAATAATTTGATATGTATTGCATAAATTGCAATTCCCAAATTAAATATACTCGGATTAAAATTAAATAAATTCGGATTAAATCAATAATCCCGGCCTTTTTCACTTTAGCCCTCGAATCTTCGATATTCTCCAATCAACCCCTGATCGGGTTTCATCTTCAAAATTAATCTTCGTTAATTCCCGAAATATGGAATTTAATCTCAAATTCCATAAATATTCAAATCGAATATTTATTATTTTAATTTAAGAATTCTCGGAATTTAATTCTCAAAATCCGTAATTTCTCAAATTAAATATTTTTGGCTCGAAAATTAAATCTATCATTTCCATAAATTCTCAAATCAATATTAGCCCATAATATGAAATTTAATTCTCAAATCTCATAATTAATAATTTAATATTTTCGGGCCTTACAATTCCTTCCCTCTAAGAAATGATTTCGTCCTCGAAATCACATTCATCCAGAATATCAAATCTAATAGACTGAATGATTATCTGAAGTGATTTTCACTTCAATCATCCACTCTGTATTTTGTATCTCACTTCATCTTTCAATCTCTTGTCAGATTATTACTTCGAATCTGCTTCTATTCTCTTGTAATCAGTATCTATTCAGTTGTACTTTAAGTCATTGAAACGACTTTGTTCTGAGCTGTTTCTTTCTTCAATCAAGGATTTGTTGAATAATCGATTGAACTCAGAATCTTGTCAATATCTATCTCATCTGAATAAAGTACATACGAAGAATCTACTGATACTTCTTTCACTTAGATACTGAACTTATCCAGCTGAAAAGAATACATTCGTTCAATGAAATCATCAATTCTGTCTGACATGTCATTCAGTGCAATTCAGCTTTGGTGCCGACTTGATTCTTTCTCTATATCATTCTATGCAGAGTATAGAACATAAATCAAGTCTACACTGTCATTCAGTTCATCGTTTCAAAATCAGTATTCTCATTCATATTCTGAATCTGTAAAACAACTCTGCTCTGTTTCACTATTCTGAATTGAATGATGTTTCAAGAATACTTTTCTGCTTAACTATTCAGTTTCAGCTTCAAAAGTTATATTTATCATTCAATACTAATTATGTTTCTTCTTCTCTGCTTTCATTCCATACAGATTCATATTCATCAACCTTGTGTTCCTCAAATCACATCTGATCTGATATCGACAAATCATGTCTGATCTGATGTTATATACTTCAATAGTATCATTTCAATACAAAGAAATATGATTTCTTTTCATCATATCATTATCTCAAAATCGATTCATTAGCTATTACAGGAATTATAATCATCAAGTGGCAACACATCAAGACAAGTAATACCGAATCAGGTATTAAAGTTCTGAGAATATTCTCAATATCCGAAAAATCAACTCAGATAATCCATCAATCGACAAATGGTATAATGCAATCACATATAACCAACTCTCAGAACATCAATCAATCAATCGATGCCACATCTGTTGAATAATTCTAAAGTCTTAATCCTGACAATAGATTTTTATCATTCCTGTAATTTCATCATATCTCTATCTTCTTCACAGATTTGAATCGATAGCTGTTATTCACATCTCATACAGTGTATTCCACAAATCTGATTAGTCTATTCGGATTATTTCATAATCAAAGTTTATGATGTATTCACAGATTTCAACGTATTCAGAACTGTTGATAATCGGTATCATGTCAGATAAAAATTCATTCTCGAAATTCAATTCATCTTTTCTGACTATTCTTTCAATTCAAGGATAACATATTGTACCTTTACCTCAAAAAGTACTCAATGTTTCAATCTGAGACATTATTTCTTGGCTTACTGTTCATCTTACAACGAATCTAATCACAATTCAGTGATTTGATCATACAGCCAAATCATCGTAGACAGTAATTTCAATCAATCTGTTCATAACTACCACCTGTTTACTTCACATAAACTGTTTCATCTTGGTAGTTTCGCAAAATATTCTTTCAAATCACAATCTCGTAACAATTATGGAGTTTCTAAACTATCACTGAACTCCTCTGGTCAACGATTTTCAAATTCATCGGAAACTCTCTGTACTTTTAACTTCGAAAATGTACTAATTCTGTTACTTTTATTTGCTTTATCGTCTGATAAAACAATTATCGGATGAATATTGAATTTATTGTTGTGCAATTCTTCAAATTCTGATATCTGTTTTCGGAAATATCAGGCACAATCAAATAATCAATCATAATAGAATTCATTCATTCTGATCTGAGGCTTCAATTCATATCTCTATATGACATTCTGTACTGAATTCTCATCGCTTCAGTTTACTTTCTGTGTTTCTTTCGTATTCTTAACAGTTCTAGATTGCTTTCAATCAAAATCATTCTAATTGGTCATATATTCATCTGAATATTCAAATAAGAATACACAAAATCTGAAATCAATTAATCGAATGTCTGTTTCATTCTTCATTTCTGTTTCTCAATTGAATTCTAATAACTTGATCTCATCTCAATGTGCTTTAATCCTTCAAAATCAATTCTCACTTAATTTGGATTACAGCAATTCGGACTATTTTAGTATCTATCTCGATACTTCAAGCACATAAATTCAAAAGATCAATCAATCACGCATTCATCTCTTCTCTTCGTTCTATTTCCCAAATCTCAATTGGAAATTCTAGCAGTTATGAGTCATAAATATTATAATATACTGAATGTATACATCAACCAATCAGTAACTCTTGAAATTCATAATCAGGAAAACTCACTTAAATCAAGGTCATCCACAGAACAATAATATGAATGACAATATGCTAAGTAAAAACAACTCACTAGCATCTCAACTCAAGACGAGTAGATCAAATCAGACTCTATAAAAAAATAAGAGTCAATCAAAATCGATTGAGGTCGGTACCAAAACCTCGAAATCAATATCAAGAATTTCAAAAATCATGATTTGTGATGTAATAACTTCAGTAAAATCAAATAAAAGACTCATCTGTAACTGATTTTCATATCATCATCTACTCGAGAAACCTCAAAAGCAGTATTCAAATCATAAACTCATCAATTCACTGATAAATTCCAGTTCACAACTTAAACTAAAGTCAAGAATCTTATTGAAATATATCTGCCATCTTTACTCATCGACATATCTTCCAATTCTGGTTTAGATCATGAACATATCTAGTGCATTGAATATACTTATTTCGGCATACTTCTGTATTCAAACATCACATATCAACCCGAAATCACGGAATCTTAATTCGAGATTCTATATCATCATATTCAATTGCACATTATGTTCTTACTGATCTAATTTAATCGCTTCTTATCATCAATTCTTCTACTAATCTGTATTCGAATATTGCATCATCATCTATCATGCAACATAAACAGATATTTCAATACGAACAAAATCATCTTCTGTTTCAGTTCATCGAAACAATAGTTCCATTCTTCAGTTCAAAATTCACACAATCTCTTTTCTGATACAGAGGTGATCATATAATAAGCTTTCAGCTATCATGAATATATTGCACCATTAATAGACAGGTCAAAACAAAATAAATATGTTACCTGAAATTTCATTCTCAGGTGCAATTTCATTCTGATTCTCTGTATACTTCTGGAATAGAAATTGTAGCTAAATATGTGTTTTCTCACACACCGTAGCATCTTTACACTTTCAGTCCTTTTGCTTCATCATTCAGCTTCAGTTCTATTAAACAAGACCATGTCTTTCATAACATGTTTCAGTCATCAACATTTATTCAGACATATTCTTTGAATTCAAGCCATAATTAAAAAAACTCAATCTTGAGCTTTTTCATCATCTCCAATTCAAAGAATAGGCTTGAAAATCTAATAAAACATTCTTCAATACTCAAAATATTCAGCTTCTAAAAAATATATGTTTTTCTGATCATTTCTATCTGTTGTGACAAAGAACTATAAACAAAAATCATGTTCTAAGCACTTACCAACAAATTCATATACCTCTGTTCTTTCATCATTTCTTCATCAAAATTCATCAGCTGATTTCTAGGTTTCGAAGTTGATAGACAGTCAATCTAATACATCATTCATCAGTATCTTTCAGATATCTGAACATCAGTTCTTCAGAACAACTTCTACCTGCAATACATCTATTCATTCGCTGATATTCTGTTCTGTTCAATCAGAGATATTTCATTCAGCTGAGCAATAATACAGTTCCGTTCAATCTGACCATACCATTCTGTTCAGTCTGGCCATACAACTCTGTCAGTCTGGGGTGCTTACATCACCCAAAGAACAATATTCTCTTCGATTCTGGGTGCTTACATCACCCGGGAAAATTCTTATAATAACATCGATAAGAATTTAAAAATTTATAAATCAGTAAATTACTCAATTCAATTTCAAAAGTAGATCAAGAACACATGCAATTTATTAAATCATCGAATCAAATACTGCATAATCATGCAATACTATAAATGCATGTGACTCACTCTACCCCACTCAGCTTCTATCTCAGTCCAGAACCTACGCTCTGATACCACCTGTTGTGGGGACCTCGGGTTGCTAATCTCGTGTTAGGGCAGCTAATGATTAATTAAACAATTAATCAAACAATTAAAGAATCATAAATCAAGAGCAGAATTTTTTTTTTTTAAACTCAGAGCCTCGCTCGATCGGGCAAAGTCAGCCGATCGAGCGAGCAAAATATCAAATTCTCGGGTCTGTACAAACATTGGCCTCGCTCGATCGGGCAAAATCTATCGATCGAGCGAGCAAGAAAAATCGAATTCTCTGCCCATGAAAAACAGGCCTCGCTCGATCGGTAACTTTTACCCGATCGAGCGAGCCATCTTTTGCTCGAATTCTGCTGCTGATCTATTGCTGTCAAAACTTTAGTACAAGGTATATATCATCATCCAAATCAATTCTAAGCATGTTATAAAATCTGAAAACATGCATACATTCATATACCAAGTTCCTATTATCAACTCATACAATTTAATACATCCAATGAATAGCATAAAATACATAAATCAACAAGCTACACTAACTCTCAATAGTGAGCTTCTAACAAGATTTCAATGTCAAGTTCATTGCTATTTACTACCATTCTTTCAACTTAAAACCCGAGTACTCACGTGCTACATCTCTTTCCCGAGCTATCAATGTCGTCTCAACAAAACTCCTGCCCCACCTGTTGCAATGCACACATACAAAACAAAGCAACAGCCGGATAAACTCCGGTGAGAAATCATTCTCAGTATAATCGACATTTAAATGTGTTAAATAAGTTCATATCAACTCTAAACATATCAACTCAAGAATAGAGTAAAGATAACGCATATATCAACTCAAACTTCAAATCAAGACTCAATTTATATAGCGCGTGTAGTAGCCCGTACCCTAATTGAGTAATTAAAGGATTAATGCTAATTAATTGAATTGGGTATTGGACGGATCGGAAGCTCCGAAGGCACGATCGGAAGCTCCGAACAGGATCGGAAGCTCCGATGAGCGATCGGAGGCACCGATGTTATTACGTCAGGCATGACGTGTGATTGGATCGGAAGCTCCGATCAGGACCGGAAGCTCCGATCACCCCTATCCGGAGTCAACAAGTGATATTTTGACACGTGGTAGATCAGGATCTTCGGAAGCTCCGATGACAGGATCGGACGTTCCGATCGAGGTTCGGACATTCCGATCAAGGATCAGAAGTTCCGATCGTTGTCTATAAATAGAAGGCCGAGACTTCACTTTCATTTGCCAATTCCGAGTTCTCCTTTCCTTTCTAGTCCTTTTGGAGCTGTTCTGGTCTTCTTAGGCTTGGTCCGGAGGTCGGAGAGGCGTTTGGTAGTCGTAGCGGAGTTGTGCCCAAGTTCTGGAGGCATCGACATCAAAGGGCTAACGACGGACGAAGGTATAGCTTTTGCTTCCTATAAATATTTAGGAGTATGCAATAGCTTAGTTAAGGCTTTTAGAGCACTTTAATGATAGTAGTATCATTTGGCAGTGTAGAGCAGACTATAGGCATGGACCTAGAGTTGGTAGAGCTTGCACTGTTTTGAGGTACGAAAGTACTGTTCGAGATATCCTGACTGAGTATGCATGTATTATGTGACCGCATGATTTATATGCCATGATATTATGTTGCATTCCTTTGCATCTTGCTGTATCTCCTTCGAGATGTCTGTTAGTAGGGTTGTACCCTATCCTGTTAGTGGATGGACTTCCATCGATTTGGGTCCGGCGTTTCCACGGTTATCTCGGTATGGGAGCCACCTCCTGAAGCGACGGCATAGCGTGCTACATACCAGGGCCCGGTCTGTCTCTGTTATCTGATCCTTGACCTCGAGTCTATAGGGAGTTCACTTTGCATGCATGTATACTCATACTCTCTCACTGAGCGTTTTATGCTCACGTCTCGTACTCTGTATTTTTCTGGACACCCTATTCCATGGGGCAGGTTTGCGATTGGACGAGGAGGGTGGATCCAGGAGGGGCTAGTCAGTGGTTGGCCAGCTGGAGCTTCGTCTAGGTTTTATTACTGTTGTTTGGGTTTATACAGCTATTCGATTTGGTTGTATATTATTGGATAAATTACAGATTCCTTTACTTGGGATTGTATAATGTTATTGAATTCCGCAGTTTTATTCTGATATCTGTTTTATTAAGTTAATTGCATGCCTAAGTTCTGTTTAGTAGGTGATCCGGGTAAGGGTCACTACAGCGCGCTTATCTCAAGAATTGATTCTTATAACTTCATTGCCATCAAGATTCGTATCCGATCTTGACATGGATATCCATCTATCGTAACCATTTCGGGCTAGAAAATAAGGTTAACCGCAACCTTGGCATAGAATCAATTCAATATACAATCATATCGACTCAAAATCAAAGATCCACTACCTGCGATGGATCGACAACATCAAACATAAATCAAAACATATCAAGTATGTGATTTTTCGCGGGCCAACTCAAGAATAGTCGTTCTTGAGTTTCAAAGTCCCTAACTCGTGATGTCGTCATTATACCTTTCATTCTCGAGTTTGTCATGTTCCACATCTGGATAGGAAGTACCACAACTACTATATTAATCTGATCATTCAATCATAATCAATCTTCAATCACATTCGCTTCAATCTTGATTACTTCTTCTTTGGTTTCAAGTTGAGGTTCTTGAGTCAATAGTCTCCTATTAAACTCTGAAACATATCATCAAAAACATGTATATCAAACCTCATTCTATTCAATCATTTCAAAATTGAATCAAAATCATCAATATGGATTCAATCAACATCATTTCAAGACTATGTTGCTAAATTCTCTACATTGCTACGTTTTGCTCCACATGTTGCAGATAGTGACGAGGCTATGGCTGATCAGTTCATTAATGGACTGAATCCTGATGTTTTTACATTGGTAAACACAAGGCGACCGAATAATTTTGCTGATGCCTTGAGCAGTGCCAAAGGAGCGGAAGCTGGCTTGATACAGTAGCGAGGAGCTTCATATGTTGCTCAGCCTCCGAGACAGTCACAACCTTCAGCTCCTATTCCACAACAAACTCCTCGATTTGAAAGTGGGGGTAGTAGCAGTGGAAAGAAAGGGTTTTTGCAAGCACGAGGGAAACAATTTAAAAAGTCAGGGAGCAGTTCTTCGAGTTCCAGTGGCACAAAACAGAAGTCAAGATTGTTTTGTAACAGTTGTGGTGGAGGTCATCCAACCGAACAGTGCCGAGGTGTATCTGGGAGGTGCCATATATGCCAGAAGACTGGTCATTTTGCGAGGGTGTGTCCTCAGAGAGGTTCTGGACAGTCAAGAGGTAGAGAGTCATCACGATCAGTGGCTGAACCTGGAAGGCAAGCCTCTTCTGTTCATTCCTTCCAACCCGCACATCCACAACAATAGACTCGACCAGGAGGAAGTCAGACAGGCAATCAGCCCCAGAGACAGCAGACTCATGTCTTTGCATTGACAGAGGAACAGGCACAGGGAGCACCAGATGACGTGATTGCAGGTAACTGTTCTCTTTATGGTTATCTTACATATGTATTGATAGATACAGGTGCATCGCATACATTTATCTCTACACGATTTGCATCATTGCATGCTTTGGCTGTCGAAACATTACCTGTTGTAGTATCTGTTTCTTCTCCTTTGGGGAAAGGTCTTATATCAATTCAGACAGTTAAGAATTGTTTGCTATAGTATGATGGTAATGAGATCGAGATAGATTGTTTTGTACTTAGTTTGTCTGATTTTGACTGCATTATCGGGATTGATATGCTAAACAAGTACAGATCTACCGTCGATTGTTTTCAGAAGGTAGTGAGATTCAGACCCGAGATGGCTGGAGAATGGAAATTCTATGGTAAGGGTTCACGTGCTAAGATTCCTCTCATTTCTGTATTATCTATGACTCAAATTTTGCAGAAAGGAGCGGAGGGATTTCTTGTTTATGCAGTTGATGGGTTGAAAGCTAGCCCGAACCTGGCTGATTTGCCAGTGGTTAGTGAATTTGCGGACGTTTTTCCTGATGAGATTCTAGGATTACCTCCGTATCGGGAGATTGATTTCAACATTGAACTGATGCCAGGAACTGCACCGATTTCGAAAGCACCTTATCAAATGGCACCAGTTGAACTGAAAGAGTTGAAAGAACAGTTAGAAGATTTACTGGCCAAGGGATACATTCGACCAAGTGTTTCTCCTTGGGGAGCTCCAGTACTGTTTGTTAGAAAGAAAGACGGTTCAATGAGATTGTGCATCGACTACAACTGAACAAGGCAATGGTAAAGAACAAATATCCTTTGCCTCGTATTGATGATTTATTTGACCTGTTGCAGGGTTCTTCTGTGTATTCCAAGATCGATCTGAGATCTGGATACCATCAGCTGAGAGTTAGGGATTCTGATATTCCTAAGACTGCATTTAGAACCAGGTATGGCCATTATGAGTTTATAGTTATGCCGTTTGGTTTAACGAATGCTCCAGCTGTGTTTATGGCTTTGATGAACCGTGTATTTCAAAAATATCTCGATGATTTCGTGATTATTTTTATTGATGATATTCTGATATATTCGAAGAATTTGATTGATCATTCTGAACATCTGAGAACAGTATTGAAGACTTTAAGAGCCAAGAAACTGTATGCTAAACTGTCGAAATGTGAGTTTTGGCTGAAATAGGTTGTCTTTCTTGGACATATCATATCTGGAAATGGTATTTCTGTTGATCCAAGTAAAGTCGAGGCAGTGATCAATTGGTCGAGACCAACATTTGTTCCTGAGATTCGTAGTTTCATGGGTTTGGCTGGGTATTATCGTCGATTTATTCAAGATTTTTCCAGTATTGCGAAGCCTATTACTCAGTTGACTCAGAAGAATGCTCCTTTTGTCTGGTCAGAAGCCTGTGAATCCAGTTTTATTGAGTTGAATAAGTGACTGACCAGTGCACCAGTCTTGACGATTCCTTCAGGTATTGGTGGTTTCACTGTTTACTGTGATGCATCTCATCGAGGTTTGGGGTGTGTTTTGATGCAGCGAGGACATGTGATTGCTTATGCTTCGAGACAGTTGAAGCCTCACAAAACCAGATATCCGATTCATGATCTTGAATTGGCCGCCATTGTATTTGCTTTGAAGGTTTGGCGACATTATCTGTATGGGGAGCAGTTTGAGATCTATTCTGATCACAAGAGTCTGAAATATCTGTTTTCACAGTCAGAATTGAATATGAGACAGCGACGATGGCTTGATTTGCTGAAAGATTTTGATTGTGAAATTAAGTACTATCCGGGGAAATCGAATGCAGCAGCTGATGCATTGAGTCGAAAAGTATGTTTCTTATCCTTATCGACGATTGGTGTATCAAATTTGATTGAAAAATGTTGTTGAAATGACCCTAACTCTATAATTAATAAATAAATATGCGGAAATTTTTTTTTTTCTAAGTAAAAATATGTACATACATGCCCATACATATATGCACAAAATAAATAGATTTAAAAATAAATAACTTGAATAAAATAATGCAACAAATCGAAAACTTAACATTTCATAATTTAAATATCTGAGTCATGCGTTAAATAAAATACTGACCAAAAGTGAAATAAATTAAAGTTTTGCATGCACTGAAAATTTCTCAAATAAAATATCCCGAATCACAACCACTGAAAATAATTAAAATGTAACATGCTAAAAATTCGAGACATGCATAAAGACTCAGACAACGGTCACGGGGATCACTGCCAGTCTGCTCATACGTCCTCGCCTCCGGTGGGTACTACGTCCTCTACGTACTCACCTGCACCATACCAGTGTAGTGAGCCTAGAAGCCCAACATGCTAACATAACAAGGATTTAAAATAATTTAAATCACTTTAATACTAATACATAACATATACATGAATGAGCATGCTTAAAATAATATCATGACATAACATAACTTAAATTAACTTAAATATCATAATCATACATAATACATAAACATTGTTGAGCAAATTATTTTCTAACATTGCATGGTTGTATCCATAGTGTAACCTTAAATCATACATCAAATACTGATCAGCGTGGAAACCAACGTACGTGGCGGTGACGAATCACCTCTTAAATTGGCAGTAAACTGCCCTTCAATAGTTCACATATGGGGACGAATCCCCCTCAAATTGTCACAATACTTCAACTTCCAACATAAAATATTTTCTTTTGCTCAACCTTAAACATTAAATCATGCATAAAAATTATTTCATGAATGCATGTACTTAAATAAAATGTGTGTCCTTCATATATATTTAATTTAAATTTCATACTAACATATAATTATTAAAATAACTTCCATGCATAAAAATAATTAAATATATATTCAGGACACATGCAAATTTCTCATGGGTTGTACTGACTGCTGGCCCTAACACTCAAGCCCAATTACTTAAATCTGGCTCATTAACACTGAGACTGGCCCATTAACATACTTAAGCCCAACATTACATTTCTAAGCCCAATGAATTAATTAAAGCCCATTAAAACACTCCTGGCCCAATAACAACTTATTCTGGCCCAATGGGCCCTAAAGCCCAAAGACTGGCCCAATAACTTCCATGGGCCCCCAGGGCCCATAAAAATTAGTGGACTCACTTAATTAATTTAATTAAGCCCAATAATAATTAAATTTAACCCAAATAATTAAATGGAACCCAAATCATTTTATTTCAAATTAATTGGCCCAAAAACCAATTAAATCATAAAATACTTTAAAATTAAAAAGACTCGAGTCCGGCCCACCTAACCCAAACCCGAACCAACTTAACCCGACCCACCACACTACTGACCCGACACAGGCCATAGACCCGACCCGGAACCAACCCTAACCCTAAACCCGTCGCCCCCCTTTTCCCGTCTCGGCTGCGGCGTGAGCAGCAGCCACTCCTTGGCTGCTGCCGGCCTGCTCCGGCCGCCCCTGGCCGGAGCGCCATCGCCCAGACGTAGCCCACGTCTGGGCGGTTCGAACCTAGCCCCTGAACCCAAACCATGCAGCCCAGTCCCTAGCCGAACCGAGCCCTTCCCGAGAACCCTAACCTGCGTCCCCCCTTGTCCGATCGCCTCTTAGCTCCAAGTCTGGGCTCGTTTGGCTCGAGCCACTCGAGCCATTCAAACCTAGACTCACCTTAGGCAACCTAGGGACCTTTACCATCAGCCTAGACACAACCATAGCAAACCAAACGTGAACATGATCAATAAACACAAGAACAAATGCATAAAACCGAACCGATCCCGTTTTGTTTCTGAAAATTTCGAAGGAATTCTGATTCTCACGCACACACACACATAATAACTGATATGGTACAAAAAAAAAGAGAAAGAATCATGCCTTTCACCGAAATTGAAGAGATGAAGGCGCGTGGAACGATTTCGGGACGACGGGATGACGACGACAAGCTTTGGACCTTCAAAAAACGTGGCTATGGAGTCTACCTTGGGGCTGCTCGGTCGAAGAAGAAGATGAAGGAGAGTGGGATGTCGGCTGAGTGAGGGAAATCGGGAGAGGGGTTGGGTAGATTAGGTTAAGTTTTGGTTTTTAAAAATAATTAAAATTTGTTAGATAGATAATATCATTTAATTAGATTAGTAATATACCTAAAATGTAAAAATTTAAATTCTTAAAAATACAAAATAATCTACTATCAAACATAAATCCCGAAATTAAAAATTAAGGGAATTTTAAAAATACTAAAAAGTCATTATTTTGGCTTATTTTGAATAAAAACGGACTCCTAAAATTATATAAAATTAAATACTAAAAATATTGAGGAAATAAAACTCAAAATAATATTTTTGGGCTCTAAAAAGACTAATAAAATAATTTGGCTAGAAAGCTGTCATCTCGTCCGTCCACGGTCCCGTCTACGCGATCAAAAACAATTAAATTTCCATAAATCATGAAAATCACTAATTATGGGTTAAATTCTTAAAATAACTTAAAACATGCACAAATAATATCACATAATTATTTAACCCATAAATCTAAAATTCTAAATAAATAAAATTCCTAATTATGCATGCGAATTTACGTATTTAAAATACCGGGTGTTACAATTCTCTCCCCCCCCCCCCTTAAATTGGATTTCGTCCTCGAAATTAAAGTACTTACCCGAACAACTCCGGGTAGCGAGTCCTCATATCTGCCTCGGTCTCCCAAGTAGCTTCCTCCTCCGAGTGATTCAGCCACTGGACTCTGACCATCGGTATGACACGCGTCCTAAGCCTCCGCTCCTCCCTAGCCAAGATCCGTATAGGCCTCTCCTCAAATGCTAACTCCAGTGTCAACTGAAGAGGCTCAAAATCCAACACATGCGACGGGTTGGAGACATATCTCCGAAGCATGGATACATGGAAAACGTTGTGCACTGCCGCTAGCCCTGGTGGTAGAGCTAAACGGTAGGCCAACGTGCCAACTCTCTCCAAGATCTCGAATGGCCCTATATACCTCGGATTAAGCTTGCCTCTCCGGCCAAATCGCACTACTCCCTTCATAGGTGACACCTTCAGGAATACGTGATCACCTACAGCGAACTCCAAATCTCGTCGTCTGGTATCTGCATAACTCTTCTGACGACTCTGAGCAGTTCTCATCCAATCTCGAATCTGAGTCACAATGTCAGCTGTCTGCTGCACAATCTCAGGACCAAGTAAAATCCTCTCACCAACCTCATCCCAATGCACAGGAGATCTGCATTTCCTCTCATACAATGCTGCATAAGGAGCCATACCTATAGACGACTGAAAACTGTTGTTATAGGTAAACTCCACTAATGGCAGTCTAGTCTCCCATGAGCCCTGAAAATCGATGACACAAGCTCTCAGAAGATCCTCGAGAAACTGGATCACTCTCTCAGACCGACCATCTGTTTGGGGATGGAATGCTGTGCTGAACAAAAGTCTAGTCCCCATAGCTGTGTGCAGACTCTTCCAAAACGTGGATGTGAATCTCGGATCTCTGTCTGACACAATCGACACTGGTATGCCATGCAACCTAACAATCTCCTTGATGTAAAACTCTGCATACTGTGTCAATGAGTAAGTAGTCCTCACCGGCAAGAAATGAGCTGACTTGGTGAGTCTATCCAAAATCACCCAAATCGCTGTGCAACCTCTGGCACTCCTCGGTAAGCCAACCACAAAGTCCATCGTAATATTCTCCCATTTCCATTCCGGAATAGGAAGAGGTCTAAGAAGTCCTGCTGGACGCTGATGCTCTACCTTGACTTGCTGACAAGTCAAGCACTCTGACACCACTCTCCCGATGTCTCTCTTCATCCCGGGCCACCAATACAATAGCTGCAAATCTCTGTACATCTTCGTACTTCCGGGGTAAATAGAGTACGGAGATGTGTGAGCCTCTGCTAAAATCTCAGCTCTCAACTGATCGACGTTCGGTACCCACATCCTACCACGGTACTGAACAATGCCATCCACAACTGTATAGAAGAGATTACCCCTAGCCTTATCTCTCTCTCTCCATCGCTGCAACTCCTCATCAGTAGACTGTCCATCCCTGATCCGATCTCGCAGAACTGGCTGCACCGTCAACACTGACAAGCTCGGTGCATGACCACTCGGATAACACTCCAAGTCAAATCTCTGAATCTCGCTCTGTAGTGGTAACTGTACGGTCAAACATGATACCACTAACAACTTCTGACTCAAAGCATCTGCTACTACATTAGCTTTACCCGGATGGTAGCTAATGTCACAGTCATAATCCTTCACCAACTCCAACCATCTCCGTTGCCTCATGTTCAACTCCTTCTGGGTGAAGAAGTACTTGAGGCTCTTGTGATCAGTAAAAATCTTGCACTTCTCGCCATACAGATAGTGCCTCCAGATTTTCAAAGCGAAAATCACTGCTGCTAACTCCAAGTCATGCGTCGGGTAATTCTGCTCATGAACCTTCAGCTGCCTCGACGCATACGCAATAACCTTGCCACACTGCATAAGTACTGCGCCTAAACCCAGCTTAGACGCGTCGGTGTACACCACTAACTCCTCGTGTGGTACTGTCACCGCTAACACCGGTGCAGTAGTGACTGCTTCCTTCAACTGATCGAAGCTCCTCTGACAGTCTGAACTCCAGATGAACTTCGCGTTCTTCTTGGTTAAGGAAGTCAAGGGTACTGCAATAGAGGAAAAACCCTTGATGAACTTCCTATAATATCCTGCCATACCCAAGAAACTGCGAATCTCCGAAGCATTCTTCGGAATACCCCAATTCTGCACTGCCTCAACCTTCGACTGATCAACTGCAATCCCATCTCTCGAAATAATGTGGCCAAGAAATGCCACCTGCTCGAGCCAAAACTCGCACTTGCTGAACTTGGCATACAAACGATGCTCCCTCAAAGTCTGCAAGGCTGTCTGTAGATGCTGTCTATGCTCCTCAATGCTCCTAGAGTAGATCAAGATATCATCAATGAAGACTATGATGAACTGATCTAGATACGGCTGAAAAACTCGGTTCATGAGATCCATGAAAACTGCTGGAGCATTGGTCATCCCAAATGGCATCACTAGGAACTCGTAATGCCCATACCGTGTCCGGAAAGCAGTCTTGGACACATCTGCATCTTTAACCCGCAGCTGATGATAACCAGATCGCAGGTCGATCTTGGAGAACACCGAAGCTCCCTGCAACTGATCAAATAAATCCTCTATCCTCGGCAGTGGATACTTATTCTTCACTGTGACCCTATTGAGCTCTCGATAATCGATGCACAGTCTCATACTGCCATCCTTCTTTTTCACAAATAACACTGGAGCCCCCCATGGAGAAAAGCTAGGATGAACAAAGCCTTTCTCTAATAACTCCTGAATTTGCTCCTTCAACTCTTTCATCTCGGTTGGAGCAAGTCTGTACGGTGCCTTAGAGATAGGCACGGTTTCTGGCACCAAGTCGATGCTGAACTCCACATCTCTCACTGGTGGAATTCCTGCAACATCCTCCGGAAAGACATCCGAAAAGTCACGAACCACCTCTATCTCTGATAATGATCTGCTAGATGGTTCTGAGGCCGTGACAATACTCGATAGAAACCCCTGGCAACCCCGTCTCAACAACTTCCTCGCCTGAATAAGAGATATCACCTGAGGAAAATCACTACTCTGAGATGCATGGAAAGTAAACGGGTCGCCTCCTGACGGTTTCACTGACACTGACCTCCGACAAAAATCGAAGCTCCATTGACTGTCAACCAGTCCATACCCAAAATCAAATCAAAACCACTCAATGGCAAAACCACCACATCTGCTCGAATGGAGTGTCCATGAAGCTCCAACTCCAGTCCTCGAATAACCTTCGAGATAGAAATAATCTGCCCTGATGGCATAGTAACATCATACCCACTGTCAATAATCTCAGGTGTGATGCCTATCCGCCTGATAAACTTCAGGGAGATAAACGAATGTGTAGCCCCTGAATCTAGCAACGCAAACATGGAGTTGCCTCCAACTAGAATTCTCCCTGCACGCAGAAAATTCCCAACAATTTCATACCACTACTAAACTTTTCCCCAATGAGTCACTACTAACCCTTAATTTTAATCACAAGTAAAAAATGCTTCTTATTCTAACATGCAGATAGATAACCCAAAGAACAACAATTCCATAAAGAAAACGAAATTCTTAACCAAAGGAAAAATTATAAAATACTAGGGATAAGATATACCGGTGATCAAGGAGGTGTCTGGGTCTGCCTCCTCTGCCTGCATGACGAACACTCTACCAGCAGTGTTCTTCTTCCTTGGGCAGTTAGCTATCTGATGCCCTGGCTCCCTACAGTGGTAACAAACTCCTGCTCCCAACAGACAAGGTCCCGAATGCATCTTCTGACATTTCGGGTAAGTAGGAAAACCTATAGCATTAGAGGCCCCGCCCCTCTGCTGCTGTGGCCTCTGCTGCTGCGGCCTCTGCTGCGGATTCGGGCCCTTAGCCGACCCAGTAAACTGCTTCTTCGCAGGAGGCTGCGAAGATGGTCGCTGATACCCCGACTGAAACTGTCTCTTCCCCTGCTGCTCTCGCTGCATCTCTCTCCTACCCTCCTCTGACCTCAGTGCTCTACTAACTGCCGCCTCATATGTAGCGACGTCCATCATACGTACGTCGTG
This sequence comes from Henckelia pumila, assembly GCF_033568475.1. Classification (NCBI taxonomy): domain Eukaryota; kingdom Viridiplantae; phylum Streptophyta; class Magnoliopsida; order Lamiales; family Gesneriaceae; genus Henckelia; species Henckelia pumila. Next base: position 97,918,754 of record NC_133120.1, on the reverse strand, counting down.
CTTAATATCCGCTCTCAGTCCCTCCACAAACTGTCTCATCTTCTCCGGTGGACTGTCTGCAATCAGAGGCACAAAATGACAGCCCCTCTCGAACTGGCTCACGTACTCCACCACTGACCTGTCCCCCTGCCGGAGACTCATAAACTCCCGGATCATGCGACTCCTCACATCCTCCGTGAAATACTTGGCGTAGAAGACACGCCTGAACTCCGCCCAAGATAATGTAGGGAGGTGTACTCTCCTGGCAGCACCCTCCCACCAAAGAGTTGCGTCTCCCCTCAACATATGCGTCGCACAGTTCACCCTGTCCGCATCTGTGATCCCCATATATGCAAAGATGGACTCCAAAGAACGAATCCACCCCTCAGTCACCAATGGATCGGTGGTACCAAGGAACTCCTTCGGCCCCTTCTTCTGGAACCGCTCAGCTACGTCCTCCTCATGGGACATTCTGGGACGTGAAGCCTGCTGCTCTAACAGAGCAGCAACTCCTGCCATCAAAGTAGCATTGACCTGCTCCAATGCTGCAAGTGGGTTCTGCGGAGGTGGAGGTGTAGGTGGAGATCCCCCACGTCTGTTCATCGGTCTGGGAGGCATTCTGCACAACCACATATTTCTTTACGTAAATCGCCATGCATAACTAAGTGGTTTAAAATTAATGCTAACTTAAATCCTTAAAAGTAAATCATACTATAAACACTTAAAACTTACAAACAGGTAGCGTGGATTTCTGAGCTCGCATAGCAGTAATGACCCCTCCAAGAACCGTGCTTTGATACCAACTGAAACGACTCTAACTCTATAATTAATAAATAAATATGCGGAAAATTTTTTTTTTTCTAAGTAAAAATATGTACATACATGCCCATACATATATGCACAAAATAAATAGATTTAAAAATAAATAACTTGAATAAAATAATGCAACAAATCGAAAACTTTACATTTCATAATTTAAATATCTGAGTCATGCGTTAAATAAAATACTGACCAAAAGTGAAATAAATTAAAGTTTTGCATGCATTGAAAATTTCTCAAATAAAATATCCCGAATCATAACCACTGAAAATAATTAAAATGTAACATGCTAAAAATTCGAGACATGCATAAAGACTCAGACAACGGTCACGGGGATCACAGCCAGTCTGCTCATACGTCCTCGCCTACGGTGGGTACTACGTCCTCTACGTACTCACCTGCACCATACCAGTATAGTGAGCCTAGAAGCCCAACATGCTAACATAACAAGGATTTAAAATAATTTAAATCACTTTAATACTAATATATAACATATACATGAATGAGCATGCTTAAAATAATATCATGACATAACATAACTTAAATTAACTTAAATATCATAATCATACATAATACATAAACATTGTTGAGCAAATTATTTTCTAACATTGCATGGTTGTATCCATAGTGTAACCTTAAATCATACATCAAATACTGATCAGCGTGGAAACCAACGTACGTGGCGGTGACGAATCACCTCTTAAATTGGCAGTAAACTACCCTTCAATAGTTCACATATGGGGACGAATCCCCCTCAAATTGTCACACTACTTCAACTTCCAACATAAAATATTTTCTTTTGCTCAACCTTAAACATTAAATCATGCATAAAAATTATTTCATGAATGCATGTACTTAAATAAAATGTGTGTCCTTCATATATATTTAATTTAAATTTCATACTAACATATAATTATTAAAATAACTTCCATGCATAAAAATAATTAAATATATATTCAGGACACATGCAAATTTCTCATGGGTTGTACTGACTGCTGGCCCTAACACTCAAGCCCAATTACTTAAATCTGGCTCATTAACACTGAGACTGGCCCATTAACATACATAAGCCCAACATTACATTTCTAAGCCCAATGAATTAATTAAAGCCCATTAAAACACTCCTGGCCCAATAACAACTTATTCTGGCTCAATGGGCCCTAAAGCCCAAAGACTGGCCCAATAACTTCCATGGGCCCCCAGGGCCCATAAAAATTAGTGGACTCACTTAATTAATTTAATTAAGCCCAATAATAATTAAATTTAACCCAAATAATTAAATGGAACCCAAATCATTTTATTTCAAATTAATTGGCCCAAAAACCAATTAAATCATAAAATACTTTAAAATTAAAAAGACTCGAGTCCGGCCCACCTAACCCGAACCCAGACCAACTTAACCCGACCCACCACACTACTGACCCGACCCAGGCCATAGACCCGACCCGAAACCAACCCTAACCCTAAACCCGTCGCCCCCCTTTTCCCGTCTTGGCTGCGGCCGTGAGCAGCAGCCACTCCTTGGCTGCTGCCGGCCTGCTTCGGCTGCCCCTGGCCGGAGCGCCGCCGCCCAGACGTAGCCCACGTCTGGGCGGTTCGAACCTAGCCCCTGAACCCAAACCATGCAGCCCAGCCCCTAGCCGAACCGAGCCCTTCCCGAGAACCCTAACCTGCGTCCCCCCTTGGCCGATCGCCTCTTAGCCCCAAGTCTGGGCTTGTTTGGCTCGAGCCACTCGAGCCATTCGAACCTAGACTCACCTTAGGCAACCTAGGGACCTTTACCAGCAGCCTAGACACAACCATGGCAAACCAAACGTGAACATGATCAATAAACACAAGAACAAATGCATAAAACCGAACCGATCCCGTTTTGTTTCTAAAAATTTCGAAGGAATTCTGATTCTCACGCACACACACACATAATAACTGATATGGTACAAAAAAAAAGAGAAAGAATCATGACTTTCACCGAAGTTGAAGAGATGAAGGCGCGTGGAACGATTCTGGGACGACGGGACGACGACGACAAGCTTTTGACCTTCAAAAAACGTGGCTATGGAGTCTACCTTGGGGCTGCTCGGTCGAAGAAGAAGATGAAGGAGAGTGGGATGTCGGCTGAGTGAGGGAAATCGGGTGAGGGGTTGGGTAGATTAGGTTAAGTTTTGGTTTTTAAAAATAATTAAAATTTGTTAGATAGATAATATCATTTAATTAGATTAGTAATATACCTAAAATGTAAAAATTTAAATTCTTAAAAATACAAAATAATCTACTATCAAACATAAATCCCGAAATTAAAAATTAAGGGAATTTTAAAAATACTAAAAAGTCATTATTTTGGCTTATTTTGAATAAAAACGGACTCCTAAAATTATATAAAATTAAATACTAAAAATATTGAGGAAATAATACTCAAAATAATATTTTTGGGCTCTAAAAAGACTCATAAAATAATTTGGCTAGAAAGCTGCCATCTCGTCCGTCCACGGTCCCGTCTACGTGATCAAAAACAATTAAATTTCCATAAATCATGAAAATCACTAATTATGGGTTAAATGCTTAAAATAACCTAAAACATGCACAAATAATTTCACATAATTATTTTACCCATAAATCTAAAATTCTAAATAAATAAAATTTCTAATTATGCATGCGAATTTACGTATTTAAAATACCGGGTGTTACAGTTGTCTTTTTGGATTGGTATTTGATACGAATTATCAACCTCTTCGACTTTATCAAATTCAAGTTGAACCGACATTATTGTTGAGAATTAGAGATGCTCAGAAACATGATCAGAATGTGCAAAATTCGATTGAGAAAGTCCGATCAGTGCATGTATCTGAATACCGGATTCGAGATGATCTTTTTTATATTCACAATCGCCTTGTAGTACCTGATATTTCTGATGTGCGATAACAACTACTGAAAGAGGCGCATTGTAGTCGTTATAGTATTCATCCTGGAGGTAGGAAGATGTATAAAGATTTGAAGACTCGATACTGGTGGAAACCAATGAAGTCCGATATCACTGATTTTGTGTCTCGATGTCTTAATTGCCAACAAGTGAAGGCTGAAAGGAAGAAACCGCCTGGTTTGTTACAGAGTTTATCAGTGCCTGAATGGAAATGGGATCATATTTCCATGGACTTTGTGACGAGATTACCTCGATCTTCTAGAGGTTATGATGCTATCTGGGTGATTATTGATAGTTTGACGAAATCAGCATGTTTTATACCTTATCGCATGACGTATAGACATGACCAGATGGCAGAGATATATGTCCGTGAAGTTGTCAGATTGCATGGAGTGCCGAAATCTATTGTATCAGATCGTGATCCTCGATTTACATCACATTTTTGGCACAGCTTACAGAGTGCTTTGGGTACTCAGTTACACTTGAGCACAGCTTATCATCCACAGACTGACGGACAGTCTGAGCTTACTATTTAGACATTGGAGGACATGTTGAGAGCTGTAGTGCTTGAGTTTGGCACTAGTTGGCAAGAATCACTATCTCTTTGTGAATTCTCGTACAACAACAGCTATCAATCGAGTATTGGAATGGCTCCTTTTGAAGATTTATATGGAAGAAAATGTTGATCTCCTCTGTACTGGGATGATATCTCTGAAGTACCTGACACTGGCCCTGATATGATACGTGATATGAATGAACAGGTGATGCTTATTCAGAGAAGAATGAAGACAGCACAATATAGACAAGCGAAATATGCCAATGTTCGACGTCGACCTTTGTCGTTTGAACAGGGGGATATGGTGTTTCTGAAGATTTCTCCATTCAGAAGCACTGTCAGATTTGGCAAGCGAGGGAAATTGTCTCCACGATATATCGGTCCTTATGAAATTCTGGAGAAAATAGGCAATCTCGCCTATCGATTAGCTCTTCCTCCATCTTTATCTGGAATACATGATGTCTTTCATGTATCGATGCTTCGAAAATATCTTGCTGATGAATCTCATGTGCTTCAATCTGATGAGGCTGAACTCGACGAGGCTTTGAGTTATTTTGAAAAGCCAATTCAAATTCTTGATCGAAAAGAGAAGCAACTATGAACTAAGACTATTCCACTTGTAAAAGTCCAGTGGAATCGTCATGGTATTGAAGAAGCAACTTGGGAGACTGAATCAGATATGATGCAACGATTTCCAGAGATGTTTCATTGATGTGAGTCTCCTTTAGTTTTCTGTTATCTGATATCTGTTATATGATCTGTGGATACTACTTGAGATTTCGAGGACGAAATCGTGTCTTAGTGGGGAGGAATTGTAACGCCCGAAATTATTTAATTTTAATCCGAGAATAATTAATTTGGGAATATTTGGAGTTTTGATTTAAATTCTAATATTCTTAAATTGATTAGGATTGAAATTGAATGAAATAAGAAGTTGAGGACCAAATTGCAATTTTTGAATAGTTGAGGGGCTAAAGTGCAATTATTATTGAATTTATCAGAATTGTAAAGGAATACTCAGCATTTACACGTGTGATACAACACACATTCCATCGGATTTTTCAGAGGCAAGAATCGAGAGCAAGAACCAAAGAAATCCCAAAATTTCTTCATCATCTTCCAATTGACATATCTTGAGCTCCGGGTATCCGATTTTGATTCCGAAAGATGTTCTGGAATCCTCGCAATGAGACCTTCGAATTGATGTAAGTTTTCTCTTAGTTCATCATGATTTGAGAATTCGAAATGGACAGAGATCAGACTTTTGTATGAAAGTGTTGTGGTTGAACTTCTATGTTGTGTTTGTTGAAGTTGGGTTGAGGAATGATTGTTGTATAAATTTTGTTATGATGTTCCAGCCACTACTCGATCTTTATACTTGCTGATATGCTGGGTTTTGATTGATATTCAGCTGATGAAAAGATGTATATGCTTAAATAATGGTTATAGATGTGTTCGGAATCGCCGAGTTTATACCGATATGCCGTCGAACTCATGATTTGAAGTGATTTGCTATTGTTCTTGGACTAAGAAGTTGCTGAATTATTAGCTGATGATTCCTTGCTTGTTATGCTGTGATTTCAGTATGTAAACAGGGCATTTCAACTCATTGATCTTGACTCCGAAATCGATACAAGAACGCACAAGGTTGGTAGCGTTTTGCTTTGACGTTTGGGTTGAAATTTGAGCAGATTTTGAGATAGGTTTGGTGGTTAACTTGTACAGATTTGGACAAGCTAAAAGACATCCTAAACATCACATTTGAAAGGTAAAAGTGGACTACTATTTGATTGGGATTACAACTCGAGATGGTTTGTATCGAGTTCCCCTAAATCACATACTTGTTTGCTTAATTGCTCTTATGTGTTTTCCTTTGAGTTGTTGAATAAGTCTTGATGTTAATGAATGAGATTTGAATGATATATATTGCATTCATCTTGAAGACTTGTTCTTTGATTTCGAAATGAACGGAAACGTTCGAATAGACGATTTGAGGGATTGTATATGTATGGCCTGGGTGGTTGTTTAGCCTAGCGTCTGATTTACATATATAATGGCTTCAAAGTCTAGAGAAGTGAGATAAGTAGCCCCACCTCGATCGGGAGAGTTGGTGGATTAGTTATGATATCTACTTCTTGGGATCCCAACCGACGAATGAAGAGATGAACCTTGTTTTAAAAACATGCATTGTCTTTATTGATATCATGAGCTTGATATATGTTTTATATGCATGTTTAGTTGCTTTTACTGGGAAATATATTTCTCACCGGAGTTATCCGGCTATTGTTGTGTTGTATGTGTCATGGCAATAGGCGGGAGTGGAACCGGGCAAAAGCGAACATGAAGAACAAGGGAGGAGAGGAATAGCGTGATGATCCAAGTTTAGATGGTTTATTGAGCTGACAATGATAGTGTTGAGTCCAAACACATGAACATGTTATAGCTACTTGTACCAAGACTTGTTGTTTAATCAGTTGTTGTCTTGTTGATGTATATAGGATTTTAGATGATGTTTAAATCCTAGAGACAACATGATGTTGTAGCTTTATGCTTTTTCTATAACAATGATTCTTGTTTGATATGTTAGCCTATCTTGAGATGATTTTAAGGCTTTATTATGATCTAAATCTATCATGTTAGAATGCATGTTAGTTGTTGAATTTGATTAGACCATGTGTGAACTGAAGCTAGATGAACAAAATGAAGGAAAGGAGCTCATTTGACAGCAAAAAGGATTTCTGCTGTTTTTCTGGAAATGGGCTCGCTCGATCGGTGAAGTATTGCGGATCGAGCGAGGCCATTAATTTTTGGGCAGAAAGCTGAGAAAAGTTGCTCTCGCTCGATCGGTAGGAAATGACCGATCGAGCGAGGCCAATTTTACTCTCACCCGAGAGTTGAGCATTTGTGTCCGCTCGATCGGTAACTTTCTACCGATCGAGCGAGGTGCTCCCATTTTTAAAAAAAATTTTATTTTATTTTATTTTGTTTAGACATTGATTCTTGTCTATTCTTTTTGATGATTTGATTATTGAGAGATTAGAACTCGGGTCGTCACACGCTCGATCGGGCAAAATCTACCGATCGAGCGAGCAAGAAAAATCGAATTCTCTGCCCATGAAAAACAGGCCTCACTCGATCGGTAACTTTTACCCGATCGAGCGAGCCATCTTTTGCTCGAATTCTGATGCTGATCTATTGCTGTCAAAACTTTAGTACAAGGTATATATCATCATCCAAATCAATTCTAAGCATGTTACAAAATCTGAAAACATGCATACATTCATATACCAAGTTCCTATTATCAACTCATACAATTTAATACATCCAATGAATAGCATAAAAGACATAAATCAACAAGCTACACTAACTCTCAATAGTGAGCTTCTAACAAGATTTCAATGTCAAGTTCATTGCTATTTACTACCATTCTTTCAACTTAAAACCCGAGTCCTCACGTGCTACATCTCTCTCCCAAGCTATCAATGTCATCTCAACAAAGCTCCTGCCCCACCTGTTGCAATGCACACATACAAAACAAAGCAACAGCCGGATAAACTCCGGTGAGAAATCATTCTCAGTATAATCGACATATAAATGTGTTAAATAAGTTCATATCAACTCTAAACATATCAACTCAAGAATAGAGTAAAGATAACGCATATATCAACTCAAACTTCAAATCAAGACTCAATTTATATAGCGCGCTTATCTCAAGAATTGATTCTTATCACTTCATTGCCATCAAGATTCGTATCCGATCTTGACATGGATATCCATCTATCGTAGCCATTTCGGGCTAGAAAATAAGGTTAACCGCAACCTTGGCATAGAATCAATTCCATATACAACCATATCTACTCAAAATCAAAGATCCATTACCTGCGATGGATCGACAACATCAAACATAAATCAAAACATATCAAGTATGTGATTTTTTGCGGGCCAACTCAAGAATAGTCGTTCTTGAGTTTCAAAGTCCCTAACTCGTGATGTCGTCATTATACCTTTCATTCTCGAGTTTGTCATGTTCCACATCTGGATAGGAAGTACCACAAATCCTATATGAATCTGATCATTCAATCATAATCAATCTTCAATCACATTCGCTTCAATCTTGATCACTTCTTCTTTGGTTTCAAGTTGAGGTTCTTGAGTCAATAGTCTCCTATTAAACTCTAAAACATATCATCAAAAACATGTATATCAAACCTCATTCTATTCAATCATTTCAAAATTGAATCAAAATCATCAATATAGATTCAATCAACATCATTTCAAACTTCAACTCCTTATTCGGTACAACTCGGAGTCGTGAATCGTTAGCCTTCGAAACTCAACTGAAATCGAGAAATAAAAATGCTATAACATTCATAACATCTAAACAACTATCTCAACTCAGTTATAGGCTATCAAAACTAAGTCAAAACATCAACCGGCGGCGTAGCGATTGAAAATCGGGAACCGACTCGGTATCGAATTCATTTCTAACAACTCAATCATTCGTATCACTTATATCAGCTGAATTCATCATTCAATTCATCCTATCAGCAGCTATAATCACATGTTAACAAGTCAAAAACATGCTGAAACCATGACAAGTTCGTTTCTTAATTCATTTCCAATCCGACTGCGATATCGAACGGCATATGAACTCTAAAACACAACATAGTTTCATAATCTGATCTCTGCCATATTTCGTTCTTCAAAACATGCCGAAAGAACAAAATACTTACATCAAATCAAAGGCTTTGTTGCAAGGATTCCAGAACATCTTTCGGAATCGAAATCGGACGACCGACACAAAAGTTACTGCGATTTGAACAACTCGTATGTCAAAGGAAAAAGGAAAGGTCGAGCTCCTCTGTTCAAATTTCCAAATTCTGAATTCATTCTGAAGAATACACGTTGCAAGCTGATAATCTGATTAATAATCTGATATGTATTGCATAAATTGCAATTTAGTCCCTCAAGTATTCAGTAATTGCAATTCAATCCTCGGCCTTCGTTTTAATTCAATTTCAATCCAAAATAATTTAAGAATATTAGAATTAAAATCGAAACTCTAAATATTCCCAAATTAAATATACTCGGATTAAAATTAAATAAATTCGGATTAAATCAATAATCCCGGCCTTTTGCACTTTAGCCCTCGAATCTTCGATATTCTCCAATCAACCCCTGATCGCGTTTCATCTTCAAAATTAATCTTCGTTAATTCCCGAAATATGGAATTTAGTCTTAAATTCCATAATATTCAAATCAAATATTTATTTTTTTAATTTAAGAATTCTCGGAATTTAATTCTCAAAATCCGTAATTTCTCAAATTAAATATTTTTGGCTCGGAAATTAAATCTATCATTTCCATAAATTCTCAAATCAATATTAGCCCATAATATGAAATTTAATTCTCAAATCTCATAATTAATAATTTAATATTTTCGGGCCTTACAGCCAGGGCAGTGCAGTCGATCGACCAGTGCATGTTTCCAGTGTGGTCAGGAGGGTCACATGAAGAGAGATTGTCCTATGCTGATTGGGGCAGTGATTGGTTCCGGGGGTTCTCAGGCATCTGTTCAGCCACCTCAGTACCAGCAGCCACCTTTCCAGCAGCAGTATTCGCTGCAGCGCCAGCAGCCGCAGCAGTCTCAGAGACAGCCTACTCAGACTCCTTCTCGGGGTCATTCTTCTTTGAGGCCACGTTCCCAGGGTCTTTGCGCTTAATCAGTAATAGGCAGAGGCTGACAATGATCGGATACCGGTGCATCGCATTCTTTTGTTTTGGTTTTCCTGCATTTGTTTTGATTGATACCGGTGCATCGCATTCTTTTGTCTCAGCACGTTTTGCTAAGAAGTATAGATTGCCATTTATTCCTTTAGACATGTTGCTAGTGGTTTCTACTCCTATGGGGAGCGAGGTTTTAGCCAAGCGTCTAGTTGTGGGTTGTGTTTTGAATTTCGAGGGACATCAGCTTAGTGCTAACCTGATGATCCTAGCAATAGAGGATTTCGATTGCATCATTGGGAAAGATGTCTTAACTACCTACCGAGCGATAGTGGATTGCTATCAGAGGTTTGTTCAGTTTCGTCCAGAGGATGACGAGTCATGGTATTTCTATGGTGAGGGAGCGTGACCCCCGATGCCAGTGGTTTCAGCTCTGAAGGCCCGGCGTGCTTTAGAGTCTGGCGGGGAAGGGTACCTTATCTACGTCATTGACGCATCCTTAGGAGAGCCAGATGTAAGGCCCTGAACATATGAATATTAATTACGAAATTAGAGATTTAAATTTTGTATTTGAAAAATATTCAATTAGGAATTTATGGAAATTAGAGATTTAATTTCTGAGCCGTAATTTGAGAATTTACGGATATTTGGGAACTAAATTCCGGGATTCTTAAATTAAAAGAATAAAATATTTGGGTTGAATATTTATGAGATTGAATATTTTTATTATGAGTTTGGATATAAAGAGGATTTAATTTGAAGAAGAAACTTGAGCAGGGACTGAATTGCAAATATCGAGGTTTCAGGGGCTAAATGGCAAAAATGGGATTTGACTTGTCAAAAAGGGATTTATATTACACTTTGCATGTGTATATATTCCCTTCAGCAGTAGCAAGACCGAGAGAGAGATGATTGAAGGTTTCCAAGGACCGATTTTCAAATAGCCAAGAACTTGGGGGCCAAAGTGCAAAATTGATATGCAAGTGGGATTACACGTGTGATGTGTATGACATTGCATGTATTCCATCAGATTGATAAGCTAATTACAATAGCCAAAACCGAGAGAGGAGAACAGAATTTCCATGGCCGATTCCTTGATTCCAAAATTTGATAGAAATTGATCCGGTTGGTAGAATTTCAAATTGATCGTATATTTGCGATCACGGCTTTGAGTGCTACACTTTGACGTAAGTTTGGCTAAATTCTACCATGTTTTAATTTTAAGATGTTGGTAGAATTACGATTTGATTGTATAAACGTGTTCTAGTATATACGACGATAGTATATTTAAGACGGTTTGCAAAAAGATCGTCGTTTGGACATGTTTTTCAATTATCGATTAGTTTCTGAAATTCTGGAATTTTTAGGCTATTGGTTTCGTGTGATATGGATGGAATTGAATATGAAAATGAGACTAGTTGATAGATAAGATGGTGTCTATGCTTTTGGAATTACCGAATTCGAGTCGTTACGCCGTCGATTTTGTTTGTCGAATTTCTGAAAAATGCAAGCGTTGGATTTGAATGTGTAGTGATGAAATGATATTGATATGAAGTATATATCAATGTTTGATTGATATTAAAAGTATTAGAATCATCGGTTTTGAATTGATTCGTCGTCGATTGGATTTTGGTTAATTGAACAAGATTTAAAGTTGATGAAACCTTGATGAGTTGAAATAAATTTGAGAATCTAATGTTTAGTTGTAAACACTTCAATTCAGATTTAAGTTGAAAGGTATCGAAGTCGATTCGACGAGTCCGGAATGGAATTGACATGAGCTACAAGTTAAAGACAACTAACACCTTGGATTGATTGAGCAGAATTCTGGACAGCTCATGTTTGATCAAGTAGTGCAAGAGTTTCAGAGGTTTGAGTTCAGATTAAAGGTATGATTCGACATTAAATTCGACAGGTAGAATAACTCGAGAACGTGGTGGTTTTCGAGTTTATTAAATCACATACATGAATGATTAGTTGTTTTACTTAATCTTATGTGATCTATATGAATTACTTGCCTTAATTGATTTAGTTGATTGAAATATGAGATGTTTGATTCAAACATGATTTTCTTATTGAGATTGATGCTTGATACTTATTTGAAATTAATGAGTATAGGTTACTTTGAATTATTGAGTTGTGGTAGATTGGTTATAGAGTTGAGAGTAAACCTCTTGAGCCACAATTCTTTCGAAACCTTGAAAACATAATCGAAAAGAAAATATTGGACGTGGTGAACTTGTATATGAGAGGCTTGAAATCTGACTTGATTTCTTTTTGCCACGACTCTCAGTATAGTGTTCACAGTCCAGGGAATACACGATTGTTACCACCTCGAGCGGGAGTGTAGGTGGGAGGCTTGATTTGTGGCCTTATTATATTCCCGGGATCCCAACGAAATGATTTTTGAAAATATCGATTCTGTGAGACTGGAATCCTTGAACCCTTGACATATCTTTGAGTCTGTATATTATTGAATGAATTTTCCTTGAATGATATTCGACAGGTAAGGGTATCAATAAAGGATGATTGTAATAGTAGATTAATTGTTTAAGTTATATCTACTTGATTTATATAGATGTCTTTCATACTGAGATTTATTCTCACCGGAGTTATCCGGCTGTTGTTTTGCTTGTATGTGTGCATTGCATCAGGTTGAAGAGTAAGCGAGTCGGACTTGGCAAGGAATCGAGAGATTGAGAGATTAGAGTGGAGACTCGGGTGTTAGAAGAAGTTTATGTTTTGGTCAAACATGTTAGATTTGGATTCCAATGTTTAGATGTTAAAACATTGGTTGAGACTTTAATAGTTTTTCATGTTTTGATATTTGTATTAAAGCTTGAGACTAGCTTTTAATCTAGAAGTATATAATGTTGCTACCTTGAAATCTAGTTGAGTTACTTTTTGTAGGTTCTACATGTAAACTTGAGATTGTTTATGTGATGAGTTGGAACTCTACTTGTTGTAGCATCTTATGATGGGGCTTTGAAGTTTCTTGTATAATTATGCTTCTAGTCTTGATGTTATTTTTGGGGAGTTGGCATGTACATGTTTTTATTCCCTTGGATAGGTGTTAAGAATTATTAGCATGCTATTATGTGATTTATACATGGAACTAGTATCATGTATGAGATTCATGTTAGCTTGGTTATACCTTGTAGCTTGCCTTTAGATCATTCTATTATGAATTTGAGATGCTTAGAATGTTTCAAGCTCTTTAAATTTTGCATAAGACAGCAACAGCAGTTTCTGAATTTTCTGCATAGAACATTCTCGCTCGATCGGTGAACTTCAACCGATCGAGCGAGGCCATGTTTTCTTCGGGCAAAAAGTTGCTGAATTTGTGCTCGCTCGATCGGTGAACTTTTACCGATCGAGCGAGGCCTTGTTATTTTAAAAAAAAAAAAAAAAAAAATTTTTGGCCTTTGATGATTCATGTATTGGATTAAATGTTTAGTATTTCATCTTGTATAAATCGTTATGATTTGAGAGATTAGTGCCCGAGTCCTCACAACAGGTGGTATCAGAGCGTAAGTTCTTGGAATAAGATAGAAGTTGAGCGGGGTAGATCGAGTCGCATGCATTTTTTGTATTGCTTGATTTATGCTTTACTTACTTTGAAATAATGTATGCGAACATGATTTACTGATTGAAGGAATTATATGCTTATATGCTTATGTGCTTACCTGATTATGCGAATTCACATGAATTTTGAATTCCTTGTAAGCATGTTTCTTTGAATAGCATGAAGAATTGTAAGCATGTGTATTATGACAAAGCATGAGATTATATGTATTTTTTTTTAATGATTTGAATAGTATAATCTCTGTGCTGCTTATGAATTTTTTTTTCAAGTAAGTCAGGTTATTTGGGTGATGTAAGCACCCCAGATTGAACCGAACAGTACTCCGCAAGTGAAGGAATTACCTCCGATTGAACAGATCAGTATTGTAGTAACCTATCAGAATCGATGGATGCTACACTCACACCGATGGTGGTGCTATTTGAACGATTTCAGAATTATAATCCGCCAATTCTGAAAGGTACCGAAGATACTAATGTTTGTGAAGGTTGGTTAGAAGAGCTTGATCATTTTTTCGAGTCTTTAGACTACTCTGATGAACGTAGAATCAGGCTGATCATATACCAACTGCAAGATGTAGCAAGAAATTGGTGGGTTGCGACAAAACGGTGTTTGGAGAACCGAGGTTCAGTAATTACTTGGCAGATGTTTAAGACTGAATTTTGTCAACGATTTCTTCCGCAATCTTATAGAGAAGATAGAGCAGGAGAATTTCTTAACTTGCAGCAAGGAAATATGACTATCGACGGGTATGTTGCTAAATTCTCCAGTTTGCTCCAATTTGTTCCTCACGTGATTCAGGATGAAGAAGTCCAAACAAATTTGTTTATCAATGGACTGAATCTGGAAATTTATGCTTGGATAGATGTGGGGAGACCGAATAGATTGGCTGATGCTATTGATAAGGCTAAAAGAGCTGAAGCTGGTTTTATGAGACAGAAGGAAAGTTCAACCGTGCCTCAGCATTCCGAACAACCGCAATTTCAGTCACATTTATCATCACATAACAGATATAAGGCAGGAGGTAGTGTTAGTGGAAGTGAAGAGCGGTTAAAGCATTTGAGGCAACAGTTCAAGAAGTCTGGGAGTAGCTCTTCTAGCTCTAGCAGACCGAAGCAACTTGATCTGGGTTAGAAAGCAGAATATACTGGTGAATACTGTACTCACTGTGGAGGAAAACATGCTAGCGATGATTGCCGGGGAACTTTAGGAAAATGTCATCGTTGCTATCAAGTGGGACATTTTTCGAGAGTATGTCCTAATCCATGGGGAACGAGGAGAAACTTGAATGAAGAACCACCTCTTAGGCAACAAGCATCTACTGATACTTCGGTTCAAGATGCACCAGATGATAATATTACAGGTATATTTGAACTTTATGTAATTTGTCTGCATACTGATGAATCTGGGTGCATTGCATACAGAGATAACTGAGTAATTTATTATGTTTCATACACTATATGTTGAACCTTTATCTGAAGTAGTTGCTATGTGCTAACCTTGGTAAACGACTATGAAAGAAGATATCAGTACTTGTATCAGAAAGCTGAATTATAGTTTGAAGGAAATCAGATTGAATTGAATTTGATTGTGTTACTTGAAATATAGTACGAGTTCCCAAATTCAGGTTCCACTTTATTTTGGGTATTGAATAAGTTTATGGATCAATCATGATTATTTGGGACGAGTTTAGAGATTTGATAAGATGATTACGAAAATCAGTTACAGTTGAGCCTTCTCTTTGATTTTACTGGATCTACTATATCATAGAATTATGACTCTTGAATTTCTTGATATCAATTATGAGGTTTTGTATTTGATCTCGATTGATTTTGATTGACTCTTATTCCTTGTTAGAGTCTTATTTTACTTCACTCGCTTAAAGTCGAGATGCAAGTGAGAAATTTTTCACTATGCAGATTTTGTCGTTCAGAATATTTGATCTTTGGATGACCTCTACTTAAGTGAGTTTCTTTGATTATGAATTTCAAGAGTCGTTGATCATTTGGTATATACATTCAGTATATTTTGATGATTTTGGGCTCGTAACTGATCGAAATTTGGATTCAGAGTATCAGTAAGAGTTTTGAATTGATTGTATGATTTTCCAAAACTTGAGAAATAGAAAGAAGAAATTGGAAGAATGCTTGATCGACTGATTAAAGATCTGTTCCTTTTGTTCTTGAGTTCTATACAGATCATCAACCAGTCAGTATTGTTGCAATCCACACTATGTTAGATTAGTTTGGAAAGATTAAAGCAATATTGAGATTAAATCAAGCGATTAGAATTGTTTGAGAATGCTAGATGGAGATATAAAACAAGATGGTAGATCAGAAATAATGGATTTTGAGATGAATATTTATTTGATTGAGCCAGATAATCTAGACATGAAATATCACATTCTGGAAAAGGCACAATACATCAGATTTTATATCTATTCAGTAGTTTGGAAATGTTGTATGAATTAATTGGAAATCAGTATTGGTAAAGGAAAATAGAGAATGATATGACAGAAATGAGTTTCCGATACGTACGTTTCCAGTAATACAATCAGAAAAGAAGAAACCAAATGATCTATGAATCAGTTTAGCAACTCTAAAGTCAAAACAAGAATAATTTTTTTGACAGATTTTAGTTCGAAATTACTCAAGTCGTCATGAGTTTGCGATTTGTATTGAAATATATTCGTCAGATTCAAGAATTCGCTGGATTAGCAATAATATTGATATGAGTTGCTAGATGTTAAGAAGTTAGTGATATGATAAAATTACAGGAATTGTTGAAATTTATTGTCGAGACAGAGACTTTAAATTTAGTTAGTAGATTGTGGCATCGATTTTTAGAAGTTCTAAGTATTTGATCGCTTTATGCCACCCTTTGATCGATGGATTGTCTGAGGTGACTATCCAAATTTGAGGAAATGCTCAGAACTATAGTATTTGATTCGATACTAACTGATAGAGTTTGCCATTTTCTTATTGCGATTCCTGTAACAGTTATACGATTGATATAGAGATAGTGTTTTTGACTAAGAAATGAGAAGAAAAGCAGAAGTTCCTTTGTGATAAGATAGTATTGCAAAAGTATTAAATATCAGATCAGATGTGGTTTGATAAAAGACAGAAAATATGAAGATTTATTCGTAATGAATTTGAACAGAACAGATTAGACAGACCCAGAGTTTGAATCTTGAACAGAATGTTCAGTGAGAAATATTCTTTCCGAAGAAATATCTGATACAGAAGGAAATTTTATTATGAATAATCGATATAGATTTTAATCAGAAAAAAAGAAGAAGATACAATATCAGAAAAGATATATAAAGTTCTTAGGATTGAAATAAGAATTACTTGAGTCAGCTTTACAGTATACGCGATTCAGTAATTCGATTGAATGCGATTTCGAGGACGAAATCATTCCTTAGAGGGGAGGAATTGGAAGGCCCTGAACATATGAATATTAATTACGGAATTAGAGATTTAAATTTCGTCTTTGAAAAATATTCAATTAGGAATTTATGGAAATTAGAGATTTAATTTCTGAGCCGAAAATATTTAATTTGAGAATTTACGGATATTTGGGAACTAAATTCCGGGATTATTAAATTAAAAGAATAAAATATTTGGGTTGAATATTTATGAGATTGAATATTTTTATTATGAGTTTGGATATAAAGAGGATTTAATTTGAAGAAGAAACTTGAGCAGGGACTGAATTGCAAATATCGAGGTTTCAGGGGCTAAATTGCAAAAATGGGATTTGACTTGTCAAAAAGGGATTTATATTACACTTTGCATGTGTATATATTCCCTTCAGCAGTAGCAAGACCGAGAGAGAGATGATTGAAGGTTTCCAAGGACCGATTTTCAAATAGCCCAGAACTTGGGGGCCAAAGTGCAAAATTGATATGCAAGTGGGATTACACATGTGATGTGTATGACATTGCATGTATTCCATCAGATTGATAAGCAAATTACAATAGCCAAAACCAAGAGAGGAGAACAGAATTTCCATGGCCGATTCCTTGATTCCAAAATTTGATAGAAAATGATCCGGTTGGTAGAATTTTAAATTGATCGTATATTTGCGATCACGGCTTCGAGTGCTACACTTTGACGTAAGTTTGGCTAAATTATACCATGTTTTAATTTTAAGATGTTGGTAGAATTACGATTTGATTGTATAAACGTGTTCTAGTATATACGACGATAGTATATTTAAGACGGTTCGCAAAAAGATCGTCGTTTGGATATGTTTTTCAATTATCGATTAGTTTCTGAAATTCTGGAATTTTTAGGCTATTGGTTTCGTGTGATATGGATGAAATTGAATATGGAAATGAGACTAGTTGATAGATAAGATGGTGTCTATGCTTTTGGAATTACCGAATTCGAGTCGTTACGCCGTCGATTTTGTTTGTCGAATTTCTGAAAAATTCAAGTGTTGGATTTGAATGTGTAGTGATGAAATGATATTGATATGAAGTAGATATCAATGTTTGATTGATATTAAAAGTATTAGAATCATCGGTTATGAATTGATTCGTCGTCGATTGGATTTTGGTTAATTGAACAAGATTTGAAGTTGATGAAACCTTGATGAGTTGAAATGAATTTGAGAATCTAATGTTTAGTTGTAAACACTTCAATTCAGATTTAATTTGAAAGGTATCGAAGTCGATTCGACGAGTCCGGAATGGAATTGACATGAGCTACAAGTTGAAGACAACTAACACCTTGGATTGATTGAGCAGAATTCTGGACAGCTCATGTTTGATCAAGTAGTGCAAGAGTTTCAGAGGTTTGAGTTCAGATTAAAGGTATGATTCGACATTAAATTCGACAGGTAGAATAACTCGAGAACGTGGTGGTTTTTGAGTTTATTAAATCACATACATGCATGATTAGTTGTTTTACTTAATCTTATGTGATCTATATGAATTACTTGCCTTAATTGATTTAGTTGATTGATATATGAGATGTTTGATTCAAACATGATTTTCTTATTGAGATTGATGCTTGATACTTATTTGAAATTAATAAGTATAGGTTACTTTGAATTATTGAGTTGTGGCAGATTGGTTATAGAGTTGAGAGTAAACCTCTTGAGACACAATTCTTTCGAAATCTTGAAAACAGAATCGAAAAGAAAATATTGGACGTGGTGAACTTGTATATAAGAGGCTTGAAATCTGACTTGATTTCTTTTTACCACGATTCTCAGTATAGTGTTCACAGTCCAGGGAATACACGATTGTTACCACCTCGAGCGGGAGTGTAGGTGGGAGGCTTGATTTGTGGCCTTATTATATTTCCGGGATCCCAACGAAATGATTTTTGAAAATATCGATTCTGTGAGACTGGAATCCTTGAACCCTTGACGTATCTTTGAGTCTGTATATTATTGAATGAATTTTCCTTGAATGATATTCGACAGGTAAGGGTATCAATAAAGGATGATTGTAATAGTAGATTAATTGTTTAAGTTATATCTACTTGATTTATATAGATGTCTTTCATACTGAGATTTATTCTCACCGGAGTTATCCGACTGTTGTTTTGCTTGTTTGTATGTGTGCATTGTATCAGGTTGAAGAGTAAGCGAGTCGGACTTGGCAAGGAATCGAGAGATTGAGAGATTAGAGTGGAGACTCGGGTGTTAGAAGAAGTTTATGTTTTGTCAAACATGTTAGATTTGGATTCCAATGTTTAGATGTTAAAACATTGGTTGAGACTTTAATAGTTTTTCATGTTTTGATATTTGTATTAAAGCTTGAGACTAGCTTTTAATCTAGAAGTATATAATGTTGCTACCTTGAAATCTAGTTGAGTTACTTTTTGTAGGTTCTACATGTAAACTTGAGATTGTTTATGTGAAGAGTTGGAACTCTACTTGTTGTAGCATCTTATGATGGGGCTTTGAAGTTTCTTGTATAATTATGCTTCTAGTCTTGATGTTATTTTTGGGGAGTTGGCATGTACATGTTTTTATTCCCTTGGATAGGTGTTAAGAATTATTAGCATGCTATTATGTGATTTATACATGGAACTAGTAGCATGTATGAGATTCATGTTAGCTTGGTTATACCTTGTAGATTGCCTTTAGATCATTCTATTATGAATTTGAGATGCTTAGAATGTTTCAAGCTCTTTAAATTTTGCGTAAGACAACAACAGGAGTTTCTGAATTTTCTGCATAGAACATTCTCGCTCGATCGGTGAACTTCAACCGATCGAGCGAGGCCATGTTTTCTTTGGGCAGAAAGTTGCTGAATTTGTGCTCGCTCGATCGGTGAACTTTTACCGATCGAGCGAGGACTTGTTATTTTTAAAAAAAAAAAAAATTTAGGCCTTTGATTACTTGATCTTAATTCATGTATTGGATTAAATGTTTAGTATTTCATCTTGTATAAATCGTTATGATTTGAGAGATTAGTGCCCGAGTCCTCACACCAGATATCCGAGAGATACCCGTGGTTTGTGACTTTCCAGATATATTTCCGGAGGAGATTCCAGGTTTGCCACCAGTAAGGGAGATTGAGTTTGGCATTGAGTCAGTGCCAGGGACTGCACCAATTTCCAGAACTCCTTACCGATTGGCACCGTCAGAAATGAAAGAGCTGCAGAAGCAATTGCAAGATCTTCTTGATAAGGGTTATATTCGACTTAGTGTTTTGCCATGGGAAGCCCCAGTACTGTTTGTCAAGAAGAAGGATGGGTCGATGCGGTTATGTATTGACTACCGTCAGTTGAATCAGGTGACAGTGAAGAATAAATATCCTTTTCCGTGGATAGATGATCTCTTTTTCTTTGATATTTCCTCCACTTTCTTTACTTCCTTGGACTTCAATAAGATTATAGCATCCCTCAAAATGATCTTCAAGCATTCCAAAGTCCATTATCAACGATTGAAGTGCATCTTTGAATTTCTTAGCTCGACCTCTCGTAATCGGTCATCTTGGCATCTCCAACGGATCCTTAACCACTTGATCAACATGCAAACTATCCATGATCGCATCATCCTCCCCATCTTGAAAAGGATTTGTCCTCAAATCTTGATCATCTCCTACATCAAACGGAGACAAATCAGAAACATTGAAAGTAGCACTGACATTATACTCACCTGGTAAATCTAATTTGTAGGCATTATCATTGATCCACTCCAAGACTTGGAAAGGTCCATCGCCTCTAGGCAACAATTTAGAACGTCGCTTCTCCGGAAAATGCTCCTTCCTCAAGTGCAACCAAACCCAATCACCCGGTTCGAATACAACCTTCTTTTTACCTTTATTTGCTTGCTTTGTGTATTGCAAGTTCTTTTTCTCAATGTTCGCTTTCACCTTCTCATGCAAATTTCTCACAAACTCAGCCTTTTTTATTTCCATCCATACTAACCCTTTCACTCATAGGCAAAGACATCAAATCCAAAGAGGTTAAAGGATTAAAACCATACACAATTTCAAATGGTGAAAAATTTGTAGTAGAATGCACACTAAGATTATATGCAAACTCAACAAATGGCAAACATTCCTCCCAATTTTTCAAATTCTTTTTAATTATAGCACGTAACAAAGTTCCTAACGTCCTATTAACAACCTCAGTTTGACCATCCGTTTGAGGATGACATGTAGTTGAAAACAGTAATTTAGTACCAAGCTTGCACCATAATATTTTCCAAAAGTAGCTCAAGAAACGAGTATCTCTATCAGAAACAATACTCCTAGGCATGCCATGCAATCTAACAATTTCATTAAAGAAGAAGTCCGCAACATGAGATGCATCATCAAATTTATGACACGCAATGAAATGAGTCATCTTAGAAAATCTATCAACCACCACAAACACAGAATCCCTCCCCTTCTTAGACCTTGGTAGTCCTAAAACAAAATCCATAGAAATATCTACCCACGGTTCACTAGGAACAGGAAGTGGAGTATACAATCCATGTGGTTGTGTCCTAGACTTAGCTTTTCTACAAGTTACACATCTCTCACAAATATTCTCAACATCATGCTTCATATGTGGCCAATAAAAATGTTCATGCAAAGTATCATAAGTTTTAGCCACACCAAAATGTCCCATCAAACCACCCCCATGTGATTCCCTAACAAGTAACTCACGAATGGACGATTTAGGCACACAATTTATCTTCCTTAAACAAATATCCATCATGCATGAAAAATTTATCCCTCGGACCATGCAAACATGACACATAAATCTCACCAAAATCATGATCATTGGCATACAACTCCTTCAGATACTCAAATCCCAAAAACTTAGAATCTAGAGTAGATAGAAGCACATACCTTCATGATAGAGCATATGCTACCACGTTTTCTTTCCCTTGCTTGTACTTGATAATGTAGGGAAAAGTCTCCACAAACGCCACCCACATGGCATGTCTCTTGTTCAGCTTTTGTTGTCCTTTGAGATGCTTCAAAGACTCATGATCCGTATGAATCACAAATTCTTTTGGCCTCAAATAATGCTGCCACGTTTCAAGCACACGAACCAAGGCATAAAATTCCTTGTCGTAGGTAGGATAATTCAGCGCTGCTCCACTTAGCTTCTCACTGAAGTATGCAATTGGTTGTCCACCTTGCGTCAAGACACCACCAATTCCTACACCTGATGCATCACATTCAATTTCAAATGTATTAGAAAAATCAGGCAATACAAGTAAAGGAGCATTAATTAATTTCTGCTTAATGATATCAAAAGACTTCTCTTGCTCCTCGCCCCAATGGAATGGAACGTTATTCTTGTCACTGCAGTCATAGGAGCCGCCAAAATGCTGAAATCTTTTACAAATCTCCTATAGAAACTTGCAAGACCATGACAACTCCGAACTTGGCCAATTGAAGTAGGCGTTGGCCAATCTCGAATTGCACTTACCTTGTCCTCATCAACTTTGACTCCTTGAGCACTCACAACAAAACAAAGAAACACAAGTTTTTTTTGTACAAAACACACACTTTTTCAAATTAGCATACAAATTTTCAGCCTTTAGTGTGATTAACACAAATCTCAAGTGTTCAACATGCTCATTCAAATTTTCGCTATACACCAAGATATCATCAAAGTATACCACAACAAATTTTCCAATATAAGCACGCAAGATATGATTCATCATCTCATAAAAGTATTAGGTGCATTAGTTAACCCAAATGGCATAACCAACCACTCGTACAATCCATATTTCGTTTTGAAAGCAGTTTTCCACTCATCGCCTTCTCTCATCCTAATTTGATGATAACCACTTTTCAAATCAATTTTACTAAAGATGCTAGAACCATGCAATTCATCCAACATATCATCTAGCCTAGGAATAGGATGCCTATACTTGATGGTAATATTGTTAATGGCTCTACAATCAACACACATTCTCCATGAACCGTCTTTCTTAGGCACTAACAAAACAGGTACAACACAAGGAGACATCGACTCACGCACAAACCCCTTATCGAGAAGTTCACTTACCTGCCTTTGTAGCTCTTTTGTTTCCTCCGGATTACTCCTATAAGCTGGACGATTCGGTAACGTACTTCCGGGCACAAAATCAATTTGATGCTCAATTCCCCTCAAAGGTGGTAGTCCTTGAGGTAAATCCTCCGGAAATAATTCTTTAAATTCCTGCAAGAGAGAAACAGCATTGCTCGGAAGAGTTCCGGCTATATCACTTGTGTTAAGGAGAATCTCCTTATAGAAAATCAACACAAGTGGAGTATGCACATGTAAAATCTCTCGCAACTCACTCTTTTGGGCCATGTATATTTTTTTATCGGCCTCTTTCATCTCAATTTTTTTCTCATCTTTTTTTCTTTCATTCTTTTTTTTAAGGTCACTTCACTTTTTTGTTCACTCTTTTTTTGGCCTCTTCTCTCTTTTTCTTTTTCAAATGATCCTCCAATACTTGCTTTGGAGTCATAGACAACAATACAACAGACTCTTTTTTCATAGTAAAAGAATAACGATTTTAAAACCGTCATGTATCACCTTCCTATCAAATTGCCACGGTCTTCCTAACAAAATATGACAAGCTTGCATAGGAACAACATCACACAACACTTCATCCTCATATTTACCAATTGAGAAAGGCACTAAAACTTGCCTAGTCACTCTCACCTCCGAACTATCATTAAACCACTGCAATTTATATGGTTGAGGATGCTTTAAAGTAGGCAAACTCAACTTTTCAACAAGCTCACTACTCGCCACATTAGTACAACTATCCCCATCAATGATGACACTACACACTTTGTTTTTCACGAAGCATCTAGTATGAAACAAATTTTTCCTTTGATTTTCTTCCCCCTCTTTTTGTTGCACATTCAACACTCTCCTAGTCACCAACAACTCTCCAACCACCGCATCATATCCCTCATCATCGGGATCCTCCAACGCAGGCATACTATCATAATTCTCCTCCTCACTCTCCGACTCAAACTCACCACAAGCATTCATAATCATAATTTTTTTATTCGGACACTGACTAGCAATATGACCAAGACCTTGACATCGAAAGCATTTAATGTCCCTAGAACGATTATTAGGAGTTTCATATTTACCTTTGTAACGCCCAGAAATTCGTCACGTAAATTCTCATGCATAATTAGGGGATTTTATAATTTTATAATAATGTGAAAATGTGTTAAATTGTTTTTATGAGTGATTATTTAAATTAATTGATTTATTTGCATGTTTTAAATATTATTTCGGCATTTAAATATGTATGATGTGATTTATGAATTTATTTGAGAAAGTTTATTTTATGATCGCGTAGGCGGGACCGTGGATGGACGAGATGTTGTTTTCACCCAAAATATTTTATGAGATTTTTAAGAGCCTTAAAATATTATTTTAAGGTATAATTTGAAGAAAATTATGGTATTTATATATATATATTTATTTATGTGCTAGTTTTTACCCAAAATAAGTTATTTTAATTACTTTTATTAACCTTTAAAAATCTCCTATTTTATTATTTCGAGATTATTAAGTTTTTAGCAAATTATCATGTATTTATTTTAAGTTTAAATTATAGTATTTATCTATCCTAATTATTTATTAACTAATTAACCTAGTTTATCCTAAGTATCTACCCAAAATCCCTCCCAAACCTACGATCGTATCCCCTAGCCGCCTCCATCACCCTCTTCTCCACCATCTTCATTGTTCCATCAGATATTTCTTAGCCCCATATCCGAGCGTTAAAAGTTTTTGGGTTATTTAGAAGATTCGTTCGTCCCGGCGAGCCCGATACGCGTTGTTTACGTCGTTTCATCTAAATAATTCTCAAGGCACGTTTGATTCCCTTCTTGAACACCATTTAAATCATATTATACTGATTTTATGCATACAAGATCTGATATTGCATGTGTATGTGGTTTAGAATGATAAACTTCATGGATTTTGCATGTTACTCACGTTTTTTGCAAATATGGCACAATTTTGAGTTGTTTCTGGCCATGCAATGTTCGAACCTGCTGTACCTTGGTTAGGGGTCTGATCTAGGGTCCCTTAGGGTCAGTTAACGTGAGTGGTTAGGGCCTGGAAGTGGCTGGTTGAAGGCTGGGTTTGGGAAGGGCAGAAGTTGTCGCGCAGAATTTAAGGGGGGAGAAGATGAGTTCGTTCGAAACATTTAGCTGCTGGTTCGAGCTGGGGTTAGGCCTCTTAGGATCGGCAGGACCTTGGGGTGGTCCTGCCGGCGGTGCTCCGGCCAGGGGTGGTCGGAGCTAGGCGGTCGAATGGCCAACTTGGGACTGCTCACGTGAGGGATGAGAGGAGAGGCTATGTTTTTGGCAGATGTGGGTGGGTTCCTGGTCGAGAGGGGTGGATTCCTGATCGGGCCGGGTCTTGGGCCCGGGTCGGGTCTAAAGTGTTGGGTAAAATAATGTTAGTCCGGGTTTAGATTTTTATTAATTAGGCTTGGATATTTTATTTTAATTAATTAAGAGTTTAAGTTAGTAAATTAATGGGTTGAGCTTGATTAAATTAATTAACTAGACTAATTTAATGGGCTTTAATAATTATGGATGAGCCATTAATTTTTCATAGGTCGTGTGATCATTAGAATTATTGGGCCAAGTTGTGTTGGGTTTAGTAATTTTATCAGTCTAAATTATAAGTTACCGGTTAGTTAATAACTTTATTAATTTAATTTTAAGTTAATTAGTTAATGGGCCTAAATTATGTTTTAGTGAGTCCATTAGTTTTCCATAGGCTTGGGGGCCCATGAAACTTAATGGCCAGGTCAGGTTGGGCTTTTGGGTGTTTGAGTCAGTCTAGGAATTTATAGGTTTAAGTTAAGTGGTCAGCAGCTCGAACAAGTTCTTGGCAAAATAAACGTCCGTAAATATATATTTAACTCATGCATGCATTTTTATTAGATATATTAGTATGATTTTTAAGAAAATAAATTAAATATATATTTACGGGCAAATTTTCATGAAATAAAAAAATAAATGTGAATTTTTAAGTTCATGCATCATGTAAGAATTTTTATGATAATTTTAAATGTATGTTAAGAAAAATATATTTTTATGGAAGTTGAAGTGAAGGTGGAAAGTGATGTGGTTGGAGGTCGGGACACCTGGGCCCGGTGACCTTCCTAATGATGTATAAGTATGATGAGCTTATGGATCCAGATGAGAGGGCTGGTGAAGTGGCAGCACAGAGGTGGAAACCCCACCGCCATGTACGTTGGTTTATAGATTGATCAATCGTTTAGTACGATGCCACCGACATGGATACGACCTGTTGAGAACTAAGAAATCATGATAAGTTATTTTATGAGATTTATTGAGTATGATGATATATATTTAGCATGATGATGAAGCAGTATGATTATTTATTTATGTTTATATGCATATAATTTTAAGATCATGCACGTATAATTATTATTCACGTATTTTATATGATGTGTGCTTGTGTGTGGTTTCATTTTGTTATGTAAGGATAGAACGTATTGAGCCTCTAGGCTCACTAGATTTAAATGGTGCAGGTGAGCAAAATGTCAATAAGGATAATGTGTTCCCGACTAGCGGCGAGGGCGTATGAGTATCCAGGCAGCTAGTACCCGTGACCATCGCTCTATTATGAATTTTATGTTGAGACTAGAACATTTATTTCCGCATAGGTTTTATTATTATAGATTTTTAGTATATGCATGGATTTTAGATTTAAGTATTTATTTTCTAAGTTTTCCTGAATTTTTGTGAAAGAAATATTATTTAGGAATTTTATTATGGCGTTCTTATAAATTATTATTTAGTAATTAATTTTAAGTATTTAATTGCATGCGTGTACTTTTATTGTATCTTTTGTGTATTTGTATTTTAAATTAAGTAAAGTTATTTTTATGTATGATATATATATGTATGTGCATATATATATTTATATTCATTATTTTATTATCAGAGAGTTTTGTTAAAAAAAAAATAAAATTCAGTAGGAGTTTTAGGATGTTTCAACCTTGCACTCCTTTCTTTAGTGTTTCTTGCTTGGTGTCGATTTTTGGTTTGGACACCGGCTTGACATCTTCTCGTTTACCAATGTTTGGATGCCAAGGAGTAGAAGAACCCACAATAGTAGAGTTTCGACCCATGCCTCTCCTTTTGAGTTGTTGTTCCACTTTCATGGCCAATTGTACCATCTCCTCAAGATCCATGCAATGTCTGAGCTCCACTTTGTCTTGAATTTCCCTATTCAAACCACATAAGAAACGAGCCATAGTTGCTTCACGATCCTCTTCAATATTAGCTCGAATCATGGTGACCTCCAACTCCTTGAACTAATCCTCAACACTCTTCGAACCTTGCTTCAAATTTTGTAAACGCCTAAACATATCACGATAGTAGTAATTAGGCACAAATCTCTTCCGCAATATTTGCTTCATCTCCTCCCATGTCTCAATGGGACGCTCTCGATTCCTCCTCCTAGAAGTAACAAATTGATCCCACCAAATGAGAGCATAATCCACAAACTCAACCACCGCCAGTTTTATTTTTTTCGCATCATTGTAGTTGTGGCAATCAAATACCGACTCAACTCTCATCTCCCACTCCAAATAAGCCTCCGGATCAGATTTCCCATGGAACGAAGGAATCTTCATCTTAATCCCACTAATATTCCCATCCTCTTGACTCCCTTTGATGTATCTTCCTCTCACAGCTCCCCTTCTATTTCTTTCACCCTCATGAACCCTCCTATTTCTACCCCAATTTTCACCCAAACTCTCTTCATCCTCTCCACCATCATCATCTTCTTCAAATTTTTTCTTTTTATTTTTACCATCACCCCCACTAACTTCAAGCTTATCCAACTTCTCATGTATTGGCCCCAAAGCCGCCATCATCATCTTGGTCAATTCATCCATTTGACCTTGAGAAAAGTTTTGGCTAGAACTCATCGTACCTGCAAGAAAACGTTAGTAATAAAATTACCTCACACAAATTCTCACAATTCACTCCAAAGAATTCACTCAACCACTCCTTTTTTTTTCACTCAATTTATGCAGGCTTTTGCGTTATGTAGAATTCAATCAAACTTTCAAGTTTACAACTCGTAGATACTTGAAGATTGACTCTCGAAGACTGACAAAATCAATATGAAGAATTTTAGGAACTTGAATTTCTGACTTGCACCCAAGGATGAACAAGAACAAAAATTGACCACAAGTTATTCTTCAATATTTTTTTTTTGAAGCTTTCGAGCCTTTCTATTTTTTTTATTTTTTGAAATTTATAACTTGTAGCACAAGACACGAGACTTGGGTAACAAGTTTGAGAGAAAATGACACAGAAATTTGATAAAGAATAGACTCAGATAAGAATGAGGAATACGAAGAACAGAGATAGATGAAGATAGATACTTACTTGATTCAAAACCTTGGCTTTGATACCAACTGATATGAATTCTTAATGTATGGAAGGCAAACATGACTATATTAAAATCGTACCCTCAATCCAATAACAAAAGAAATCAAGAAATTGCCCAATCTTGAAAACAAGTAAAAATTTTTGGGATTAATCACCTCTAGCTTTCAACGAAACTAGCAACAGTTAAACACGAAGAAAACAATTGATCACAACGAGACCTTCAGAAAACCTGTTTCTGATA
This sequence comes from Henckelia pumila, assembly GCF_033568475.1. NCBI lineage: Eukaryota > Viridiplantae > Streptophyta > Magnoliopsida > Lamiales > Gesneriaceae > Henckelia > Henckelia pumila. The sequence continues at coordinate 97,890,054 of NC_133120.1, read as the reverse complement.
ACCCACGAGGATAATCAATCGACAAACGCCACAAAGTTGAAAAACTTTGATAAGTTTGATTTTTGGGTAAGCAAAAGCTTGATAAAATTCTAGAGAGAATTTTAATTGATCAATATCAAAAATTTCTTGTTTTGGGTAAAAACTAGCACTTGTTTCAAGATTGGGAAATTTCTTGATTTCTTTTGTTATTGGATTGAGGGTACGATTTTAATATAGTCGTGTTTGCCTTCCATACATTAAGAATTCATATCATTTGGTATCAAAGCCAATGTTTTGAATCAAGTAATTATCTATCTTCATCTATATCTGTTCTTCGTGTTCTTGTTCTTCATCTTTCATTCTTCATCCTGTCAAACTTGTTATCCAAGCCTCGTGTCTTGTGCTACAAGTTATAAATTCAAAAAAAAAAAAATATTGAAGAAGCAAGATAACTTGTGGTCAATTACTTTGCTCTTGTTCATCCTTGGGTGCAAGTAAAAAATTCAATTCCATAACTTTCTTCTTCTTGTTTTTGTCAATCTTCGAGAGTCGATCTTCAAGCATTTAAAAGTTGTGCCCTTGAGAGTTTGATACATCATTCCCAAAGCATAAACGCTACATATATTTTGAGTTAAAAAAAAAAAAGAGATTGAGTGAATTTTTTTTGGAGTGAATTGTGAGAATTTGTGTGAGAAATTTTTATTACTAACCTTTTCTTGCAGGTACAATGAGTTCTAATAAAGAAGAAGGTGATAGTTCTAGCCAAGAGTTTTCCAAGACCCAAAAAGATGATTTGTCTAAAATGGTGAGGGAAGCAATGAGGGCTGAATTGGAGACGGTGCATGAGAGGATAAGTAAACTTGAAGTTGAGGGTAATGAGGATGATGAGAATTTTGGTGAGAATTGGGATAGAAATAGGCGAGATCAAGAGGGTGGAAGAAATAGAAGGGAAGCGAGGCGTGGAAGATACATTGAAGGGGGTCGAGAGGACGGGAATATTAGTGGGATTAAGATGAAAATTCCTTCATTCCATGGAAAATATGATCCGGAGGCTTACTTAGAGTGGGAGATGAGGGTGGAGTCCATATTTGACTGCCACAACTACAGTGATGCGAAAAATAAAATTGGCGGTTTTCGAGTTTGTGGATTATGCGCTTATTTGGTGGGATCAGTTTGTTATTTTGAGGAGGAGGAATCGAGAGCGTCCCATTGAGACATGGGAGGAGATGAAGCAAATATTGCGAAAGAGATTTGTGCCTAATTATTACTATCGTGACATGTTTAGGCGTCTACAAAATTTGAAGCAAGGTCCGAAGAGTGTTGAGGATTATTTCAAGGAGTTGGAGGTCACAATGATTCGAGCTAATATTGACGAGGATCGTGAAGCAACTATGGCTCGTTTCTTATGTGGTTTGAATAGGGAGGTTCAAGACCAAGTGGAGCTTAGACATTGCATGGATCTTGAGGAGATGGTGCAAATTGCCATGAAAGTGGAACAACAACTCAAAAGAAGGGGCATGGGTCGAAATTCTACTGTTGGAGGTTCTTCTACTCCTTGGCGATCAAACGTTGGTAAATGAGAGGATGTCAAGCCGGTGCCCAAGCCAAAATTCGACACCAAGCAAGAAACACCAAAGCAAGGAGTGCAAGGTAAATCTGAAACTCCTATTAATCGTTCTAGAGATATCAAATGCTTTAGATGTCAAGGTGTTGGTCATATTGCTAGTCAGTGTCCGAATAAAAAAATTATGATTATGAATGCTTGTGGTGAGTTTGAGTCGGAGAGTGAGGAGGAGGATTATGGTGATATGCCTGCGTTGGAGGATCCCAATGATAAGGGATATGATGCAGTGGTTGGAGAGTTGTTGGTGACTAGGAGAGTGTTGAATGTGCAACAAAAGGAAGAGGAAGAAAATCAAAGGGAAAATTTGTTTCATACTAGATGCTTTGTGAAAAACAAAGTGTGTAGTATCATCATTGATGGGGTCGCAAGTAGCGAGCTTGTTGAGAAATTAAGTTTGCCTACTTCAAAGCATCCTCAACCCTATAGATTGCAGTGGTTTGATGATAGTTCTGAAGTGAGAGTGACTAGGCGAGTTGTGGTGCCTTTCTCAATCGGGAAATATGGAGATGAAGTGATGTGTGATGTGGTGCCTATGCAAGCGTGTCATATCTTGTTGGGTAGACAGTGGCAATTTGATAGGAAGGTGACACATGATGGATTTTGTAACGCCCGGAATTATTTAATTTTAATCCGAGAATAATTAATTTGGGAATATTTGGAGTTTTGATTTAAATTCTAATATTCTTAAATTGATTAGGATTGAATTTGAATGAATTGAGTAATTGAGGACTGAATTGCAATTTTTGAACTCTTGAGGGGCTAAAGTGCAAATTGTATTTAACTTATCAGAATTGAAGTTGTTACTCAGCATGTGCACGTGTCATTGGAAGCAATTTCATCAGATTCTTCAGCCAAGGAAAGAAGGAAAACCGAGAGTAAAAAATGTCAAGAGAATTTCCAATTCATTTCTTTGTCTTCAAATCTTCTTATCTTGGGCTACGATTATCCGATTTCGATTCCGAAAGATGTTTTGGAATCCTCTCGCCAAGACCTTCGATTTGATGTAAGTATCTTCTTTGTTCATCAAGGTTTGGGATTTCGAAAATGGCAGATATCAGATGTTGGTTTTGATTTGGTGTTGTTGAGCTTCTAGCTTTGTTAATCTTGAAGTTTGATTGAAGCTTGAGTTGTATATCTTGTTCTTATGCTTTCTTAGCTGTGATTCAATCTATACACCTGCTGATATGTTGGTTTAGAGGTTGAATAAGTGATATGAATGTTTGAAATGATTTAGAGATTTGCGGGAATCACCGAGTTATACCGAAATGCCGTCGAATTCTTGAATTGAAGTGATTTGATATTGTTTTTGGCTTTGGAAGTTGCTGAACTATTAGATAATGGTTCCTTGTTTGTTATGCTATTGTCTCAGTGCATAAACAGGGCAACTCAACTCAAGAACGTCGACTTCGAAACCGATAGAAGATTGAACAAGATTTTGACAAGTTTGAAGACCTTCTAGACATCACATTTGAAAGGTAAAAGTGGACTACAATTTGATTGAGATTACAACTCGAGATGGTTTGTATCGAGTTCCCTCAATTCACATACTTGTTTGTTTAAGTGCTCTTATGTGCTTTCTTTTGATTACTTGAATAAGTTCTTGATATAATGAATGCCCTGATTATGTTACATGTTGCATTCATCTTGATGACTTATTCCTTTGAGTTTGAAATGAACGGACACGTTCGAATAGACGATTTGAGGGATTGTATATGTATGGCCTGGGTGGTTGTTTGAGCCTAGCGTCTGAGCTACATATATAATGGCTTCAAAGTCTAGAGGAGCAAGATAGTAGCCCCACCTCGATAGGGTGTGTCGGTGGATTAGCTATGATATCTTCTTCTCGGGATCCCAATTGATGAATGATGAAAAGAACCTTGTTTTGAAAGCATGCATTGTATTTACTTCTATATCATGATGGTGATATTGATTATGCATGCTTAGTTGCTTTTACTGGGAAATCTATTTCTCACCGGAGTTATCCGGCTATTGTTTTGTTGTATGTGTCATTGCAATAGGAGGAATATGAGATATCACCTGAGGAATATCACTGCTCTGAGATGCATGAAAAGTGAACGAGTCGCCTACTGTAGGTCTCACTGACACTGATCTCCGACGAAAATCAATCGAAGCTCCATTGACTGTCAACCAGTCCATGCCCAAAATCAAATCGAATCCACTCAAAGGCAAAACTACTACATCTGCTCGAATGGAGTGTCCCTGCAGCTCCAACTCCAGTCCTCGAATAACCTTCGAGGTAGAAATAATCTGCCCTGATGGCATAGTAACATCATACCCACTGTCACTACTCTCAGGTGTGATGCCTACCCGCCTGATAAACTCCAGGGAGATAAACAAATGCGTAGCCCCTGAATCTAGCAATGCAAACGTGGAGTTGCCTCCAACTAGAATTCTCCCTGCACGCAGAAAATTCCCAACAGTTTCACACCACTACTAAATTTTCCCCAACGAGTCACTACAAATTCTTAATTCTAATCACAAGTAAAACATGCTTCCTATTCTAACATGCAGTTAAATAACCCAAATAACAAGAATTCCAAATTAAAGACTAAATTTTTAACCAAAGGAAAATTATTAAAATGCTAGGGATAAGATATACCGGTGATCAAGGAGGTGTCTGGATCTACCTCTTCAGCCTGCATCACAAACACTCTCCCAGCAGTGTTCTTCTTCCTCGGGCAGTTAGCAATCTGATGCCCTGGCTCCCTACAATGGTAGCACACTCCCGCTCCCAAAAGACAAGGTCCCGAATGCATCTTCTGACACTTCGGGCAAGTAGGATAAGCTATGGCATTAAGGGCCCCGCCCCTTTGCTGCTGCGGCCTCTGCTGCTGTGGCCTCTGCTGCTGATTCGGGCCCTTAGCCGGCCCTGTATACTGCTTCTTCGCAGGAGGCTGCGAAGATGGTCGCTGGTACCCAGCCTGAAACTGCCTCTTCCCCTGCTGCTCCCTCTGGATCTCTCTCCGACCCTCCTCGGAATGCAAGGCTCTACTGACTGCAGACTCATAAGTAAGGACGTCTGCCATACGAACATCATGCCTGATATCAGCCTTCAGGCCCTCCACAAACTGTCTCAACTTCTCCTGCGGACTATCAGCAATCAAGGGCACAAAGTGACAGCCCCTCTCGAACTGCCTCACATACTCAACCACGGCCTTGTCCCCCTGACGGAGACTCATAAACTCACGGATCATGCGACTGCGCACATCCTCAGTAAAGTACTTGGCGTAGAAGATACGCCTAAACTCTGCCCAGGTCAGTGTAGGAAGGTCGACTCCTCTGGCTGCACCCTCCCACCAGAGCGCTGCATCACCCCTCAGCATGTACGTAGCACAGTTCACCCGGTCGGTGTCCGTGATCCCCATATAAGCAAAGATGGACTCTAGAGAGCGAATTCATCCCTCCGCCACCAAAGGATCGGTGGTACCTACAAACTCCTTGGGTCCCTTCTTCTGGAACCTCTCAGCAACGTCCTCCTCGTGGGACAACCTGGGACGAGTAGCCTGCTGCTCTAACAGAGCAGTAATCCCTGCCATCATATTTGCATTGGCCTGCTCCAATGCTGCAATAGGGTTCTGCGGAGGTGGAGGTGGAGGTGGAGGTGGAGGTGGAGGTCCCCCACGTCTGTTAACTGGTCTCGGAGGCATTCTGCACCACCACATATTTATTTACGTAAATCGCCATGCATAACTAAGTTGTTTCAAATTAATGCTAACTTAAATTCTAAAAATTAAATCATGCTATGAACACTTAAAACTTACAGACCGGTAGCGTGGATTTCTGAGCTCGCATAGCAGTTATGACCCCTCCAAGGACCGTGCTTTGATACCAACTGAAACGACCCTAACTCTATAATTAACAAATAAATATGCGGAAATTTTTTTTTTTTTTATATACTTACTAAATAAAATATGTACATATATGCCCATACATATATGCACAGAATAAAAAGTTTTAAAATAAATAAATAAATAAATAAACAACTAAATACTTAAATAAAAATGCATCCTTTCAAATAAAATAAATATCTGAGTCAAATATTTAATTAAAAGTGCTGCATAAATAAAATGTTTAAAATTTGCATGCACTAACAATATTCCATAAAATATTCAAAATTCCCAACCACTAAAAAAAATAATATAAAATGTAGCATGCTGACAAAAATAAACATGCACGTGACTCAGACATCTATCACGGTCACGGGGTCACTGCATGTCTGCTCATACATCCTCGCCTCCGGTGGGTACAACATCATCCTCAACGTCCTCACCTGCACCATACCAGTGTAGTGAGCCTAGAGGCCCAACATGCTAACATAACAAGGGTTTGAAAATAATTTAAAACAATTAAATACTAATACATACATATACATGAATGAGCATGCTTAAAAATTACATAACATAACTTAACTTAAATAAACTTAAATAACATAATACATAACAATTGTTGAGCAAATTAATTTTCTAACATAGCATGGTTGTATCCATAGTGTAACCTTAAATCATACATTAAATACTGATCAGCGTGGAAACCAACGTACGTGGCCGGTGACGAATCACCTCTTAAATTGGCAGTAAACTGCCCTTCAATCATATGGGGACGAATCCCCCTTAAATTGTCACACTACTTCAACTTCCAACATAAAATATTTTCTTGCTCAACCTTACACATTAAATCATGCATAAAATATTATTTCATGAATGCATGTACTTGAATAAAATGTGTGTCCTTCATATATATTTAATTTAATTTCTTACTAACATATAAATATTAAAATAACTTAAATGCATAAAAAGAATTAAATATATATTCAGGACACATGCAAATTTCTCATGGATCGTACTGGACTGCTGGCCCTAACACTCAAGCCCATTTACTTAAATCTGGCCCATTAACACTGAGACTGGCCCGATAACATACTTAAGCCCAATAAAATTATTCTAAGCCCAATTAAATTAATTCAAAGCCCATAAAACCTTCTAGGCCCAATAACAACTTAAACTGGCCCAATGAGCCCAAAAGCCCAAAGACTGGCCCAATAACTTTTATGGGCTCAAAAGCCCATAAAATTCATGGACTAACTTAATTAAAATTTTAAAAACCCAAATAAAATTATTTGGGAGTCCAAATAATTTTATTTCTAATTAATTGGCCCAAAAACCAATTAATTCATAAAATACTTTAAAATTAAAAAGACTCGAGCCCGGCCCACCTAACCCGGACCCGGACTCACTTGACCCGACCCTAGACCCTATTGACTTGACCCGGACCACCAACCCGACCCGGACCCATCACCTAACCCTAAACCCGATCGCCCCTCCCCCCTAATCTGCTACGGCCGTGAGCAGCAGCCACTCCATGGCTGCTGCCGGCCTGCTCCAGCCGCCCCTGGCCGGAGCGCCACCGCCCAGACGTGGCCCACGTCTGGGCGGTGCTAACTTGCCCCAGCCCCCAGCCCCATGCAGTCCACGAAGCCAAAGCCGAAGCCTCTTCCCGAACCCTAGTCTGTGCACCCCCAAGCACCCGATCTGCACTAGCTCCAATCTTGGGCTCGTTTGGCTCGAACCACTCAAGCCACTCGAGTCCAAGCCACCCTCCCTCAACCTAGGAACCTCTGACCAGCAACCTAGACGCCCATAACCATAAAAACGTGAGCATGTCCATGAAAATCAAAGAGCCAAGTGCATACAACCGAACAAACCCATCTTTTCTGAAAATTTTTTCAAGTTTTGATGCATACACCATACGCACACTATAATAACTGAGATGGTACGAAAATTAAAGAAAGAATCATGCCTTGCACCGTAGAATGGAAAGACGTAGGCGTAGATGACGATTCCGGGACGACGGGGCGACGAGAAACCTAGAAAAAAACTTGAGGGGATTGGCTATGGAGTCCTTGGGACTGTCTCGACCGATGGAGAGGATGATGAATAGTGGGTGTCGGCTGAGTGATGGAGGCGTGTGTGTGTGTGGGGTTGGGTAGATTAGGTTTAGGTTTTAATTAATAAAATAGGTTTTAGGTAAATTAAAAATTATTAATAAGGATTTTAATATATAACATATATTGCTTAGAACTCTAATTAAAAAAAAATAAACCTGATAAATAATTGAAATTCCCGAAATATTAATTTAGGAAATTTTTAAAGATAATAAAAAGTCATTAAAATGGCTTAATTTGGATAAAAATGGACTCCTAAAATTATATAAAATTAAATACTTAAAATTTTGAGATAATAAAACTCAAAAATATTTCATTGATACCTGTCACGCATTACATTGCATTTCATTGCATTGTACTTGATTTTATTCATGTCAGTTATATTTGTCATAATTTTTATAGTTCGTCGTACTGGGGTCCCACCCCTGTTTTCTTTTTATGCTGTGGTTGTTTGTGATTCCATAGCAGGTTATCCAGGGGGATTTGACGCATCTGGTGGAGCGTCATCTAGTGGTATCCAGTGAGGCGAGCGTGGAGTCGAGTTCCCAGATATATGTATATATATCAGTTTAGCGAGTTTTATATTTGCCGGGGTGATGCCCTGTGTATCTGTATAAATAGTTTTGGACCTTGTTTTGAATTGTTATTTGTGTGATCGAGCCTTGCCGGCTCTGCATGTGTTTAGTCCTGGCCAGTGCGGCTATAGGTTTGTAAATTGGAGTTGTGACTCTATTTACGAGTATATATTGCTGGTTGTGTTGTACAGGTTTTTGGGATGTCCTATTTACGAATAGGTCATGCCGAAATTTCTGTAGGCCCAAACGCAAATTTTTAACTCGTTTTCGCTGTTTACATTAATTAATCCTGGTTGTTTGATCATTAAATATTAAATCAGGACACGGGCCCTTTCATTTGGTATCAGAGCGTATAACAAAATGGTTGCGTATGTGTGTGACTACTTGTTCTTACGTGACTTACTTGTGGTGTTTATTTTTGAACGTATTTGTTAGAACCAGTAGTTCTTGGCTTTAGAATTAGTTTATGAATTCTATTAGAACTCTGAGTTCCTATCATAGTTTTCTGTTTGTTAAGATATTTTTGCCTATATTTAAATCCTTGTGTCTTGTAGAATGGGTAGAATGGCACCAGGAGGAAGAGGTAGAAAAGGGAAGGAAGTTGTAGAAGAGTCTGCAGCGGAAAATGTTAGAAATCTTGATGATATTGTCAGGGGAAGACGTGGTCGACCAGCTGTTCAGCCTCCGAAAGATGTGGAATTAGAGGTGGAACAACAACCACGGGTAAATCCTGACAAAGAAAAAGCGATTCAGGTTGAGGCTGATCCAGTAGCCCAATTGACTGAGAAAATGGGAGGAATACGATTAATAATTTCTCAATTTCAGGAGTTGCGTCCGCAAAAGTTCTTTGGCAATGAAGGAAGTGAGAAAACTGCTAGTTGGTTGAAAAGTCTCAATAATATGTTTAATGGATTAGAATATCCTGATGACATTCGACTGAAGTTAGTTCCTTTTCAGCTGAAAGACCGAGCGCAACTGTGGTGGGAAACGACAGCAGAAACACTTTCTGATTCTGGTGAAAAGATCACATGAGAAGTATTTTGTAAGCAGTTTGCACAAGAATATGCACCACCATCATACTATTCTGCTAAAGAAGATGAATTTAATCTATTGGTGCAAGGCAATAAATCTGTTGCTGAATATACTTCTCAGTTTTCTGCTCTTTTGCCTTATGTCCCACATGTTGCAAAGAATGATCGGTCAAAGCTTTCACATTTTCTGAAGGGGCTTACACGAACTATCCACACATTGGTAACTACAGGAACTCCATCAACTTATATGAAAGCCGTAGAAAAGGCAAAGAAGATTGAAGCAAGTCTACTCAAGGGTGAACCACAATCAATCCCAGCAGCTAGTCCTCAAGGAGCTGGAAGTAGTTCACAGACACCAATGGGTTTACCTTTATATCAGTCTATTCAATCTTCTCAGCAAGAGAAAAGGCCTTGGTTTAAAGATAAGGGGAAACCATTTAAAAAGAAACAGCAGTCTAGTTCATCGAGTTCCAGTGGTAGTCGTGCAGAAAGTTCAGTTGGATCGTCTGATAGGGTGTACTGTGACAGATGTGGTGGTAAGCATTTGAGTGCACATTGTACAGGATTTCCAGGAACTTGTTATACTTGTGGGCAGGCTGGACATTCGTCTCGAGTATGTCCAAATGCTGGAAGACAGCAATTTCAGTCACAACAGTTTGGCCAGTTTCCTGGACGACCATCATTCAGACCATATGCTCCTGTACCACAGTTTGCTCCTACACAGCCTTATATTCCAGTACAGTCCACTCAGCAGCCTAGGTATCCATCTCCTCAGAGTCAGCAGCGTTTTCCAGGTCCACAGCAGGCTCAAGTCCATGCTATGACTCAGGATCAGGCACAAGATGCACCTGGGGGAGTTATTGCAGGTATTTGTTATGTTTTTGAGTATCCTGCACGTATCTTGATAGACACAGGAGCATCTCATTCATTTTTATCTGTTACATTTGCTGATGAGCATGAGATTGCTTTTACTCCGTTATTGGATACTGTGTCTGTTGCTACTCCTGCTGGTGTTTTCTTGATGTCTAATGAGATAGTTTTGAATTGTGTGATTAGATTTGAGGATAAGATAATGATAACCAATCTAATCAAACTAGCTATGTCTGATTTTGACTGTATCTTGGGTATGGATACACTAATGAATTATAGAGCTACGGTTGATTGTTTCCATGGCATTGTGAGATTTAGACCGTATTATGGCAATAAGTGGAATTTTTATGGTAGTGATTCATAATCTCGCATTCCATTAGTATCGACAATGGAAATGTTTAGATTATTGTCGATAGGAAATGAAGGATTTATGATTTATGCTCTAGATGCGACGAAGGAAGAGAAATTGAAAGTTTCAGATATTCCTGTCGTTAAGGATTTTCTTGATGTATTTCCTGATGAGATTCCGGGTTTTCCGCCTCAAAGGGAAATAGATCTTAGCATTAAATTAATGCCAGGGACAAGTCCTATTTTCCGAGCTCCATATCGATTAGCTCCAGCAGAATTAAAAGAACTCAAGACGCAATTGCAAGATTTGCTGGAAAAATGTTATATTAGACCAAGTGTATCACCTTGGGGTGCTCCAGTCTTGTTTTTGAAGAAGAAAGACGGAACGATGAGAATGTGCATCGATTATCGGCAATTGAATCAGGCTACTATGAAGAATAAGTATCCTTTGCCACGAATTGATGACTTGTTTGATCAGTTGCAGGGTACATCTGTATATTCTAAAATTGATCTTCGTTCCGGATATCATCAACTTCGAGTTCGAGAGGAAGATGTTTCCAAGACAGCATTTCGAACGCGTTACGGACATTATGAATTCTTAGTTGTGCCTTTCGGGTTGACTAATGCTCCAGCGATTTTTATGGATTTAATGAATCGTGTGTAAGTGTGAATTTTGGCTGGACAGAGTATTATTTCTAGGACATGTGATATCAGCACAAGGGGTATCTGTCGATCCTAGTAAAATTGAAGCTGTTCTTAATTGGTCCAGACCAACCAATGTCTCTGAGATTCGTAGCTTTTTGGGTTTGGCCGGATAGTATAGGCGTTTCATCAAGGAATTTTCTGAAATAATTAGGCCTATGACTATATTGACGCAAAAAGATCGACGTTTTGTGTGGACTGAGGAATGTGAAGCTAGTTTTCAGATTTTGAAAGAGAAATTGACTACGGCTCCAGTACTAGCATTACCTTCAGGCTCAGGTGGATTTGTTGTCTGTACAGATGCTTCTTTGAATGGACTGGGTTGTGTTTTGATGCAAAATGGACGCGTGATTGCGTATGCATCTCGTCAATTGAAACCACATGAGACTCGTTATCCAGTTCATGATTTAGAATTGGCTGCCATTGTGCATGCATTGAAAATATGGCGTCATTATCTGTACGGTGAACAGTTTGTGATTTATTCCGATCATAAGAGTCTGAAATATTTATTCACACAGTCTGATTTGAATATGAGACAACGTCGATGGTTGGAATTACTTAAGGATTTTGACTGTGATATTCAATACCAGCCAGGAAACGTGAATCAAGTTGCAGATGCTTTGAGCAAAAAAGTTCATACTAAGATGTTGGCATCTTTAACTATTTCTAAAGTTCATGAGCATTTGAGAACTTCAGGATGGACTTATCGAGCTAAAGGTAATCATTTCATAGTTTCATCTATTCAAGTTGAACCACGAATAATTTCAAAAATCAAAGCAGCACAAAAGATTGATCCATATATTCATCATTTGAAAGAATTAACTCCAGCTGGTCAGTCAGGGAAGTTTCTTGTTGCTTCTGATGGATGTTTGCGTTATAATGGTAGACTTGTGGTTCCGAATTTGATAGATTTGAAAGACAATATACTACGAGAAGCTCATTGTAGTCGACATAGTGTACATCCTGGAATTAGAAAGATGTATCATATCTTGAAAGCCCATTACTGGTGGGAAGGTATGAAGAATGATATTTCTGATTTTGTGGCTAAGTGTTTGACGTGTCAACAAGTTAAAGCTGAAAGAATGATACCAGGTGGTATGTTACTTAGTCTTGAAGTACCACAGTGGAATTGGGAACACATTACTATGGATTTCGTGACACACCTACCTCGATCTAATCGTGGTTGTGATGCCATTTGGGTTATTGTGGATAGATTGTCTAAATCTGCCCATTTTATTCCATATGATCGTACTTGGACATATACGAAAATGGCAAAAATGTACATTGATCAGATAGTGCGATTGCATGGTGTGCCAGTTACTATAGTATCAGACCGTGATCCCAGATTTACTTCTAAGTTTTGGTCTAGTTTGCAATCAGCTTTGGGTTCTAAATTGGCCATGAGTACTGCCTATCATCCACAAACAGATGGTCAATCTGAAAGGACTATTCAGACACTTGAAGATTTATTACGAGCTGTTGTGATGGATTTTAGTGGTGGTTGGCAAGAATCTTTAGCTCTGGTGGAATTCTCTTACAATAATAGTTATCAAGTATCTATCGGGATGGCACCATTTGAAGCCTTGTATGGCAGAAAATGTAGATCTCCGATCTGTTGGGAAGAAGTAGGAGAACAACAGTTGTCAGGACCAGAGTTTATTCAAGAGATGAAAGAAAAAGTTGAACTGATCAGGAAAAGAATGAAAGCAGCCCAGGATCGTCAAGCCAGCTATGCAAATAACAGACGTAGACCTTTAGAATTTCAGGTTGGCGATTTTGTTTTCTTGAAAGTATCACCATTTCGTGGTACTATGAGATTTGGGCGTAAAGGAAAATTAGCTCCTCGTTATATCGGTCCATACGAGATTGTTGAGAAGATTGGTATTTTGGCGTATCGTTTGAACTTGCCGCAGAGTTTGTCTGCGATACATGATGTATTTCACGTATCTATGCTGCGGAAGTATGAACCAGATCCTTCTCATATCTTGAGGGCTGATGATGTGGAGTTGGATATTTCCCTTAGCTATGTTGAGTATCCAGTGCAGATTCTTGATCGTAAGGAAAAGCAACTTAGGAACAAAACGATTCCTTTGGTTATGGTGGAATGGAGTAGACATGGGAGAGAAGAAGCTACATGGGAATTGGAGTCTCGAATGCGTCAAGAATGGCCTCATTTGTTTGACAATGTGGTGACTTATGCCATGTACTCTGATTTTCCTATGTACTATGAGTGGTAGATGATTGACCACTATGTATATAAGTTTGATGTGTGTTTGATTTCGAGGACGAAATCTTCTTTTTAGAAGGGGAGAAATGTAAGGACCCGATATTAATATATTAATTAATTTGTGTGTTAAAAATATGTATTTATAAGCGTAATATTATCAAGTAGGGACTCCAATATAATCTAATTGATTAGATTAAGACAATATGGTGTCTTCATCACTCTTTTACAATGTATAGATCATTGCAAATGCCAGTATATGTTGTAATAAGCTTGTAAATGATGCACTAGTCTAAAAGAATCCTTATAGGTGTTTTAGCTTAAGAATATTATGTTGGGAATCTAATGCACTCTAATTGGTTTGAATAAGCTAGTTATTGGTCCACAAGTCAATCAAAATCCGTATAGGTATTTTAGCGTAATATTATCAAGTAGGGACTCCAATGGACTCTAATTGAGTAGATTAAGACAATATGGTGTCTTCATCACTCTTTTACAATGTATAGATGATTGCAAATGCCAATATATGTTGTAATAAGCTTGTAAATGATGCACGAGTCTAACAGAATCCGTATAGGTGTTTTAGCTTAAGGATATTATGTTGGGAATCCAATGCACTCTAATTGGTTTGAATATGCTAGTTATTGGTTCACAAGTCAATCAAAATCCGTATAGGTGTTTTAGCAAAATATTATCAAGTAGGGACTCCAATGGACTCTAATTGATTAGATTAAGACAATATGGTGTCTTCATCACTCTTTTACAATGTATAGATCATTGAAAATGCAAATATATGTTGTAATAAGCTTGTAAATGATGCACGAGTCTAACAGAATCCGTATAGGTGTTTTAGCTTAAGGATATTAAGTTGGGAATCCAATGCACTCTAATTGGTTTAAATAAGCTAGTTATTGGTCCACAAGTCAATCATAATCCGTATAGGTGTTTTAGGGTAATATTATCAAGTAGGGACTCCAATGGACTCTAATTGATTAGATTTAGACAATATGGTGTCTTCATGACTCTTTTACAATGTATAGATCATTGCAAATGCCAATATATGTTGTAATAAGCTTTTAAATGATGCATGAGTCTAACAGAATCCGTATAGGTGTTTTAGCTTAAGAATTTTAAGTTGGGAATCCAATGCACTCTAATTGGTTTGAATAAGCTAGTTATTGATCCACAAGTCAATCAAAATCCGTATAGGTGTTTTAGCGTAATATTATCAAGTAGGGACTCCAATGGACTCTAATTGATTAGATTAAGATAATATGGTGTCTTCATCACTCTTTTACAATGTATAGATCATTGCAAATGCCAATATATGTTTTAATAAGCTTTTAAATGATGCACGAGTCTAACAGAATCCGTATAGGTGTTTTAGCTTAAGAATATTAAGTTGGGAATCCAATGCACTCTAATTGGTTTGAAGAAGCTAGTTATTTGTCCACAAGTCAATCAAAATCTGTATAGGTGTTTTAGTGTAATATTATCAAGTAGGTCTCCAATGGACTCTAATTGATTAGATTAAGACAATATAGTGTCTTCATCACTCTTTTACAATGTATAGATCATTGCAAATTCCAATATATGTTGTATTAAGCTTGTAAATGATGCACGAGTATAACATAATCCGTATTGGTGTTTTAGCTTAAGAATATTAAGTTGAGAATCCAATGCACTCTAATTGGTTTGAATAAGCTAGTTATTGGTACACAAGTCAATCAAAATCCGTACAGGTGTTTTAGCATAATATTATCAAGTAGGAACTCCAATGGACTCTAATTGATTAGATTAAGACAATATGGTGTCTTCATCACTCTTTTACAATGTATAGATCATTGCAAATGCCAATATATGTTGTAATAAGCTTGTAAATGATGCACGAGTATAACAGAATCCGTATTGGTGTTTTAGCTTAAGAATATTAAGTTGGGAATTTAATGCACTCTAATTGGTTTGAATAAGCTAGTTATTGGTCCACAAGTCAATCAAAATCTGTATATGTGTTTTAGCGTAATATTATCAAGTAGGGACTCCAATGGACTCTAATTGATTAGATTAACACAATATGGTGTCTTCATCACTCTTTTACAATGTATAGATCATTGCAAATGTCAATATATGTTGTAATAAGCTTTTAAATGATGCACGAGTCTAACAGAATCCGTAAAGGTATTTTAGCTTAAGAATATTAAGTTGGGAATCCAATGCACTCAAATTGGTTTGAATAAGCTAGTTATTGGTCCACAAGTAAATCAAAATCCGTATAGGTGTTTTAGTGTAATATTATCAAGTAGGGACTCCAATGGACTCTAATTGAATAGATTAAAACAATATAGTGTCTTCATCACTCTTTTACAATGCATAGATCATTGCAAATGCCAATATATGTTGTAATAAGCTTGTAAATGATGCACGAGTCTAACAGAATCCGTATAGGTGTTTTAGCTTAAGAATATTAAGTTGGGAATCCAATGCACTCTAATTGGTTTGAATAAGCAAGTTATTGGTACACAAGTCAATCAAAATCCGTACAAGTGTTTTAGCATAATATTATCAAGTAGGAACTCCAATGAACTCTAATTTATTAGATTAAAACAATATGGTGTCTTCATCACTCTTTTACAATGTATAGATCATTGCAAATGCCAATATATGTTGTAATAAGCTTGTAAATGATGCACGAGTATAACAGAATCCGTATTGGTGTTTTAGCTTAAGAATATTAAGTTGGGAATCCAATGCACTCTAATTGATTTGAATAAGCTAGTTATTGGTCCACAAGTCAATCAAAATCCGTATATGTGTTTTAGCGTAATATTATCAAGTTGGGACTCCAATGTACTCTAATTGATTAGATTATGACAATATGGTGCCTTCATCACTCTTTTACAATGTATAGATCATTGCAAATGTCAATATATATTGTAATTAGCTTTTAAATGATGCACGAGTCTAACAGAATCCGTAAAGGTATTTTAGCTTAAGAATATTAAGTTGGGAATCCAATGCACTTTAATTGGTTTGAATAAGCTAGTTATTGGTCCACAAGTCAATCAAAATCCGTATAGGTGTTTTAGCATAATATTATCAAGTAAGGACTCCAATGTACTCTAAATGATTAGATTAAGACAATATGGTGTCTTCATCACTCTTTTACAATGTATAGATCATTGCAAAGGCCAATATATATTGTAATAAGCTTGTAAATAATGCACGAGTCTAACAGAATCCGTATAGGTGTTTTAGCTTAAGAATATTAAGTTGAGAATCCAATACACTCTAATTGGTTTGAATAAGCTAGTTATTGGTCCACAAGTCAATCAAAATCCGTATAGGTTTTTTAGCGTAATATTATCATGTAGGGACTCCAATGGACTCTAATTGATTAGATTAAGACAATATGGTGTCTTCATCACTCTTTTACAATGTATAGATCATTGCAAATGCCAATATATGTTGTAATAAGCTTGTAAATGATGCACGAGTCTAACATTATCCGTATAGGTGTTTTAGCTTAAGAATATTAAGTTGGGAATCCAATGCACTCTAATTGGTTTGAAAAAGCTAGTTATTGGTACACAAGTCAATCAAAATCCGTACAGGTGTTTTAGCGTAATATTATCAAGTCGGAACTCCAATGGACTCTAATTGATTAGATTAAGTCAATATGGTGTCTTCATCACTCTTTTACAATGTATAGATCATTGCAAATGCCAATATATGTTGTAATAAGCTTGTAAATGATGCACGAGTATAACAGAATCCGTATTGGTGTTTTAGCTTAAGAATATTAAGTTGGGAATCCAATGCACTCTAATTGGTTTGAATAAGCTAGTTATTGGTCCACAAGTCAATCAAAATCCGTATATATGTTTTAGCGTAATATTATCAAGTAGGGACTCCAATGGACTCTAATTGATTAGATTAAGACAATATGGTGTCTTCATCACTCTTTTACAATGTATAGATCATTGCAAATGTCAATATATATTGTAATAAGCTTTTAAATGATGCACGAGTCTAACAGAATCCGTAAAGGTATTTTAGCTTAAGAATATTAAGTTGGGAATCCAATGCACTCTAATTGGTTTGAATAAGCTAGTTATTGGTCCACAAGTCAATCAAAATCCGTATAGGTGTTTTAGCATAATATTATCATGTAGGGACTCCAATGGACTCTAATTGATTAGATTAAGACAATATGGTGTCTTCATCACTCTTTTACAATGTATAGATCATTGCAAATGCCAATATATATTGTAATAAGCTTGTAAATGATGCACGAGTCTAACAGAATCCGTATAGGTGTTTTAGCTTAAGAATATTAAGTTGAGAATCCAATACACTCTAATTGGTTAGAATAAGCTAGTTATTGGTCCACAAGTCAATCAAAATCCGTATAGGTGTTTTAGCATAATATTATCATGTAGGGACTCCAATGGACTCTAATTGATTAGATTAAGACAATATGGTGTCTTCATCACTCTTTTACAATGTATAAATCATTGCAAATGCCAATATATGTTGTAATAAGCTTGTAATTGATGCACGGGTCTAACAGAATCCGTATAGGTGTTTTAGCTTAAGAATATTAAGTTGGGAATCCAATGCCCTCTAATTGGTTTGAATAAGCTAGTTATTGGTCCACAAGTCAATCAAAATCCGTATAGGTATTTTAGCGTAATATTATCAAGTTGGGACTACAATGGACTGTAATTGATTAGATTAAGACAATATGGTGTCTTCTTCACTCTTTTACAATGTATAGATCATTGCAAATGCCAATATATGTTGTAATAAGCTTTTAAATGATGCATGACTCTAACAGAATCTGTATAGGTGTTTTAGCTTAAGAATATTAAGTTGGGAATCCAATGCACTCTAATTTGTTTGAATAATCTAGTTATTGGTCCACATGTCAATCAAAATACGTAAAGGTGTTTTAGCGTAATATTATCAAGTAGGGACTCAAATGGACTCTAATTGATTAGATTAAGACAATATGGTGTCTTCATCACTCTTTTACAATGTATAGATCATTGCAAATGCCAATATATATTGTAATAAGCTTGTAAATGATGCACGAGTCTAACAGAATCCGTATAGGTGTTTTAGCTTAAGAATATTAAGTTGAGAATCCAATACACTCTAATTGGTTAGAATAAGCTAGTTATTGGTCCACAAGTCAATCAAAATCCGTATAGGTGTTTTAGCATAATATTATCATGTAGGGACTCCAATGGACTCTAATTGATTAGATTAAGACAATATGGTGTCTTCATCACTCTTTTACAATGTATAGATCATTGCAAATGCCAATATATGTTGTAATAAGCTTGTAATTGATGCACGAGTCTAACAGAATCCGTATAGGTGTTTTAGCTTAAGAATATTAAGTTGGGAATCCAATGCCCTCTAATTGATTTGAATAAGCTAGTTATTGGTCCACAAGTCAATCAAAATCCGTATAGGTATTTTAGCGTAATATTATCAAGTTGGGACTACAATGGACTGTAATTGATTAGATTAAGACAATATGGTGTCTTCTTCACTCTTTTACAATGTATAGATCATTGCAAATGCCAATATATGTTGTAATAAGCTTTTAAATGATGCATGACTCTAACAGAATCTGTATAGGTGTTTTAGCTTAAGAATATTAAGTTGGGAATCCAATGCACTCTAATTGGTTTGAATAAGCTAGTTATTGGTCCACATGTCAATCAAAATCCGTATAGTTGTTTTAGCGTAATATTATCAAGTAGTGACTCCAATGGACTCTAATTGATTAGATTAAGACAATATGGTGTCTTCATCACTCTTTTACAATGTATAGATCATTGCAAATGCCAATATATGTTGTAATAAGCTTGTAAATGATGCACGAGTATAACGGAATCCGTATTGGTGTTTTAGCTTAAGAATATTAAGTTGGGAATCCAATGCACTCTAATTGGTTTAAAAAAGCTAGTTATTGGTACACAAGTCAATCAAAATCCGTATATGTGTTTTAGCGTAATATTATCAAGTTGGGACTCCAATGTACTCTAATTGATTAGATTATGACAATATGGTGCCTTCATCACTCTTTTACAATGTATAGATCATTGCAAATGTCAATATATATTGTAATTAGCTTTTAAATGATGCACGAGTCTAACAGAATCCGTAAAGGTATTTTAGCTTAAGAATATTAAGTTGGGAATCCAATGCACTCTAATTGGTTTGAAAAAGCTAGTTATTGGTACACAAGTCAATCAAAATCCGTACAGGTGTTTTAGCGTAATATTATCAAGTCGGAACTCCAATGGACTCTAATTGATTAGATTAAGTCAATATGGTTTCTTCATCACTCTTTTACAATGTATAGATCATTGCAAATGCCAATATATGTTGTAATAAGCTTGTAAATGATGCACGAGTATAACAGAATCCGTATTGGTGTTTTAGCTTAAGAATATTAAGTTGGGAATCCAATGCACTCTAATTGGTTTGAATAAGCTAGTTATTGGTCCACAAGTCAATCAAAATCCGTATATATGTTTTAGCGTAATATTATCAAGTAGGGACTCCAATGGACTCTAATTGATTAGATTAAGACAATATTGTGTCTTCATCACTCTTTTACAATGTATAGATCATTGCAAATGTCAATATATATTGTAATAAGCTTTTAAATGATGCACGAGTCTAACAGAATCCGTAAAGGTATTTTAGCTTAAGAATATTAAGTTGGGAATCCAATGCACTCTAATTGGTTTGAATAAGCTAGTTATTGGTCCACAAGTCAATCTGAAACATCCTAGACTTATAAATTTCTAAAATGCGGAAGCAGGGAGTGATCGCCGGTGCCAAGAGGTTGCACGGACAATGAGCGGCTCCTGGTAGGCTTCTAGGCAGAGGGAGACATGAATGAACCGATCCCGTGCCGGAATGAGAGGGGATTCTGAGACTGTGTAGGTATGGGACTACATAGTTGAGGAGGGCTTAAAAGATTTCATATGTACTGCTCATATCAAGAAGGTGCATCTTCTTTTCGGAAGCTCATCACATAAGAACTCCAAAATTAAGCGTGCTTGACTTGGGGCAATTATAGGATGGGTGACCCCCTGGAAAGTTTCTCAGGGTGCGTGTGAGTGAGGACATAAGCACGCTGAAAAGACCCGTCTTGATACAGTGGGTCGTTACACAATCAAAATACGTATAGGTGTTTTAGCGTAATATTATCAAGTAAGGACTCCAATGGACTCTAAATGATTAGATTAATACAATATGGTGTCTTCATCTTTCTTTTACAATGTATAGATCATTGCAAATGCCAATATATATTGTAATAAGCTTGTAAATGATGAACGAGTCTAATAGAATCCGTATAGGTGTTTTAGCTTAAGAATATTAAGTTGAGAATCCAATACACTCTAATTGGTTTGAATAAGCTAGTTATTGGTCCACAAGTCAATCAAAATCCGTATAGGTATTTAGCGTAATATTATCAAGTAGAGACTCCAATGGACTCTAATTGAGTAGATTAAGACAATATGGTGTCTTCATCACTCTTTTACAATGTATAGATCATTGAAAATTCAAATATATGTTGTAATAAGCTTGTAAATGATGCACGAGTCTAACAGAATCCGTATAGGTGTTTTAGCTTAAGGATATTAAGTTGTGAATCCAATGCACACTAATTGGTTTGAAAAAGCTAGTTATTGGTCCACAAGTCAATCAAAATCCGTATATGTGTTTGTAACGTCCCACTGTATCAAGACGGGTCTTTTCAGCGTGCTTATGTCCTCACTCACACGCACCCTGAGAAACTTCCCAGGGGGTCACCCATCCTATAATTGCCCCAAGTCAAGCACGCTTAACTTTAGAGTTCTTATGTGATGAGCTCCCGAAAAGAAGATGCATCTTCTTGATATGAGCAGTACATATGAAATCTTTTTTTAAGCACTCCTCAACTATATAGTCCCATACCTACACAGTCTCAGAATCCCCTCTCATTCCGGCACGGGATCGGTTCATTCATGTCTTCCTCCGCCTAGAATCCTACCAGGAGCCGCTCATTGTCCGTGCAACCTCTTTGAAACGCCCTAGAACTACTAAATGCGGAAAAACTTTTTTTTTTTTTTATACTATACTATATACATATACGCCCATACATATATGTATAAACTTTAAAAATAATATTACAAATAATAACTCGCTTAATAAAATAATAAACATTTATTTGATAAAATCTTGAGTCGTGCAATAGATAAAATAATGTCTATAATGAAAATTTATAACTTATGTCTACTAAAATCATGAAAAATCAATAAGTAATCATAACCACTAAAAACATAAAATATCCTGAATAAATAACTCATGCATAGATAAAATTCTAGCGAGACGGTCACGGGGCCACTGCCATGCTCGCTCATACGTCCTCGCCACCGGTAGGAGCTACATCATACTCACCTGCACCATATAAGCGTAGTGAGCCTAGGGGCTCAACATGTCTAATCCTTTATATCAAGGTTAAAAATAATGCATCACGTAGATACTAATACATATACATGTACATGATCATGCATGGAAACATTTTTCATATCATAAATGCTGAATCATAAATCATAAACATAACATAACTTTCTTCATCATACATAACATAATTGAGCATGTCATAAACATAAAAACTGTGTATGGTCATATCCATGAATGTGACTAATAACTGTGCCGACTGATCAGTCTAAAGAACCATCGTACGTGGCGGTGGATAAATCCACCTCTATGCTGGTAGTAAACTACCTCTGTGCCAGTGGTAAAACCCACTTCTATGCCGGTAGTAGAACTACCTCTGTGTCAGTGGTAAAACCCACTTCTATGCTGTCACATCACTTCAATTTCCATAAAAATATTTTTCATGCTCAATTCTTAATCATAAACACATCATAAAATATTTCATGTATGCATGCACTTAAAATATGTCCGTAATATATATTTAATTAATTTTAATAATAAATATACTTTTACTTAAAATAGACTTCATGCATAAAAATAATTAAATATATATTCCGGACTTAGTTTATTTTCATGGGTTGGTCCAGACTGCTGGTCACTCACTCTAAGCCCATTAAACTTAAATAAAAGCTCAATAATCATATCTTAGCCTGAATAACTTAATTAAACTTAATTGGGCCTAAATAAAAATATTTAAGCCATTAACTTAATTAAACCCAATAAAATTCTAGACTGGCCCAAAAATACACTGACTGGCCCAATGGGCCCAAAAACTCAAAGACTGGCCCAATAATTCCCATGGGCTCCCAAGACCATAAAATTAATTGGGTTGATTTAAATAAATTATTTGAAGCCCAAATAAAATTATTTAGTGACCCAAATAATTTTATTCCTAATTAATTAGCCCAAAAACTTAATTAAAACATAAGTCACTTAAAAATTAAAATACTCGAGCCCGGCCCACCTAGCCCAGACCCGGACCTACCTGACCCGACCCTAGACCCTAATGACCCGACCCGGACCCCCAAGACCCGGCCCAGACCCAGCCCCGACTCACATCCCGATTCCCCTTCCCTTACTCTCTCCGCTGCGCGAGCAGCAGGCTTTGCAGCCTGTTTCTGGACATCTCCGGCCACCCAATGGCCGGAAATCTATCATAACTAGCTAGCACACTTCGAGACCTATCCAAAAAGCTAAGAATCAGCCCAATCCATCGACTATGGAGTGAGAACAAAGCTCTGCAACCCAGCCCTTCTGCACTAGCGCGCAGACGCGAGCAGCTGCGGAAAAACAGTTCGTTCTCGAAGCTCCAACCACGAAAGACCATGCAACCTCTTGCAAAAACATAGAAAACTTCAAGACGTTTCCATAAAGCCAAAAACCAGCCAAAACGGAATCCTAACGAAGGAGAACGAACCGCTGCAAGTTCGCCTATCCTGGGCTCGCGCGCAGCTGGAGCAGTCCCAGCGTTTTGCTTCGTGCCGATGACTCAGACCACCAAAGGCCACGAAACCAGTCCTCAATCTTAGACAACATCCTAAGCTTTCAAACCCAACAAACCTCACCCAAAATAATATGGCCCGAGGAAGGAGAACGAAGTATTCTTCCTCAGGACCCTAATCTGCGTGAGCTGTGCAACAGAAATGGAAGGCTTCGACTTGGACCCCTCCAGCCTCAAACCGACCACACTACTCGACCCTAGGGACCCTAGGACACCCCTTGACCAAGCCCTTAGCCCTGGACCGAACCATGCTAGGCAAAAACATGAGTTATGATCATGAATTCTCATATACATGCATCAAACATCAAAAATTTGCATAAATTCGAAATACTTATGAAAATTCTGAACAAGAACAATCATGCATGAATAATAGCTCATATGGTGGCCAAAGAAAAGTTTTAGACATGCCTTTAAATTATTGAAGAAGAATATCGCGTCTACGAGTTTCCGGAACGACGAACGGACCAAAATTCTTCAAGGAATGAAGCTCGAATGATCGGCTATGGAGGCTGTTTTCTCTGAACGTGAGAATGGGGTGTGTGAGGGAGATGAGTGTCGGCTGAATAATTTGTAGTGGGTGGTGGGGTTTGGGGTAGGTTTAGGTTTTTAAATTAATTTATGTATAATAGATATTAACTAATTAATATAGATAATATATCATAGAAAATATAATTAAAACTCTCTAATAAAAATAATAATCTGATAAGATAACTCCAAATCTCGAAATTATTAAATAGGCTAATTTTAAAAATTAATAAAAGTCAATAAAGAGACTAATTTTTGCTAAAAATAAACCCTTAAATAAATATATAATTAAATACTAAAATTTTCTTGACAAAATACCTTAAAATGTTATTTTAAGGCTCATAAAACTCATAAAATATTTTTGGCTAAATATTTTGGTATCTCGTCCGTCCACGGTCCCGCCTACGCGATCAAAACCAATTAATTTCCATAAATCACAAAAATCACTAATTTTGGGTTAAATGCTAAAATAACTTAAATCATGCATATAAATCACATAATAACACATAAATTCATTTAACCCTTATTTTAAAATTAATTTCTCCTAATTATGCATGCGAATTTACGTATTAAAATTTTCGGGTGTTACAATTCTCCCCCCCTTAAATTGAATTTTGTCCTCGAAATTCGACGGAATCTATCTGGGAGGCATTCTGTACCACCACATATTTTTTTACGTAAATCGCAATGCATAACTAAGGGTTTCAAAAGTCTTACTGAACATGAAATACTTAAAATTAATACATATGCTCCTTCTAAATCTTATTAAAACATTTAAAACTTACAGACCAGTAGCAGGATTTCTGAGCTTCACGTGGCAGATGGACACCCTCCGAGGACCGTGCTCTGATACCAATTGAAACGCCCTAGAACTACTAAATGCGGAAAAACTTTTTTTTTTTTTTTATACTATACTATATACATATACGCCCATACATATATGTATAAACTTTAAAAATAATATTACAAATAATAACTCGCTTAATAAAATAATAAACATTTATTTGATAAAATCTTGAGTCGTGCAATAGATAAAATAATGTCTATAATGAAAATTTATAACTTATGTCTACTAAAATCATGAAAAATCAATAAGTAATCATAACCACTAAAAACATAAAATATCCTGAATAAATAACTCATGCATAGATAAAATTCTAGCGAGACGGTCACGGGGCCACTGCCATGCTCGCTCATACGTCCTCGCCACCGGTAGGAGCTACATCATACTCACCTGCACCATATAAGCGTAGTGAGCCTAGGGGCTCAACATGTCTAATCCTTTATATCAAGGTTAAAAATAATGCATCACGTAGATACTAATACATATACATGTACATGATCATGCATGGAAACATTTTTCATATCATAAATGCTGAATCATAAATCATAAACATAACATAACTTTCTTCATCATACATAACATAATTGAGCATGTCATAAACATAAAAACTGTGTATGGTCATATCCATGAATGTGACTAATAACTGTGCCGACTGATCAGTCTAAAGAACCATCGTACGTGGCGGTGGATAAATCCACCTCTATGCTGGTAGTAAACTACCTCTGTGCCAGTGGTAAAACCCACTTCTATGCCGGTAGTAGAACTACCTCTGTGTCAGTGGTAAAACCCACTTCTATGCTGTCACATCACTTCAATTTCCATAAAAATATTTTTCATGCTCAATTCTTAATCATAAACACATCATAAAATATTTCATGTATGCATGCACTTAAAATATGTCCGTAATATATATTTAATTAATTTTAATAATAAATATACTTTTACTTAAAATAGACTTCATGCATAAAAATAATTAAATATATATTCCGGACTTAGTTTATTTTCATGGGTTGGTCCAGACTGCTAGTCACTCACTCTAAGCCCATTAAACTTAAATAAAAGCTCAATAATCATATCTTAGCCCGAATAACTTAATTAAACTTAATTGGGCCTAAATAAAAATATTTAAGCCATTAACTTAATTAAACCCAATAAAATTCTAGACTGGCCCAAAAATACACTGACTGGCCCAATGGGCCCAAAAACTCAAAGACTGGCCCAATAATTCCCATGGGCTCCCAAGACCATAAAATTAATTGGGTTGATTTAAATAAATTATTTGAAGCCCAAATAAAATTATTTAGTGACCCAAATAATTTTATTCCTAATTAATTAGCCCAAAAACTTAATTAAAACATAAGTCACTTAAAAATTAAAATACTCGAGCCCGGCCCACCTAGCCCAGACCCGGACCTACCTGACCCGACCCTAGACCCTAATGACCCGACCCGGACCCCCAAGACCCGGCCCAGACCCAGCCCCGACTCACATCCCGATTCCCCTTCCCTTACTCTCTCCGCTGCGCGAGCAGCAGGCTTTGCAGCCTGTTTCTGGACATCTCCGGCCACCCAATGGCCGGAAATCTATCATAACTAGCTAGCACACTTCGAGACCTATCCAAAAAGCTAAGAATCAGCCCAATCCATCGACTATGGAGTGAGAACAAAGCTCTGCAACCCAGCCCTTCTGCACTAGCGCGCAGACGCGAGCAGCTGCGGAAAAACAGTTCGTTCTCGAAGCTCCAACCACGAAAGACCATGCAACCTCTTGCAAAAACATAGAAAACTTCAAGACGTTTCCATAAAGCCAAAAACCAGCCAAAACGGAATCCTAACGAAGGAGAACGAACCGCTGCAAGTTCGCCTATCCTGGGCTCGCGCGCAGCTGGAGCAGTCCCAGCGTTTTGCTTCGTGCCGATGACTCAGACCACCAAAGGCCACGAAACCAGTCCTCAATCTTAGACAACATCCTAAGCTTTCAAACCCAACAAACCTCACCCAAAATAATATGGCCCGAGGAAGGAGAACGAAGTATTCTTCCTCAGGACCCTAATCTGCGTGAGCTGTGCAACAGAAATGGAAGGCTTCGACTTGGACCCCTCCAGCCTCAAACCGACCACACTACTCGACCCTAGGGACCCTAGGACACCCTTGACCAAGCCCTTAGCCCTGGACCGAACCATGCTAGGCAAAAACATGAGTTATGATCATGAATTCTCATATACATGCATCAAACATCAAAAATTTGCATAAATTCGAAATACTTATGAAAATTCTGAACAAGAACAATCATGCATGAATAATAGCTCATATGGTGGCCAAAGAAAAGTTTTAGACATGCCTTTAAATTATTGAAGAAGAATATCGCGTCTACGAGTTTCCGGAACGACGAACGGACCAAAATTCTTCAAGGAATGAAGCTCGAATGATCGGCTATGGAGGCTGTTTTCTCTGAACGTGAGAATGGGGTGTGTGAGGGAGATGAGTGTCGGCTGAATAATTTGTAGTGGGTGGTGGGGTTTGGGGTAGGTTTAGGTTTTTAAATTAATTTATGTATAATAGATATTAACTAATTAATATAGATAATATATCATAGAAAATATAATTAAAACTCTCTAATAAAAATAATAATCTGATAAGATAACTCCAAATCTCGAAATTATTAAATAGGCTAATTTTAAAAATTAATAAAAGTCAATAAAGAGACTAATTTTTGCTAAAAATAAACCCTTAAATAAATATATAATTAAATACTAAAATTTTCTTGACAAAATACCTTAAAATGTTATTTTAAGGCTCATAAAACTCATAAAATATTTTTGGCTAAATATTTTGGTATCTCGTCCGTCCACGGTCCCGCCTACGCGATCAAAACCAATTAATTTCCATAAATCACAAAAATCACTAATTTTGGGTTAAATGCTAAAATAACTTAAATCATGCATATAAATCACATAATAACACATAAATTCATTTAACCCTTATTTTAAAATTAATTTCTCCTAATTATGCATGCGAATTTACGTATTAAAATTTTCGGGTGTTACACTCTTGGCACCGGCGATCACTCCCTGCCTCTTCAGCCCCGGGCGTCACATGCCCACCAGCTTCCACTTGGTTCGTCCCCGAACCATACCGTACTAAGAAAGGTCGGCTCTGATACCATTAGTAACGTCCCACTGTATCAAGACGGGTCTTTTCAGCGTGCTTATGTCCTCACTCACACGCACCCTGAGAAACTTCCCAGGGGGTCACCCATCCTATAATTGCCCCAAGTCAAGCACGCTTAACTTTAGAGTTCTTATGTGATGAGCTCCCGAAAAGAAGATGCATCTTCTTGATATGAGCAGTACATATGAAATCTTTTTTTAAGCACTCCTCAACTATGTAGTCCCATACCTACACAGTCTCAGAATCCCCTCTCATTCCGGCACGGGATCGGTTCATTCATGTCTTCCTCCGCCTAGAAGCCTACTAGGAGCCGCTCATTGTCCGTGCAACCTCTTGGCACCGGCGATCACTCCCTGCCTCTTCAGCCCCGGGCGTCACAGTGTTTTAGTGAATATTATCAAGTAGGGACTCCAATGGACTCTAATTGATTAGATTAAGACAATATGGTGTCTTCATCACTCTTTTACAATGTATATATCATTGCAAATGTCAATATATATTGTAATAAGCTTTTAAATGATGCACGAGTCTAACATAATCCGTAAAGGTATTTTAGCTTAAGAATATTAAGTTGGGAATCCAATGCACTCTAATTGGTTTGAATAAGCTAGTTATTGATCCACAAGTCAATCAAAATCCGTATAGGTGTTTTAGAATAATATTATCAAGTAAGGACTCCAATGGACTCTAAATGATTAGATTAAGACAATATGGTGTCTTCATCACTCTTTTACAATGTATAGATCATTGCAAATGCCAATATATATTGTAATAAGCTTGTAAATGATGCACGAGTCTAACAGAATCCGTATAGGTGTTTTAGCTTAAGAATATTAAATTGAGAATCCAATACACTCTAATTGGTTAGAATAAGCTAGTTATTGGTCCACAAGTCAATCAAAATCCGTATAGGTGTTTTAGCATAATATTATCATGTAGGGACTCCAATGGACTCTAATTGATTAGATTAAGACAATATGGTGTCTTCATCACTCTTTTACAATGTATAGATCATTGCAAATGCCAATATATGTTGTAATAAGCTTGTAAATGATGCACGAGTCTAACAGAATCCGTAAAGGTATTTTAGCTTAAGAATATTAAGTTGGGAATCCAATGCACTCTAATTGGTTTGAATAAGCTAGTTATTGGTACACAAGTAAATCAAAATCCGTATAGGTGTTTTAGTGTAATATTATCAAGTAGGGACTCCAATGGACTCTAATTGAATAGATTAAGACAATATAGTGTCTTCATCACTCTTTTACAATGCATAGATCATTGCAAATGCCAATATATGTTGTAATAAGCTTGTAAATGATGCACGAGTCTAACAGAATCCGTATAGGTGTTTTAGCTTAAGAATATTAAGTTGGAAATCCAATGCACTCTAATTGGTTTGAATAAGCAAGTTATTGGTACACAAGTCAATCAAAATCCGTACAAGTGTTTTAGCATAATATTATCAAGTAGGAACTCCAATGAACTCTAATTTATTAGATTAAAACAATATGGTGTCTTCATCACTCTTTTACAATGTATAGATAATTGCAAATGCCAATATATGTTGTAATAAGCTTGTAAATGATGCACGAGTATAACAGAATCCGTATTGGTGTTTTAGCTTAAGAATATTAAGTTGGGAATCCAATGCACTCTAATTGATTTGAATAAGCTAGTTATTGGTCCACAAGTCAATCAAAATCCGTATATGTGTTTTAGCGTAATATTATCAAGTTGGGACTCCAATGTACTCTAATTGATTAGATTATGACAATATGGTGCCTTCATCACTCTTTTACAATGTATAGATCATTGCAAATGTCAATATATATTGTAATTAGCTTTTAAATGATGCACGAGTCTAACAGAATCCGTAAAGGTATTTTAGCTTAAGAATATTAAGTTGGGAATCCAATGCACTTTAATTGGTTTGAATAAGCTAGTTATTGGTCCACAAGTCAATCAAAATCCGTATAGGTGTTTTAGCATAATATTATCAAGTAAGGACTCCAATGGACTCTAAATGATTAGATTAATACAATATGGTGTCTTCATCACTCTTTTACAATGTATAGATCATTGCAAAGGCCAATATATATTGTAATAAGCTTGTAAATAATGCACGAGTCTAACAGAATCCGTATAGGTGTTTTAGCTTAAGAATATTAAGTTGAGAATCCAATACACTCTAATTGGTTTGAATAAGCTAGTTATTGGTCCACAAGTCAATCAAAATCCGTATAGGTTTTTTAGCGTAATATTATCATGTAGGGACTCCAATGGACTCTAATTGATTAGATTAAGACAATATGGTGTCTTTATCACTCTTTTACAATGTATAGATCATTGCAAATGCCAATATATGTTGTAATAAGCTTGTAAATGATGCACGAGTCTAACAGAATCCGTATAGGTGTTTTAGCTTAAGGATATTATGTTGGGAATCCAATGCACTCTAATTGGTTTGAATAAGCTAGTTATTGGTACACAAGTCAATCAAAATCCGTACAGGTGTTTTAGCGTAATATTATCAAGTAGGGACTCCAATTTAATCTAATTTATTAGATTAAGACAATATGGTGTCTTCATCACTCTTTTACAATGTATATATCATTGCAAATGCCAATATATGTTGTAATAAGATTGTAAATGATGCACGAGTCTAACATTATCCGTATAGGTGTTTTAGCTTAAGAATATTAAGTTGGGAATCCAATGCACTCTAATTGGTTTGAAAAAGCTAGTTATTGGTACACAAGTCAATCAAAATCCGTACAGGTGTTTTAGCGTAATATTATCAAGTTGGAACTCCAATGGACTCTAATTGATTAGATTAAGTCAATATGGTGTCTTCATCACTCTTTTACAATGTATAGATCATTGCAAATGCCAATATATGTTGTAATAAGCTTGTAAATGATGCACGAGTATAACAGAATCCGTATTGGTGTTTTAGCTTAAGAATATTAAGTTGGGAATCCAATGCACTCTAATTGGTTTGAATAAGCTAGTTATTGGTCCACAAGTCAATCAAAATCCGTATATATGTTTTAGCGTAATATTATCAAGTAGGGACTCCAATGGACTCTAATTGATTAGATTAAGACAATATGGTGTCTTCATCACTCTTTTACAATGTATAGATCATTGCAAATGTCAATATATATTGTAATAAGCTTTTAAATGATGCACGAGTCTAACAGAATCCGTAAAGGTATTTTAGCTTAAGAATATTAAGTTGGGAATCCAATGCACTCTAATTGGTTTGAATAAGCTAGTTATTGGTCCACAAGTCAATCAAAATCCGTATAGGTGTTTTAGCATAATATTATCATGTAGGGACTCCAATGGACTCTAATTGATTAGATTAAGACAATATGGTGTCTTCATCACTCTTTTACAATGTATAGATCATTGCAAATGCCAATATATATTGTAAAAAGTTTGTAAATGATGCACGAGTCTAACAGAATCCGTATAGGTGTTTTAGCTTAAGAATATTAAGTTGAGAATCCAATACACTCTAATTGGTTAGAATAAGCTAGTTATTGGTCCACAAGTCAATCAAAATCCGTATAGGTGTTTTAGCATAATATTATCATGTAGGGACTCCAATGGACTCTAATTGATTAGATTAAGACAATATGGTGTCTTCATCGCTCTTTTGCAATGTATAGATCATTGCAAATGCCAATATATGTTGTAATAAGCTTGTAATTGATGCACGAGTCTAACAGAATCCGTATAGGTGTTTTAGCTTAAGAATATTAAGTTGGGAATCCAATGCCCTCTAATTGGTTTGAATAAGCTAGTTATTGGTCCACAAGTCAATCAAAATCCGTATAGGTATTTTAGCGTAATATTATCAAGTTGGGACTACAATGGACTGTAATTGATTAGATTAAGACAATATGGTGTCTTCTTCACTCTTTTACAATGTATAGATCATTGCAAATGCCAATATATGTTGTAATAAGCTTTTAAATGATGCATGACTCTAACAGAATCTGTATAGGTGTTTTAGCTTAAGAATATTAAGTTGGGAATCCAATGCACTCTAATTTGTTTGAATAATCTAGTTATTGGTCCACATGTCAATCAAAATCCGTAAAGGTGTTTTAGCGTAATATTATCAAGTAGGGACTCAAATGGACTCTAATTAATTAGATTAAGACAATATGGTGTCTTCATCACTCTTTTACAATGTATAGATCATTGCAAATGCCAATATATATTGTAATAAGCTTGTAAATGATGCACGAGTCTAACAGAATCCGTATAGGTGTTTTAGCTTAAGAATATTAAGTTGAGAATCCAATACACTCTAATTGGTTAGAATAAGCTAGTTATTGGTCCACAAGTCAATCAAAATCCGTATAGGTGTTTTAGCATAATATTATCATGTAGGGACTCCAATGGACTCTAATTGATTAGATTAAGACAATATGGTGTCTTCATCACTCTTTTACAATGTATAGATCATTGCAAATGCCAATATATGTTGTAATAAGCTTGTAATTGATGCACGAGTCTAACAGAATCCGTATAGGTGTTTTAGCTTAAGAATATTAAGTTGGGAATCCAATGCCCTCTAATTGGTTTGAATAAGCTAGTTATTGGTCCACAAGTCAATCAAAATCCGTATAGGTATTTTA
Organism: Henckelia pumila; assembly: GCF_033568475.1. Lineage (NCBI taxonomy): Eukaryota > Viridiplantae > Streptophyta > Magnoliopsida > Lamiales > Gesneriaceae > Henckelia > Henckelia pumila. The sequence goes on along the minus strand of NC_133120.1, from coordinate 97,857,530 downwards.
GCGTAATATTATCAAGTTGGGACTACAATGGACTGTAATTGATTAGATTAAGACAATATGGTGTCTTCTTCACTCTTTTACAATGTATAGATCATTGCAAATGCCAATATATGTTGTAATAAGCTTTTAAATGATGCATGACTCTAACAGAATCTGTATAGGTGTTTTAGCTTAAGAATATTAAGTTGGGAATCCAATGCACTCTAATTGGTTTGAATAAGCTAGTTATTGGTCCACATGTCAATCAAAATCCGTATAGTTGTTTTAGCGTAATATTATCAAGTAGTGACTCCAATGGACTCTAATTGATTAGATTAAGACAATATGGTGTCTTCATCACTCTTTTACAATGTATAGATCATTGCAAATGCCAATATATGTTGTAATAAGCTTGTAAATGATGCACGAGTATAACGGAATCCGTATTGGTGTTTTAGCTTAAGAATATTAAGTTGGGAATCCAATGCACTCTAATTGGTTTAAAAAAGCTAGTTATTGGTACACAAGTCAATCAAAATCCGTACAGGTGTTTTAGCGTAATATTATCAAGTCGGAACTCCAATGGACTCTAATTGATTAGATTAAGACAATATGGTGTCTTCATCACTCTTTTACAATGTATAGATCATTGCAAATGCCAATATATGTTGTAATAAGATTGTAAATGATGCACGAGTCTAACATTATCCGTATAGGTGTTTTAGCTTAAGAATATTAAGTTGGGAATCCAATGCACTCTAATTGGTTTGAAAAAGCTAGTTATTGGTACACAAGTCAATCAAAATCCGTACAGGTGTTTTAGCGTAATATTATCAAGTCGGAACTCCAATGGACTCTAATTGATTAGATTAAGTCAATATGGTTTCTTCATCACTCTTTTACAATGTATAGATCATTGCAAATGCCAATATATGTTGTAATAAGCTTGTAAATGATGCACGAGTATAACAGAATCCGTATTGGTGTTTTAGCTTAAGAATATTAAGTTGGGAATCCAATGCACTCTAATTGGTTTGAATAAGCTAGTTATTGGTCCACAAGTCAATCAAAATCCGTATATATGTTTTAGCGTAATATTATCAAGTAGGGACTCCAATGGACTCTAATTGATTAGATTAAGACAATATGGTGTCTTCATCACTCTTTTACAATGTATAGATCATTGCAAATGTCAATATATATTGTAATAAGCTTTTAAATGATGCACGAGTCTAACAGAATCCGTAAAGGTATTTTAGCTTAAGAATATTAAGTTGGGAATCCAATGCACTCTAATTGGTTTGAATAAGCTAGTTATTGGTCCACAAGTCAATCTGAAACATCCTAGACTTATAAATTTCTAAAATGCGGAAGCAGGGAGTGATCGCCGGTGCCAAGAGGTTGCACGGACAATGAGCGGCTCCTGGTAGGCTTCTAGGCAGAGGGAGACATGAATGAACCGATCCCGTGCCGGAATGAGAGGGGATTCTGAGACTGTGTAGGTATGGGACTACATAGTTGAGGAGGGCTTAAAAGATTTCATATGTACTGCTCATATCAAGAAGGTGCATCTTCTTTTCGGAAGCTCATCACATAAGAACTCCAAAATTAAGCGTGCTTGACTTGGGGCAATTATAGGATGGGTGACCCCCTGGGAAGTTTCTCACGGTGCGTGTGAGTGAGGACATAAGCACGCTGAAAAGACCCGTCTTGATACAGTGGGTCGTTACACAATCAAAATACGTATAGGTGTTTTAGCGTAATATTATCAAGTAAGGACTCCAATGGACTCTAAATGATTAGATTAATACAATATGGTGTCTTCATCTTTCTTTTACAATGTATAGATCATTGCAAATGCCAATATATATTGTAATAAGCTTGTAAATGATGAACGAGTCTAATAGAATCCGTATAGGTGTTTTAGCTTAAGAATATTAAGTTGAGAATCCAATACACTCTAATTGGTTTGAATAAGCTAGTTATTGGTCCACAAGTCAATCAAAATCCGTATAGGTATTTAGCGTAATATTATCAAGTAGAGACTCCAATGGACTCTAATTGAGTAGATTAAGACAATATGGTGTCTTCATCACTCTTTTACAATGTATAGATCATTGAAAATTCAAATATATGTTGTAATAAGCTTGTAAATGATGCACGAGTCTAACAGAATCCGTATAGGTGTTTTAGCTTAAGGATATTAAGTTGTGAATCCAATGCACACTAATTGGTTTGAAAAAGCTAGTTATTGGTCCACAAGTCAATCAAAATCCGTATATGTGTTTGTAACGTCCCACTGTATCAAGACGGGTCTTTTCAGCGTGCTTATGTCCTCACTCACACGCACCCTGAGAAACTTCCCAGGGGGTCACCCATCCTATAATTGCCCCAAGTCAAGCACGCTTAACTTTAGAGTTCTTATGTGATGAGCTCCCGAAAAGAAGATGCATCTTCTTGATATGAGCAGTACATATGAAATCTTTTTTTAAGCACTCCTCAACTATGTAGTCCCATACCTACACAGTCTCAGAATCCCCTCTCATTCCGGCACGGGATCGGTTCATTCATGTCTTCCTCCGCCTATAATCCTACCAGGAGCCGCTCATTGTCCGTGCAACCTCTTGGCACCGGCGATCACTCCCTGCCTCTTCAGCCCCGGGCGTCACATGCCCACCAGCTTCCGCTTGGTTCGTCCCCGAACCATACCGTACTAAGAAAGGTCGGCTCTGATACCATTAGTAACGTCCCACTGTATCAAGACGGGTCTTTTCAGCGTGCTTATGTCCTCACTCACACGCACCCTGAGAAACTTCCCAGGGGGTCACCCATCCTATAATTGCCCCAAGTCAAGCACGCTTAACTTTAGAGTTCTTATGTGATGAGCTCCCGAAAAGAAGATGCATCTTCTTGATATGAGCAGTACATATGAAATCTTTTTTTAAGCACTCCTCAACTATGTAGTCCCATACCTACACAGTCTCAGAATCCCCTCTCATTCCGGCACGGGATCGGTTCATTCATGTCTTCCTCCGCCTATAATCCTACCAGGAGCCGCTCATTGTCCGTGCAACCTCTTGGCACCGGCGATCACTCCCTGCCTCTTCAGCCCCGGGCGTCACAGTGTTTTAGTGAATATTATCAAGTAGGGACTCCAATGGACTCTAATTGATTAGATTAAGACAATATGGTGTCTTCATCACTCTTTTACAATGTATATATCATTGCAAATGTCAATATATATTGTAATAAGCTTTTAAATGATGCACGAGTCTAACATAATCCGTAAAGGTATTTTAGCTTAAGAATATTAAGTTGGGAATCCAATGCACTCTAATTGGTTTGAATAAGCTAGTTATTGATCCACAAGTCAATCAAAATCCGTATAGGTGTTTTAGAATAATATTATCAAGTAAGGACTCCAATGGACTCTAAATGATTAGATTAAGACAATATGGTGTCTTCATCACTCTTTTACAATGTATAGATCATTGCAAATGCCAATATATATTGTAATAAGCTTGTAAATGATGCACGAGTCTAACAGAATCCGTATAGGTGTTTTAGCTTAAGAATATTAAATTGAGAATCCAATACACTCTAATTGGTTAGAATAAGCTAGTTATTGGTCCACAAGTCAATCAAAATCCGTATAGGTGTTTTAGCATAATATTATCATGTAGGGACTCCAATGGACTCTAATTGATTAGATTAAGACAATATGGTGTCTTCATCACTCTTTTACAATGCATAGATCATTGCAAATGCCAATATATGTTGTAATAAGCTTGTAAATGATGCACGAGTCTAACAGAATCCGTATAGGTGTTTTAGCTTAAGAATATTAAGTTGGGAATCCAATGCACTCTAATTGGTTTAAATAAGCAAGTTATTGGTACACAAGTCAATCAAAATCCGTACAAGTGTTTTAGCATAATATTATCAAGTAGGAACTCCAATGAACTCTAATTTATTAGATTAAAACAATATGGTGTCTTCATCACTCTTTTACAATGTATAGATCATTGCAAATGCCAATATATGTTGTAATAAGCTTGTAAATGATGCACGAGTATAACAGAATCCGTATTGGTGTTTTAGCTTAAGAATATTAAGTTGGGAATCCAATGCACTCTAATTGATTTGAATAAGCTAGTTATTGGTCCACAAGTCAATCAAAATCCGTATATGTGTTTTAGCGTAATATTATCAAGTTGGGACTCCAATGTACTCTAATTGATTAGATTATGACAATATGGTGCCTTCATCACTCTTTTACAATGTATAGATCATTGCAAATGTCAATATATATTGTAATTAGCTTTTAAATGATGCACGAGTCTAACAGAATCCGTAAAGGTATTTTAGCTTAAGAATATTAAGTTGGGAATCCAATGCACTTTAATTGGTTTGAATAAGCTAGTTATTGGTCCACAAGTCAATCAAAATCCGTATAGGTGTTTTAGCATAATATTATCAAGTAAGGACTCCAATGGACTCTAAATGATTAGATTAAGACAATATGGTGTCTTCATCACTCTTTTACAATGTATAGATCATTGCAAAGGCCAATATATATTGTAATAAGCTTGTAAATAATGCACGAGTCTAACAGAATCCGTATAGGTGTTTTAGCTTAAGAATATTAAGTTGAGAATCCAATACACTCTAATTGGTTTGAATAAGCTAGTTATTGGTCCACAAGTCAATCAAAATCCGTATAGGTTTTTTAGCGTAATATTATCATGTAGGGACTCCAATGGACTCTAATTGATTAGATTAAGACAATATGGTGTCTTCATCACTCTTTTACAATGTATAGATCATTGCAAATGCCAATATATGTTGTAATAAGCTTGTAAATGATGCACAAGTCTAACAGAATCCGTATAGGTGTTTTAGCTTAAGGATATTATGTTGGGAATCCAATGCACTCTAATTGGTTTGAATAAGCTAGTTATTGGTACAAAAGTCAATCAAAATCCGTACAGGTGTTTTAGCGTAATATTATCAAGTAGGGACTCCAATTTAATCTAATTTATTAGATTAAGACAATATGGTGTCTTCATCACTCTTTTACAATGTATATATCATTGCAAATGCCAATATATGTTGTAATAAGATTGTAAATGATGCACGAGTCTAACATTATCCGTATAGGTGTTTTAGCTTAAGAATATTAAGTTGGGAATCCAATGCACTCTAATTGGTTTGAAAAAGCTAGTTATTGGTACACAAGTCAATCAAAATCCGTACAGGTGTTTTAGCGTAATATTATCAAGTCGGAACTCCAATGGACTCTAATTGATTAGATTAAGTCAATATGGTGTCTTCATCACTCTTTTACAATGTATAGATCATTGCAAATGCCAATATATGTTGTAATAAGCTTGTAAATGATGCACGAGTATAACAGAATCCGTATTGGTGTTTTAGCTTAAGAATATTAAGTTGGGAATCCAATGCACTCTAATTGGTTTGAATAAGCTAGTTATTGGTCCACAAGTCAATCAAAATCCGTATATATGTTTTAGCGTAATATTATCAAGTAGGGACTCCAATGGACTCTAATTGATTAGATTAAGACAATATGGTGTCTTCATCACTCTTTTACAATGTATAGATCATTGCAAATGTCAATATATATTGTAATAAGCTTTTAAATGATGCACGAGTCTAACAGAATCCGTAAAGGTATTTTAGCTTAAGAATATTAAGTTGGGAATCCAATGCACTCTAATTGGTTTGAATAAGCTAGTTATTGGTCCACAAGTCAATCAAAATCCGTATAGGTGTTTTAGCATAATATTATCATGTAGGGACTCCAATGGACTCTAATTGATTAGATTAAGACAATATGGTGTCTTCATCACTCTTTTACAATGTATAGATCATTGCAAATGCCAATATATATTGTAAAAAGTTTGTAAATGATGCACGAGTCTAACAGAATCCGTATAGGTGTTTTAGCTTAAGAATATTAAGTTGAGAATCCAATACACTCTAATTGGTTAGAATAAGCTAGTTATTGGTCCACAAGTCAATCAAAATCCGTATAGGTGTTTTAGCATAATATTATCATGTAGGGACTCCAATGGACTCTAATTGATTAGATTAAGACAATATGGTGTCTTCATCGCTCTTTTGCAATGTATAGATCATTGCAAATGCCAATATATGTTGTAATAAGCTTGTAATTGATGCACGAGTCTAACAGAATCCGTATAGGTGTTTTAGCTTAAGAATATTAAGTTGGGAATCCAATGCCCTCTAATTGGTTTGAATAAGCTAGTTATTGGTCCACAAGTCAATCAAAATCCGTATAGGTATTTTAGCGTAATATTATCAAGTTGGGACTACAATGGACTGTAATTGATTAGATTAAGACAATATGGTGTCTTCTTCACTCTTTTACAATGTATAGATCATTGCAAATGCCAATATATGTTGTAATAAGCTTTTAAATGATGCATGACTCTAACAGAATCTGTATAGGTGTTTTAGCTTAAGAATATTAAGTTGGGAATCCAATGCACTCTAATTGGTTTGAATAAGCTAGTTATTGGTCCACATGTCAATCAAAATCCGTATAGTTGTTTTAGCGTAATATTATCAAGTAGTGACTCCAATGGACTCTAATTGATTAGATTAAGACAATATGGTGTCTTCATCACTCTTTTACAATGTATAGATCATTGCAAATGCCAATATATGTTGTAATAAGCTTGTAAATGATGCACGAGTATAACGGAATCCGTATTGGTGTTTTAGCTTAAGAATATTAAGTTGGGAATCCAATGCACTCTAATTGGTTTAAAAAAGCTAGTTATTGGTACACAAGTCAATCAAAATCCGTACAGGTGTTTTAGCGTAATATTATCAAGTCGGAACTCCAATGGACTCTAATTGATTAGATTAAGACAATATGGTGTCTTCATCACTCTTTTACAATGTATAGATCATTGCAAATGCCAATATATGTTGTAATAAGATTGTAAATGATGCACGAGTCTAACATTATCCGTATAGGTGTTTTAGCTTAAGAATATTAAGTTGGGAATCCAATGCACTCTAATTGGTTTGAAAAAGCTAGTTATTGGTACACAAGTCAATCAAAATCCGTACAGGTGTTTTAGCGTAATATTATCAAGTCGGAACTCCAATGGACTCTAATTGATTAGATTAAGACAATATGGTGTCTTGATCACTCTTTTACAATGTATAGATCATTGCAAATGTCAATATATATTGTAATAAGCTTTGAAATGATGCACGAGTCTAACAGAATCCGTAAAGGTATTTTAGCTTAAGAATATTAAGTTGGGAATCCAATGCACTCTAATTGGTTTGAATAAGCTAGTTATTGGTCCACAAGTCAATCTGAAACATCCTAGACTTATAAATTTCTAAAATGCGGAAGCAGGGAGTGATCGCCGGTGCCAAGAGGTTGCACGGACAATGAGCGGCTCCTGGTAGGCTTCTAGGCAGAGGGAGAAATGAATGAACCGATCCCGTGCCGGAATGAGAGGGGATTCTGAGACTGTGTAGGTATGGGACTACATAGTTGAGGAGGGCTTAAAAGATTTCATATGTACTGCTCATATCAAGAAGGTGCATCTTCTTTTCGGAAGCTCATCACATAAGAACTCCAAAATTAAGCGTGCTTGACTTGGGGCAATTATAGGATGGGTGACCCCCTGGGAAGTTTCTCACGGTGCGTGTGAGTGAGGACATAAGCACGCTGAAAAGACCCGTCTTGATACAGTGGGTCGTTACACAATCAAAATACGTATAGGTGTTTTAGCGTAATATTATCAAGTAAGGACTCCAATGGACTCTAAATGATTAGATTAATACAATATGGTGTCTTCATCTTTCTTTTACAATGTATAGATCATTGCAAATGCCAATATATATTGTAATAAGCTTGTAAATGATGAACGAGTCTAATAGAATCCGTATAGGTGTTTTAGCTTAAGAATATTAAGTTGAGAATCCAATACACTCTAATTGGTTTGAATAAGCTAGTTATTGGTCCACAAGTCAATCAAAATCCGTATAGGTATTTAGCGTAATATTATCAAGTAGAGACTCCAATGGACTCTAATTGAGTAGATTAAGACAATATGGTGTCTTCATCACTCTTTTACAATGTATAGATCATTGAAAATTCAAATATATGTTGTAATAAGCTTGTAAATGATGCACGAGTCTAACAGAATCCGTATAGGTGTTTTAGCTTAAGGATATTAAGTTGTGAATCCAATGCACACTAATTGGTTTGAAAAAGCTAGTTATTGGTCCACAAGTCAATCAAAATCCGTATATGTGTTTGTAACGTCCCACTGTATCAAGACGGGTCTTTTCAGCGTGCTTATGTCCTCACTCACACGCACCCTGAGAAACTTCCCAGGGGGTCACCCATCCTATAATTGCCCCAAGTCAAGCACGCTTAACTTTAGAGTTCTTATGTGATGAGCTCCCGAAAAGAAGATGCATCTTCTTGATATGAGCAGTACATATGAAATCTTTTTTTAAGCACTCCTCAACTATGTAGTCCCATACCTACACAGTCTCAGAATCCCCTCTCATTCCGACACGGGATCGGTTCATTCATGTCTTCCTCCGCCTAGAATCCTACCAGGAGCCGCTCATTGTCTGTGCAACCTCTTGGCACCGGCGATCACTCCCTGCCTCTTCAGCCCCGGGCGTCACATGCCCACCAGCTTCCGCTTGGTTCGTCCCCGAACCATACCGTACTAAGAAAGGTCGGCTCTGATACCATTAGTAACGTCCCACTGTATCAAGACGGGTCTTTTCAGCGTGCTTATGTCCTCACTCACACGCACCCTGAGAAACTTCCCAGGGGGTCACCCATCCTATAATTGCCCCAAGTCAAGCACGCTTAACTTTAGAGTTCTTATGTGATGAGCTCCCGAAAAGAAGATGCATCTTCTTGATATGAGCAGTACATATGAAATCTTTTTTTAAGCACTCCTCAACTATGTAGTCCCATACCTACACAGTCTCAGAATCCCCTCTCATTCCGGCACGGGATCGGTTCATTCATGTCTTCCTCCGCCTAGAAGCCTCCTAGGAGCCGCTCATTGTCCGTGCAACCTCTTGGCACCGGCGATCACTCCCTGCCTCTTCAGCCCCGGGCGTCACAGTGTTTTAGTGAATATTATCAAGTAGGGACTCCAATGGACTCTAATTGATTAGATTAAGACAATATGGTGTCTTCATCACTCTTTTACAATGTATATATCATTGCAAATGTCAATATATATTGTAATAAGCTTTTAAATGATGCACGAGTCTAACATAATCCGTAAAGGTATTTTAGCTTAAGAATATTAAGTTGGGAATCCAATGCACTCTAATTGGTTTGAATAAGCTAGTTATTGATCCACAAGTCAATCAAAATCCGTATAGGTGTTTTAGAATAATATTATCAAGTAAGGACTCCAATGGACTCTAAATGATTAGATTAAGACAATATGGTGTCTTCATCACTCTTTTACAATGTATAGATCATTGCAAATGCCAATATATTGTAATAAGCTTGTAAATGATGCACGAGTCTAACAGAATCCGTATAGGTGTTTTAGCTTAAGAATATTAAATTGAGAATCCAATACACTCTAATTGGTTAGAATAAGCTAGTTATTGGTCCACAAGTCAATCAAAATCCGTATAGGTGTTTTAGCATAATATTATCATGTAGGGACTCCAATGGACTCTAATTGATTAGATTAAGACAATATGGTGTCTTCATCACTCTTTTACAATGTATAGATCATTGCAAATGCCAATATATGTTGTAATAAGCTTGTAAATGATGCACGAGTCTAACAGAATCCGTAAAGGTATTTTAGCTTAAGAATATTAAGTTGGGAATCCAATGCACTCTAATTGGTTTGAATAAGCTAGTTATTGGTCCACAAGTAAATCAAAATCCGTATAGGTGTTTTAGTGTAATATTATCAAGTAGGGACTCCAATGGACTCTAATTGAATAGATTAAGACAATATAGTGTCTTCATCACTCTTTTACAATGCATAGATCATTGCAAATGCCAATATATGTTGTAATAAGCTTGTAAATGATGCACGAGTCTAACAGAATCCGTATAGGTGTTTTAGCTTAAGAATATTAAGTTGGGAATCCAATGCACTCTAATTGGTTTGAATAAGCAAGTTATTGGTACACAAGTCAATCAAAATCCGTACAAGTGTTTTAGCATAATATTATCAAGTAGGAACTCCAATGAACTCTAATTTATTAGATTAAAACAATATGGTGTTTTCATCACTCTTTTACAATGTATAGATCATTGCAAATGCCAATATATGTTGTAATAAGCTTGTAAATGATGCACGAGTATAACAGAATCCGTATTGGTGTTTTAGCTTAAGAATATTAAGTTGGGAATCCAATGCACTCTAATTGATTTGAATAAGCTAGTTATTGGTCCACAAGTCAATCAAAATCCGTATATGTGTTTTAGCGTAATATTATCAAGTTGGGACTCCAATGTACTCTAATTGATTAGATTATGACAATATGGTGCCTTCATCACTCTTTTACAATGTATAGATCATTGCAAATGTCAATATATATTGTAATTAGCTTTTAAATGATGCACGAGTCTAACAGAATCCGTAAAGGTATTTTAGCTTAAGAATATTAAGTTGGGAATCCAATGCACTTTAATTGGTTTGAATAAGCTAGTTATTGGTCCACAAGTCAATCAAAATCCGTATAGGTGTTTTAGCATAATATTATCAAGTAAGGACTCCAATGGACTCTAAATGATTAGATTAAGACAATATGGTGTCTTCATCACTCTTTTACAATGTATAGATCATTGCAAAGGCCAATATATATTGTAATAAGCTTGTAAATAATGCACGAGTCTAACAGAATCCGTATAGGTGTTTTAGCGTAATATTATCAAGTTGGGACTACAATGGACTGTAATTGATTAGATTAAGAAAATATGGTGTCTTCTTCACTCTTTTACAATGTATAGATCATTGCAAATGCCAATATATGTTGTAATAAGCTTTTAAATGATGCATGACTCTAACAGAATCTGTATAGGTGTTTTAGCTTAAGAATATTAAGTTGGGAATCCAATGCACTCTAATTTGTTTGAATAATCTAGTTATTGGTCCACATGTCAATCAAAATCCGTAAAGGTGTTTTAGCGTAATATTATCAAGTAGGGACTCAAATGGACTGTAATTGATTAGATTAAGACAATATGGTGTCTTCATCACTCTTTTACAATGTATAGATCATTGCAAATGCCAATATATGTTGTAATAAGCTTGTAAATGATGCACGAGTATAACAGAATCCGTATTGGTGTTTTAGCTTAAGAATATTAAGTTGGGAATCCAATGCACTCTAATTGGTTTGAATAAGCTAGTTATTGGTCCACAAGTCAATCAAAATCCGTATATGTGTTTTAGCGTAATATTATCAAGTAGGGACTCCAATGGACTCTAATTGATTAGATTAACACAATATGGTGTTTTCATCACTCTTTTACAATGTATAGATCATTGCAAATGTCAATATATATTGTAATAAGCTTTTAAATGATGCACGAGTCTAACAGAATCCGCAAAGGTATTTTAGCTTAAGAATATAAAGTTGGGAATCCAATGCACTCTAATTGGTTTGAATAAGCTAGTTATTGGTCCACAAGTAAATCAAAATCCGTATAGGTGTTTTAGTGTAATATTATCAAGTAGGGACTCCAATGGACTCTAATTGATTAGATTAACACAATATGGTGTCTTCATCACTCTTTTACAATGTATAGATCATTGCAAATATCAATATATGTTGTAATAAGCTTGTAAATGATGCACGAGTCTAACAGAATCCGTATAGGTGTTTTAGCTTAAGAATATTAAGTTGGGAATCCAATGCACTCTAATTGGTTTGAATAAGCTAGTTATTGGTCCACAAGTCAATCAAAATCCGTACAGGTGTTTTAGCGTAATATTATCAAGTAGGGACTCCAATGAACTCTAATTGATTAGATTAAGACAATATGGTGTCTTCATCACTCTTTTACAATGTATAGATCATTGCAAATGCCAATATATGTTGTAATAAGCTTGTAAATGATGCACGAGTATAACAGAATCCGTATTGGTGTTTTAGCTTAAGAATATTAAGTTGGGAATCCAATGCACTCTAATTGGTTTGAAAAAGCTAGTTATTGGTACACAAGTCAATCAAAATCCGTACAGGTGTTTTAGCGTAATATTATCAAGTCGGAACTCCAATGGACTCTAATTGATTAGATTAAGTCAATATGGTGTCTTCATCACTCTTTTACAATGTATAGATCATTGCAAATGCCAATATATGTTGTAATAAGCTTGTAAATGATGCACGTGTATAACAGAATCCGTATTGGTGTTTTAGCTTAAGAATATTAAGTTGGGAATCCAATGCACTCTAATTGGTTTGAATAAGCTAGTTATTGGTCCACAAGTCAATCAAAATCCGTATAGGTGTTTTAGCATAAAATTATCAAGTAAGGACTCCAATGGACTCTAAATGATTAGATTAAGACAATATGGTGTCTTCATCACTCTTTTACAATGTATAGATCATTGCAAATGCCAATATATATTGTAATAAGCTTGTAAATGATGCACGAGTCTAACAGAATCCGTATAGGTGTTTTAGCTTAAGAATATTAAGTTGAGAATCCAATACACTCTAATTGGTTTGAATAAGCTAGTTATTGGTCCACAAGTAAATCAAAATCCGTATAGGTGTTTTAGCGTAATATTATCAAGTTGGGACTACAATGGACTGTAATTGATTAGATTAAGACAATATGGTGTCTTCTTCACTCTTTTACAATGTATAGATCATTGCAAATGCCAATATATGTTGTAATAAGCGTGTAAATGATGCACGAGTCTAACAGAATCCGTATAGGTGTTTTAGCTTAAGAATATTAAGTTGGAAATCCAATGCCCTCTAATTGGTTTGAATAAGCTAGTTATTGGTCCACAAGTCAATCAAAATCCGTATAGGTGTTTTAGCGTAATATTATCAAGTTGGGACTACAATGGACTGTAATTGATTAAATTAAGACAATATAGTGTCTTCTTCACTCTTTTACAATGTATAGATCATTGCAAATGCCAATATGTTGTAATAAGCTTTTAAATGATGCATGACTCTAACAGAATCTGTATAGGTGTTTTAGCTTAAGAATATTAAGTTGGGAATCCAATGCACTCTAATTGGTTTGAATAAGCTAGTTATTGGTCCACATGTCAATCAAAATCCGTATAGGTGTTTTAGCGTAATATTATCAAGTAGGGACTCCAATGGACTCTAATTGATTAGATTAAGACAATATGGTGTCTTCATCACTCTTTTACAATGTATAGATCATTGCAAATGGCAATATATGTTGTAATAAGCTTGTAAATAATGCACGAGTATAACAGAATCCGTATTGGTGTTTTAGCTTAAGAATATTAAGTTGGGAATCCAATGCACTCTAATTGGTTTGAATAAGCTAGTTATTGGTCCACAAGTCAATCAAAATCCGTATATGTGTTTTAGCGTAATATTATCAAGTAGGGACTCCAATGGACTCTAATTGATTATATTAAGACAATATGGTGTCTTCATCACTCTTTTACAATGTATAGATCATTGCAAATACCAATATATGTTGTAATAAGCTTGTAAATGATGCACGAGTCTAACAGAATCCGTATAGGTGTTTTAGCTTAAGAATATTAAGTTGGGAATCCAATGCACTCTAATTGGTTTGAATAAGCTAGATATTGGTCCACAAGTCAATCAAAATCCGTATATGTGTTTTAGCGTAATATTATCAAGTAGGGACTCCAATGGACTCTAATTGATTAGATTAACACAATATGGTGTTTTCATCACTCTTTTACAATGTATAGATCATTGCAAATGTCAATATATATTGTAATAAGCTTTTAAATGATGCACGAGTCTAACAGAATCCGTAAAGGTATTTTAGCTTAAGAATATAAAGTTGGGAATCCAATGCACTCTAATTGGTTTGAATAAGCTAGTTATTGGTCCACAAGTAAATCAAAATCCGTATAGGTGTTTTAGTGTAATATTATCAAGTAGGGACTCCAATGGACTCTAATTGATTAGATTAACACAATATGGTGTCTTCATCACTCTTTTACAATGTATAGATCATTGCAAATATCAATATATGTTGTAATAAGCTTGTAAATGATGCACGAGTCTAACAGAATCCGTATAGGTGTTTTAGCTTAAGAATATTAAGTTGGGAATCCAATGCACTCTAATTGGTTTGAATAAGCTAGTTATTGGTCCACAAGTCAATCAAAATCCGTACAGGTGTTTTAGCGTAATATTATCAAGTAGGGACTCCAATGGACTCTAATTGATTAGATTAAGACAATATGGTGTCTTCATCACTCTTTTACAATGTATAGATCATTGCAAATGCCAATATATGTTGTAATAAGCTTGTAAATGATGCACGAGTATAACAGAATCCGTATTGGTGTTTTTGCTTAAGAATATTAAGTTGGGAATCCAATGCACTCTAATTGGTTTGAAAAAGCTAGTTATTGGTACACAAGTCAATCAAAATCCGTACAGGTGTTTTAGCGTAATATTATCAAGTCGGAACTCCAGTGGACTCTAATTGATTAGATTAAGTCAATATGGTGTCTTCATCACTCTTTTACAATGTATAGATCATTGCAAATGCCAATATATGTTGTAATAAGCTTGTAAATGATGCACGTGTATAACAGAATCCGTATTGGTGTTTTAGCTTAAGAATATTAAGTTGGGAATCCAATGCACTCTAATTGGTTTGAATAAGCTAGTTATTGGTCCACAAGTCAATCAAAATCCGTATAGGTGTTTTAGCATAAAATTATCAAGTAAGGACTCCAATGGACTCTAAATGATTAGATTAAGACAATATGGTGTCTTCATCACTCTTTTACAATGTATAGATCATTGCAAATGCCAATATATATTGTAATAAGCTTGTAAATGATGCACGAGTCTAACAGAATCCGTATAGGTGTTTTAGCTTAAGAATATTAAGTTGAGAATCCAATACACTCTAATTGGTTTGAATAAGCTAGTTATTGGTCCACAAGTCAATCAAAATCCGTATAGGTGTTTTAGCATAATATTATCATGTAGGGACTCCAATGGACTCTAATTGCTTAGATTAAGACAATATGGTGTCTTCATCACTCTTTTACAATGTATAGATCATTGCAAATGCCAATATATGTTGTAATAAGCGTGTAAATGATGCACGAGTCTAACAGAATCCGTATAGGTGTTTTAGCTTAAGAATATTAAGTTGGAAATCCAATGCCCTCTAATTGGTTTGAATAAGCTAGTTATTGGTCCACAAGTCAATCAAAATCCGTATATGTGTTTTAGCGTAATATTATCAAGTAGGGACTCCAACGGACTCTAATTGATTAGATTAACACAATATGGTGTCTTCATCACTCTTTTACAATGTATAGATCATTGCAAATGTCAATATATGTTGTAATAAGCGTGTAAATGATGCACGAGTCTAACAGAATCCGTATAGGTGTTTTGGCTTAAGAATATTAAGTTGGAAATCCAATGCCCTCTAATTGGTTTGAATAAGCTAGTTATTGGTCCACAAGTCAATCAAAATCCGTATAGGTGTTTTAGCGTAATATTATCAAGTTGGGACTACAATGGACTGTAATTGATTAGATTAAGACAATATGGTGTCTTCTTCACTCTTTTACAATGTATAGATCATTGCAAATGCCAATATATGTTGTAATAAGCGTGTAAATGATGCACGAGTCTAACAGAATCCGTATAGGTGTTTTAGCTTAAGAATATTAAGTTGGAAATCCAATGCCCTCTAATTGGTTTGAATAAGCTAGTTATTGGTCCACAAGTCAATCAAAATCCGTATAGGTGTTTTAGCGTAATATTATCAAGTTGGGACTACAATGGACTGTAATTGATTAGATTAAGACAATATAGTGTCTTCTTCACTCTTTTACAATGTATAGATCATTGCAAATGCCAATATATGTTGTAATAAGCTTTTAAATGATGCATGACTCTAACAGAATCTGTATAGGTGTTTTAGCTTAAGAATATTAAGTTGGGAATCCAATGCACTCTAATTGGTTTGAATAAGCTAGTTATTGGTCCACATGTCAATCAAAATCCGTATAGGTGTTTTAGCGTAATATTATCAAGTAGGGACTCCAATGGACTCTAATTGATTAGATTAAGACAATATGGTGTCTTCATCACTCTTTTACAATGTATAGATCATTGCAAATGGCAATATATGTTGTAATAAGCTTGTAAATGATGCACGAGTATAACAGAATCCGTATTGGTGTTTTAGCTTAAGAATATTAAGTTGGGAATCCAATGCACTCTAATTGGTTTGAATAAGCTAGTTATTGGTCCACAAGTCAATCAAAATCCGTATATGTGTTTTAGCGTAATATTATCAAGTAGGGACTCCAATGGACTCTAATTGATTATATTAAGACAATATGGTGTCTTCATCACTCTTTTACAATGTATAGATCATTGCAAATACCAATATATGTTGTAATAAGCTTGTAAATGATGCACGAGTCTAACAGAATCCGTATAGGTGTTTTAGCTTAAGAATATTAAGTTGGGAATCCAATGCACTCTAATTGGTTTGAATAAGCTAGATATTGGTCCACAAGTCAATCAAAATCCGTATATGTGTTTTAGCGTAATATTATCAAGTAGGGACTCCAATGGACTCTAATTGATTAGATTAACACAATATGGTGTTTTCATCACTCTTTTACAATGTATAGATCATTGCAAATGTCAATATATATTGTAATAAGCTTTTAAATGATGCACGAGTCTAACAGAATCCGTAAAGGTATTTTAGCTTAAGAATATAAAGTTGGGAATCCAATGCACTCTAATTGGTTTGAATAAGCTAGTTATTGGTCCACAAGTAAATCAAAATCCGTATAGGTGTTTTAGTGTAATATTATCAAGTAGGGACTCCAATGGACTCTAATTGATTAGATTAACACAATATGGTGTCTTCATCACTCTTTTACAATGTATAGATCATTGCAAATATCAATATATGTTGTAATAAGCTTGTAAATGATGCACGAGTCTAACAGAATCCGTATAGGTGTTTTAGCTTAAGAATATTAAGTTGGGAATCCAATGCACTCTAATTGGTTTGAATAAGCTAGTTATTGGTCCACAAGTCAATCAAAATCCGTACAGGTGTTTTAGCGTAATATTATCAAGTAGGGACTCCAATGGACTCTAATTGATTAGATTAAGACAATATGGTGTCTTCATCACTCTTTTACAATGTATAGATCATTGCAAATGCCAATATATGTTGTAATAAGCTTGTAAATGATGCACGAGTATAACAGAATCCGTATTGGTGTTTTTGCTTAAGAATATTAAGTTGGGAATCCAATGCACTCTAATTGGTTTGAAAAAGCTAGTTATTGGTACACAAGTCAATCAAAATCCGTACAGGTGTTTTAGCGTAATATTATCAAGTCGGAACTCCAGTGGACTCTAATTGATTAGATTAAGTCAATATGGTGTCTTCATCACTCTTTTACAATGTATAGATCATTGCAAATGCCAATATATGTTGTAATAAGCTTGTAAATGATGCACGTGTATAACAGAATCCGTATTGGTGTTTTAGCTTAAGAATATTAAGTTGGGAATCCAATGCACTCTAATTGGTTTGAATAAGCTAGTTATTGGTCCACAAGTCAATCAAAATCCGTATAGGTGTTTTAGCATAAAATTATCAAGTAAGGACTCCAATGGACTCTAAATGATTAGATTAAGACAATATGGTGTCTTCATCACTCTTTTACAATGTATAGATCATTGCAAATGCCAATATATATTGTAATAAGCTTGTAAATGATGCACGAGTCTAACAGAATCCGTATAGGTGTTTTAGCTTAAGAATATTAAGTTGAGAATCCAATACACTCTAATTGGTTTGAATAAGCTAGTTATTGGTCCACAAGTCAATCAAAATCCGTATAGGTGTTTTAGCATAATATTATCATGTAGGGACTCCAATGGACTCTAATTGCTTAGATTAAGACAATATGGTGTCTTCATCACTCTTTTACAATGTATAGATCATTGCAAATGCCAATATATGTTGTAATAAGCGTGTAAATGATGCACGAGTCTAACAGAATCCGTATAGGTGTTTTAGCTTAAGAATATTAAGTTGGAAATCCAATGCCCTCTAATTGGTTTGAATAAGCTAGTTATTGGTCCACAAGTCAATCAAAATCCGTATATGTGTTTTAGCGTAATATTATCAAGTAGGGACTCCAACGGACTCTAATTGATTAGATTAACACAATATGGTGTCTTCATCACTCTTTTACAATGTATAGATCATTGCAAATGTCAATATATGTTGTAATAAGCGTGTAAATGATGCACGAGTCTAACAGAATCCGTATAGGTGTTTTGGCTTAAGAATATTAAGTTGGAAATCCAATGCCCTCTAATTGGTTTGAATAAGCTAGTTATTGGTCCACAAGTCAATCAAAATCCGTATAGGTGTTTTAGCGTAATATTATCAAGTTGGGACTACAATGGACTGTAATTGATTAGATTAAGACAATATGGTGTCTTCTTCACTCTTTTACAATGTATAGATCATTGCAAATGCCAATATATGTTGTAATAAGCGTGTAAATGATGCACGAGTCTAACAGAATCCGTATAGGTGTTTTAGCTTAAGAATATTAAGTTGGAAATCCAATGCCCTCTAATTGGTTTGAATAAGCTAGTTATTGGTCCACAAGTCAATCAAAATCCGTATAGGTGTTTTAGCGTAATATTATCAAGTTGGGACTACAATGGACTGTAATTGATTAGATTAAGACAATATAGTGTCTTCTTCACTCTTTTACAATGTATAGATCATTGCAAATGCCAATATATGTTGTAATAAGCTTTTAAATGATGCATGACTCTAACAGAATCTGTATAGGTGTTTTAGCTTAAGAATATTAAGTTGGGAATCCAATGCACTCTAATTGGTTTGAATAAGCTAGTTATTGGTCCACATGTCAATCAAAATCCGTATAGGTGTTTTAGCGTAATATTATCAAGTAGGGACTCCAATGGACTCTAATTGATTAGATTAAGACAATATGGTGTCTTCATCACTCTTTTACAATGTATAGATCATTGCAAATGGCAATATATGTTGTAATAAGCTTGTAAATGATGCACGAGTATAACAGAATCCGTATTGGTGTTTTAGCTTAAGAATATTAAGTTGGGAATCCAATGCACTCTAATTGGTTTGAATAAGCTAGTTATTGGTCCACAAGTCAATCAAAATCCGTATATGTGTTTTAGCGTAATATTATCAAGTAGGGACTCCAATGGACTCTAATTGATTATATTAAGACAATATGGTGTCTTCATCACTCTTTTACAATGTATAGATCATTGCAAATACCAATATATGTTGTAATAAGCTTGTAAATGATGCACGAGTCTAACAGAATCCGTATAGGTGTTTTAGCTTAAGAATATTAAGTTGGGAATCCAATGCACTCTAATTGGTTTGAATAAGCTAGATATTGGTCCACAAGTCAATCAAAATCCGTATATGTGTTTTAGCGTAATATTATCAAGTAGGGACTCCAATGGACTCTAATTGATTAGATTAACACAATATGGTGTTTTCATCACTCTTTTACAATGTATAGATCATTGCAAATGTCAATATATATTGTAATAAGCTTTTAAATGATGCACGAGTCTAACAGAATCCGTAAAGGTATTTTAGCTTAAGAATATAAAGTTGGGAATCCAATGCACTCTAATTGGTTTGAATAAGCTAGTTATTGGTCCACAAGTAAATCAAAATCCGTATAGGTGTTTTAGTGTAATATTATCAAGTAGGGACTCCAATGGACTCTAATTGATTAGATTAACACAATATGGTGTCTTCATCACTCTTTTACAATGTATAGATCATTGCAAATATCAATATATGTTGTAATAAGCTTGTAAATGATGCACGAGTCTAACAGAATCCGTATAGGTGTTTTAGCTTAAGAATATTAAGTTGGGAATCCAATGCACTCTAATTGGTTTGAATAAGCTAGTTATTGGTCCACAAGTCAATCAAAATCCGTACAGGTGTTTTAGCGTAATATTATCAAGTAGGGACTCCAATGGACTCTAATTGATTAGATTAAGACAATATGGTGTCTTCATCACTCTTTTACAATGTATAGATCATTGCAAATGCCAATATATGTTGTAATAAGCTTGTAAATGATGCACGAGTATAACAGAATCCGTATTGGTGTTTTTGCTTAAGAATATTAAGTTGGGAATCCAATGCACTCTAATTGGTTTGAAAAAGCTAGTTATTGGTACACAAGTCAATCAAAATCCGTACAGGTGTTTTAGCGTAATATTATCAAGTCGGAACTCCAGTGGACTCTAATTGATTAGATTAAGTCAATATGGTGTCTTCATCACTCTTTTACAATGTATAGATCATTGCAAATGCCAATATATGTTGTAATAAGCTTGTAAATGATGCACGTGTATAACAGAATCCGTATTGGTGTTTTAGCTTAAGAATATTAAGTTGGGAATCCAATGCACTCTAATTGGTTTGAATAAGCTAGTTATTGGTCCACAAGTCAATCAAAATCCGTATAGGTGTTTTAGCATAAAATTATCAAGTAAGGACTCCAATGGACTCTAAATGATTAGATTAAGACAATATGGTGTCTTCATCACTCTTTTACAATGTATAGATCATTGCAAATGCCAATATATATTGTAATAAGCTTGTAAATGATGCACGAGTCTAACAGAATCCGTATAGGTGTTTTAGCTTAAGAATATTAAGTTGAGAATCCAATACACTCTAATTGGTTTGAATAAGCTAGTTATTGGTCCACAAGTCAATCAAAATCCGTATAGGTGTTTTAGCATAATATTATCATGTAGGGACTCCAATGGACTCTAATTGCTTAGATTAAGATAATATGGTGTCTTCATCACTCTTTTACAATGTATAGATCATTGCAAATGCCAATATATGTTGTAATAAGCGTGTAAATGATGCACGAGTCTAACAGAATCCGTATAGGTGTTTTAGCTTAAGAATATTAAGTTGGAAATCCAATGCCCTCTAATTGGTTTGAATAAGCTAGTTATTGGTCCACAAGTCAATCAAAATCCGTATATGTGTTTTAGCATAATATTATCAAGTAGGGACTCCAACGGACTCTAATTGATTAGATTAACACAATATGGTGTCTTCATCACTCTTTTACAATGTATAGATCATTGCAAATGTCAATATATGTTGTAATAAGCGTGTAAATGATGCACGAGTCTAACAGAATCCGTATAGGTGTTTTAGCTTAAGAATATTAAGTTGGAAATCCAATGCCCTCTAATTGGTTTGAATAAGCTAGTTATTGGTCCACAATTCAATCAAAATCCGTATAGGTGTTTTAGCGTAATATTATCAAGTTGGGACTACAATGGACTGTAATTGATTAGATTAAGACAATATAGTGTCTTCTTCACTCTTTTACAATGTATAGATCATTGCAAATGCCAATATATGTTGTAATAAGCTTTTAAATGATGCATGACTCTAACAGAATCTGTATAGGTGTTTTAGCTTAAGAATATTAAGTTGGGAATCCAATGCACTCTAATTGGTTTGAATAAGCTAGTTATTGGTCCACATATCAATCAAAATCCGTATAGGTGTTTTAGCGTAATATTATCAAGTAGGGACTCCAATGGACTCTAATTGATTAGATTAAGACAATATGGTGTCTTCATCACTCTTTTACAATGTATAGATCATTGCAAATGCCAATATATGTTGTAATAAGCTTGTAAATGATGCACGAGTATAACAGAATCCGTATTGGTGTTTTAGCTTAAGAATATTAAGTTGGGAATCCAATGCACTCTAATTGGTTTGAATAAGCTAGTTATTGGTCCACAAGTCAATCAAAATCCGTATATGTGTTTTAGCGTAATATTATCAAGTAGGGACTCCAATGGACTCTAATTGATTATATTAAGACAATATGGTGTCTTCATCACTCTTTTACAATGTATAGATCATTGCAAATACCAATATATGTTGTAATAAGCTTGTAAATGATGCACGAGTCTAACAGAATCCGTATAGGTGTTTTAGCTTAAGAATATTAAGTTGGGAATCCAATGCACTCTAATTGGTTTGAATAAGCTAGATATTGGTCCACAAGTCAATCAAAATCCGTATATGTGTTTTAGTGTAATATTATCAAGTAGGGACTCCAATGGACTCTAATTGATTAGATTAACACAATATGGTGTCTTCATCACTCTTTTACAATGTATAGATCATTGCAAATACCAATATATGTTGTAATAAGCTTGTAAATGATGCACGAGTCTAACAGAATCCGTATTGGTGTTTTAGCTTAAGAATATAAATTTGGGAATCCAATGCACTCTAATTGGTTTGAATAAGCTAGTTATTGGTCCACAAGTCAATCAAAATCCGTATATGTGTTTTAGCGTAATATTATCAAGTAGGGACTCCAATGGACTCTAATTGATTAGATTAACACAATATGGTGTCTTCATCACTCTTTTACAATGTATAGATCATTGCAAATGTCAATATATATTGTAATAAGCTTGTAAATGATGCACGAGTATAACAGAATCCGTATTGGTGTTTTAGCTTAAGAATATTAAGTTGGGAATCCAATGCACTCTAATTGGTTTGAATAAGCTAGTTATTGGTCCACAAGTCAATCAAAATCCGTATATGTGTTTTAGCGTAATATTATCAAGTAGGACTCCAATGGACTCTAATTGATTAGATTAACACAATATGGTGTCTTCATCACTCTTTTACAATGTATAGATCATTGCAAATGTCAATATATATTGTAATAAGCTTTTAAATGATGCACGAGTCTAACAGAATCCGTAAAGGTATTTTAGCTTAAGAATATAAAGTTGGGAATCCAATGCACTCTAATTGGTTTGAATAAGCTAGTTATTGGTCCACAAGTAAATCAAAATCCGTATAGGTGTTTTAGTGTAATATTATCAAGTAGGGACTCCAATGGACTCTAATTGATTAGATTAACACAATATGGTGTCTTCATCACTCTTTTACAATGTATAGATCATTGCAAATATCAATATATGTTGTAATAAGCTTGTAAATGATGCACGAGTCTAACAGAATCCGTATAGGTGTTTTAGCTTAAGAATATTAAGTTGGGAATCCAATGCACTCTAATTGGTTTGAATAAGCTAGTTATTGGTCCACAAGTCAATCAAAATCCGTACAGGTGTTTTAGCGTAATATTATCAAGTAGGGACTCCAATGGACTCTAATTGATTAGATTAAGACAATATGGTGTCTTCATCACTCTTTTACAATGTATAGATCATTGCAAATGCCAATATATGTTGTAATAAGCTTGTAAATGATGCACGAGTATAACAGAATCCGTATTGGTGTTTTAGCTTAAGAATATTAAGTTGGGAATCCAATGCACTCTAATTGGTTTGAATAAGCTAGTTATTGGTCCACAAGTCAATCAAAATCTGTATATGTGTTTTAGTGAATATTATCAGGTAGGGACTCCAATGGACTCTAATTGATTAGATTAAGACAATATGGTGTCTTCATCACTCTTTTACAATGTATAGATCATTGCAAATGTCAATATATATTGTAATAAGCTTTTAAATGATGCACGAGTCTAACATAATCCGTAAAGGTATTTTAGCTTAAGAATATTAAGTTGGGAATCCAATGCACTCTAATTGGTTTGAATAAGCTAGTTATTGATCCACAAGTCAATCAAAATCCGTATAGGTGTTTTAGCATAAAATTATCAACTAAGGACTCCAATGGACTCTAAATGATTAGATTAAGACAATATGGTGTCTTCATCACTCTTTTACAATGTATAGATCATTGCAAATGCCAATATATATTGTAATAAGCTTGTAAATGATGCACGAGTCTAACAGAATCCGTATAGGTGTTTTAGCTTAAGAATATTAAGTTGAGAAATCCAATGCCCTCTAATTGGTTTGAATAAGCTAGTTATTGGTCCACAAGTCAATCAAAATCCGTATAGGTGTTTTAGCGTAATATTATCAAGTTGGGACTACAATGGACTGTAATTGATTAGATTAAGACAATATGGTGTCTTCTTCACTCTTTTACAATGTATAGATCATTGCAAATGCCAATATATGTTATAATAAGCTTTTAAATGATGCATGACTCTAACAGAATCTGTATAGGTGTTTTAGCTTAAGAATATTAAGTTGGGAATCCAATGCACTCTAATTGGTTTGAATAAGCTAGTTATTGGTCCACATGTCAATCAAAATCCGTATAGTTGTTTTAGCGTAATATTATCAAGTAGTGACTCCAATGGACTCTAATTGATTAGATTAAGACAATATGGTGTCTTCATCACTCTTTTACAATGTATAGATCATTGCAAATGCCAATATATGTTGTAATAAGCTTGTAAATGATGCACGAGTATAACGGAATCCGTATTGGTGTTTTAGCTTAAGAATATTAAGTTGGGAATCCAATGCACTCTAATTGGTTTGAATAAGCTAGTTATTGGTCCACAAGTCAATCAAAATCCGAATATGTGTATTATCGTAATATTATCAAGTAGGGACTCCAATGGACTCTAATTGATTAGATTAAGACAATATGGTGTCTTCATCACTCTTTTACAATGTATAAATCATTGCAAATACCAATATATGTTGTAATAAGCTTGTAAATGATGCACGAGTCTAACAGAATCCGTATAGGTGTTTTAGCTTAAGAATATTAAGTTGGGAATCCAATGCACTCTAATTGAACCCAGGGCCGCTAAGCCCGTCAGCACCGGAGCCGTGACGGCGAGAATTTTGTTGAGTTTTACAGCTTTATTGGCCAATCTCAAGTAGTCTTCTCTATCTTTTATTCTCATCACCTTCACCATCTCTCTCATTTCTTCCTCTAATTTCCCGTCCCAGCCGTTGAAATCTTTGTCCCCGCCGGGCCCTTTTGGCTGTCTCCGCCGCCACTCCGTCGGCCACCAGACTGCGGGCTCCACAGTCTCGGGGAACTTTTCCAGCATTACCCCAAGGAGAGGGAGGGGGTATGCTTTATCCAGAGCCAACACTTTTTCCATGAATTCTTTCACATCAGCTTCCGTGGGATTCCCTATGCAAATCATGGTCTGGATTTGATTTTGAAGCTGCTTGAACAGCCTGGCGGCGTTCCTCTGTTCTTCCGCCAGCTGAGACGGCTGAATTTTATTCACGATCGACAGCATCCCAGTCGCGGCCACTAACGGCAATCTCGTCTCTCATGAGCCCTGAAAATCGATGACACAGGCTCTCAGTAAATCCTCAAGAACCTGTATCACCCTCTCAGACTGACCATCTGTCTGGGGATGAAAAGCTGTGCTGAACAGTAATCTGGTCCCCAATGCTGTATGCAGACTCTTCCAAAACGCGGATGTGATTCTCGGATCTCTATCGGATACGATAGACACTGGTATGCCATGCAGTCTAACAATCTCCTTGATGTAAAGCTCTGCATACTGTGTCAAAGAGTAGGTAGTCCTCACCGGCAAGAAATGAGCTGACTTGGTGAGTCTATCGACGATCACCCAAATAGCTGTGCAACCTCTGTTACTCCTCGGAAGGCCAACTACAAAATCCATCGTAATGTTCTCCCATTTCCATTCCGGAATAGGAAGAGGTCTAAGAAGTCCTACTGGACGCTGATGCTCTGCCTTGACTCGCTGACAAGTCAAACACTCTGACACAACTCTCCTGATGTCTCCCTTTATCCCGGGCCACCAATACAATAGCTGCAAATCTCGGTACATCTTCGTACTTCCGGGGTGAATGAAGTACGGAGATGTGTGAGCCTCTGCTAGAATCTCAGCTCTCAACTGATCGACGTTCGGTACCCACATCCTACCACGGTACTGAACAATGCCATCCACAATTGTATACAGAAGACCACCCTTGGCCTCATCTCTCTGCCTCCAACGCTGCAACTCCTCATCTGTAGACTGTCCCTCTCTGATCCGATCCCGTAGAATCGGCTGCACCGTCAACACTGACAAGCTCGGTGCATGACCACTCGAGTAAAACTCCAAATCAAACCTCTGAATCTTACTCTGCAGTGGTAACTGCACTGTCAAACACGATACCACTGACGACTTCCGACTCAAAGCATCGGCCACTACATTAGCTTTACCTGGATGGTAGCTAATGTCACAGTCGTAATCCTTAACCAACTCCAACCATCTCCTTGCCTCATGTTCAACTCCTTCTGAGTGAAGAAGTACTTGAGGCTCTTGTGATCAGTGAAAATTTTGCACTTCTTGCCATACAGATAGTGCCTCCAGATTTTCAAAGCGAAGACCACTGCTGCTAACTCCAAATCATGTGTCGGGTAGTTCTGCTCATGAATCTTCAACTGCCTCGACGCATACGCAATAACCTTACCATACTGCATAAGTACTGCGCCTAAACCTAGCTTAGACGCGTCAGTGTACACCACTAACTCCTCGTGTGGTACTGCCATCGCCAAAACTGGTGCGGTAGTGAGTGCTTCCTTCAGCTGATCGAAGCTCCTCTGACAGTCTGGACTCCAAACAAACTTCGCATTCTTCTTGGTTAAGGAAGTCAAGGGTACTGCAATAGAGGAAAAACCCTTGATGAACTTCCTATAGTATCCTGCCAAACCCAAAAAACTGCGAATCTCCGAAGCATTCCTCGGAATACCCCATTTCTGCACTGCCTCAACCTTCGTCTGATCCACTGCAATCCCATCTCTAGAAATAATGTGGCCAAAAAATGCCACCTGCTCAAGCCAAAACTCGCACTTGCTGAACTTGGCATACAAACGATGCTCCCTCAAAGTCTGCAAGGCTGTCTGTAGATGCTGCCTATGCTCCTCAACGCTCCTAGAGTAGATCAAGATATCATCAATGAAAACTATGATGAACTGATCAAGATACGGCTGAAATACCCGGTTCATGAGATCCATGAAAACCGTTGGAGCATTGGTCAACCCAAATGGAATCACTAAGAACTCGTAATGCTCATAACGTGTCCGGAAAGCAGTCTTGGACACATCTGCCTCTCTAACTCGCAGCTGATGATAACCAGATCGCAGATCGATCTTGGAGAACACTGAAGCTCCCTGCAACTGATCAAATAAGTCCTCTATCCTCGGCAGTGGGTACTTATTCTTCACCGTGACTCTGTTGAGCTCTCGATAATCGATGCACAGTCTCATACTGCCATCCTTCTTCTTCACAAATAACACTGGAGCTCCCCATGGAGAAAAGCTAGGACGAACAAAGCCTTTCTCTAATAACTCCTGAATCTGCTCCTTCAACTCTTTCATCTTGGTAGGAGCAAGTCTGTATGGTGCCTTTGAGATAGGCACAGTGTTTGGCAATAAGTCGATACTGAACTCCACCTCTCTCACTGGTGGAATCCCTGCAACATCCTCCGGAAAGACGTCCGGAAAGTTACGAACTACCTCTATATCTGATAATGATCTACTGGCTGGTTCTGAGGCCGTGACAACACTTGCTAGGAAACCTCGGCAACCCCGTTTCAACAGCTTCCTCGCCTAAATAAGAGATATCACCTGAGGAATATCACTGCTTTGAGATGCATAAAAATTAAACGGGTCGCCTCCCGGTGGTTTCACTGACACTGTCCTCCGACGAAAATCAATCGAAGCTCCATTGACTGTCAACCAGTCCATACCCAATATCAAATCAAAACCGCTCGACGGCAAAACCACTACATCTGCGCGAATGGAGTGCCCCTGCAGCTCCAACTCCAGCTCTCGAATAACACTAGAGGTAGAAATAATCTGTCCTGACGGCATAGTGACATCATAACCACTATCGAAAATCTCAGGTGTGATGCCTATCCGTCTGATAAACTCTAGGGAGATAAACGAATGCGTAGCCCCTGAATCTAGCAACGCAAACGTGGAGTTGCCTCCAACTAGAATTCTCCCTGCACGCAAAAGAATCCCAACAACTTCATACCACTACTAAACTTTTCCCCCAAAGATGAGTCACTAATAACCCTTAATTCTAATCACAAGTAAAACATGCTTCATATTCTAACATGCAGATAGAAAAATCCCAAATAACAAATTATTCCACAAAGAAAAATCGAAATTCTTAACCAAAGGAAGAAATTATGAAATACTAGGGGTAAGATATACCGGTGATCAAGGAGGTATCTGGGTCTGCCTCCTCAGCCTGCATCACGAACACTCTCCCTGTAGTGTTCTTCTTCCTCGGGCAATTGGCCATCTGGTGCCCTGGCTCCTTACAATGAAAACGGACGCCCGCTCCTAGAAGACATGGTCCTGGATGCATCTTCTGGCACTTCGGGCAAGTAGGATATCCTCCAGCATTAGGGGGCCCACCCCTAGGCTGCTGCCTCTGCTGCTGTGGCTTTTGCTGGTTTGGGCCCTTAGACGGCCCAGTATACTGCTTCTTCGTAGGAGGCTGCGAAGATGGTCGCTGATATCCAGACTGAAACTTCCTCTTACCCTGCTGCTCCCTGTGGATCTCTCTCCTACCATCCTCCGAACGCAAGGCTCTACTGACTGTCGTCTCATAAGTAAGGACGTCCGCCATACGAACGTCATGCTTGATCTCTGCCCTGAGTCCCTCGATAAACTGTCTCATCTTCTCAGGTGCACTGTCAGCAATCAATGGCACCAAGTGACAGCCCCTCTCGAACTAACGAATGTACTCCACAACTGTCTTGTCTCCCTGCTGGAGACTCATGAAATCTCGAATCATCCTACTGCGCACGTCTTCAGTGAAATACTTGGAGAAAAACATCCTCCGAAAGTCTGCCCATAGCATAGTAGTCAGATTCACTCCCCGTAATGCACTCTCCCACCATAAGTCTGCATCACCCTTCAGCATGTACACTGCGCATCTCACCTTGTCCGCATCAGTCAACCCCATGTAAGCAAAGATGCTCTCCAAAGAACGGATCCACCCCTCAGCAACGAGTGGATCTGTGGCACCAGAGAACTCCTTCGGTCCCTTCTTCTGGAACCTCTCAGCCACGTCCTCATCATGGGAAAGTCTCGGACGTGCCACCTGCTGCTCCAACAGAGCAGTAATCCCAGCCATCATGTTTGCATTGGCCTGCTCCAATGCCGAAAGCGGATTCTGCGGAGGTGGAGGTGGAGGTCCCCCGCGTCTGTTAACTGGTCTCGGAGGCATTTGTTATAAGCTTGTAATTCAAACAAACGACTTTACATTGTTATTCTGTTTATTTTTCACCAATTATTAAGGTGACACTGGATATTGCTCATATGTACGTTGTGACAATAATTGGACCAAATCATCCAAAAATTAAAATTAGCATATTAACATCAACTAAAACTCAAAATTCGAAATTTAACTAAAAACATTTATTTTAATTCCTCTTAGTTTTACTAAATGTTCTGAAAATAATTAAATAATACGACCGCCTTGATATTTTTGTAGTTCAAGTACTTGGCAAGAAAAGAAGAAGATATTATATTCTTTTATTGTAATATAATTTATGATTTTTACGTATTTCCATTTCGCATTCATATATAGCAAATTAACTCGTTATATATCCAATCATACGTGGCTATCATTTACAAATCATAATCCATGCACGAGTTAGATTTTCCACAATAATTATTATAAATATAAAAAATTATTCTTCATTAGAATTAAAATGGAAAAAAGAACGAAATAAATGTTTTTGCCCTAAATTTAGACAATCTATGTTAGCTTTACATCATAAAATTATTTACGTTTAAAAATAAATAAATAAATAAAATGATCATGCTCCAATATGAAACATGCATGCATGCATGTGTCGAAGATTCAGAAAAGCTTGCCGGCGAACTCATCGATATTGTTTATCCCTTTAATGGAAGACGATGCAGCAACATCTCTGAGCTCCGACAAGCTTCTTCCCAGCTGCAGACACACCTTCATTTCCAGTAATTCTCCATTCTCCCTTCTCTCCAGTTCTTCTTCCCTCAGGTTCCATTCAATCCATTCTTCCATCAGCTTGAAGAATCCCGCGTTGCTCCTGTACATTTCGAACACCATTCCCACCTGCCCCCCATGTTCCAATGCGTTCACTACACTCGCAAACGCGCCGCCTACGACGCCCACCATCACCGCCCAACCGCCGTGGGAAGGAGATCCCACGAAGGCGGAACCCAGGGCCGCTAAGCCCGTCAGCACCGGAGCCGTGACGGCGAGAATTTTGTTGAGTTTTACAGCTTTATTGGCCAATCTCAAGTAGTCTTCTCTATCTTTTATTCTCATCACCTTCACCATCTCTCTCATTTCTTCCTCTAATTTCCCGTCCCAGCCGTTGAAATCTTTGTCCCCGCCGGGCCCTTTTGGCTGTCTCCGCCGCCGCTCCGTCGGCCACCAGACTGCGGGCTCCACAGTCTCGGGGAACTTTTCCAGCATTACCCCAAGGAGAGGGAGGGGGTATGCTTTATCCAGAGCCAACACTTTTTCCATGAATTCTTTCACATCAGCTTCCGTGGGATTCCCTATGCAAATCATGGTCTGGATTTGATTTTGAAGCTGCTTGAACAGCCTGGCGGCGTTCCTCTGTTCTTCCGCCAGCTGAGACGGCTGAATTTTATTCACGATCGACAGCATCCCAGTCGCGGCCACGTACATTGCAGTCGAAGAGAACTTCAGAGCAGCAACCGGAGCTCCGGCGCTCATGGAGGCAATTCCGGCCATCGTTGCGGCGGCCAGAATGATGGCATTGATTGAATTCAAAAGAAGACTGTTCCAATGGGTCCGTTGATCTCCGATATTTTTGTGCATTTCAACTCTATCGGCAACCGCTTCCAAGATTGCGTAAATCTTTTCCATCACCAAATAAGGATCCGCGCCATGAATATTCTCATCAAATCTTTTGAATATTCCAGTGTTAATGCTAAGGGGTTGGAGCTCATCCAAACCATTTGTTCGGAGCTCGGGACGAGAATTTGAAATGCGTTGCGGGATGTTAATGGCAGCCCTGACCATTATTTTTCGCCGGGTAGAAGAAGAAGAAGAAGAAGAAGAAGAAGAAGAAATGGATGGATTCAATAAGCTCGAAGAGTTTAAGGTTGCCATTTTCGTTTTCTTGATTGATTTTTGTGCGTGACTGTGTGTTTTTGAAGTGCTGCGAGATTCGAATGGGAAGGATT
This sequence comes from Henckelia pumila, assembly GCF_033568475.1. Taxonomy (NCBI): domain Eukaryota; kingdom Viridiplantae; phylum Streptophyta; class Magnoliopsida; order Lamiales; family Gesneriaceae; genus Henckelia; species Henckelia pumila. The sequence goes on along the minus strand of NC_133120.1, from coordinate 97,826,110 downwards.
GCATGGCGGCAAGTGCTTAATTATTTGTAGAGATTGGGTAATTTTGACCGTTGACTAATTCATTGAATTTTAAAAATGATAAATAAATTTCAACATCTGATGGTTGAATTGAACCGGTTAATTATTATTATTTGTTTTAGAGAAAAAAAGGTTTAATTTTGTTCAATATATGGTTAATATTAAACATACACTAGAAAATTGGACCGTTTGCATTCAATTTTTTGTTGCGAACCAATTATTTATTTAATATTTATTTTGGAAAAGTTCGTCGATCCAATTAATTTAGCCATTAGTTATAATGTGAATAAACTCTAATTATATATATATATATATATATATATATATATATATATATATATATATATATATATATATCACGTGATCGTATCTACACAATAAAAATTAAGAAGATGTACTTAATTTGTTCGAAAGTAATCTATTTTTCTATTCACTTTTTTGTTGTAATATCACGTGATCATATCTATAGATAATTGAGAAGATCTATTTATTTGTTCGAAGTAATCTTTCGTTTAAGCGAAAAACTAATTCATGTCATCGTACTTGTCTCCAGTAAGTTTTTATTGTCTCTGTCATTTAATATATAAAGAATATTTTGAAACCCAAATTGTATTTTCCCCACACAGGATTTTTATTTTTATTCTTATTCACCACGACCTTACATCTATAGTTTATTTACTTTCTTCATCCCAATTTGAAATGATAAATACTAAAAGAATGAGAGAGTTTGAGTTTGACGACTTTCAACTCGAAGAATATTTCAAAATATTTATGGAAGCAAAAAACCGAAACGACCGGTCAAAATTGTCCAAAGAACGAGCCAAAGATCTTGGACAACTCAACCCTTTTTTCCTTGACTATTTTTTAAAATTTCAATAAAAATGGGCAAGTTGCATTCTAATAAAAGTAATGGCAGGAAATTAAAACAAATTAAATCTACTTTGATTTTAATAAAATTATTTCACGTGAGTCGACTACTATCTAAAACAAATCAGACGAATGTAAAGTATGCAATATGCATGCCATGAATAAATTATTATATAATATGACATTTGTTTTTTTTTTCGAGCAAGTTAAAAATTAGTACTCAATTGAATATTTTCGATGAAAAAGTCACTCTTTTCTCAATTGCATCATAAAAGATAACTCATGTGCTTGTTAATATTTTTTATTAGTGCACTTTTTTCTTTCTTGCTTCGAATTAGACCCGCCATGAATAATAATGAATATTAAGAGACTCGCCGATGGTTTCAACTTCACGGGATGGCTAACAATAGTTTGGCAATTGTACACTACAACTAATTGGTAATCTCATCCATAGAGCCGTTAATTTGAGTTAGGCTCGTCGGGTTGGTTTGCCTAACCCACAACCCACCTTGGGTTGGGCTGGATTGAGGATTTTCAACAGTCGAGATGGTGGGATGACCCGCCTTCGACCACCAAAATGTGGGTTTTTGGTGGGCTGGCCCGCCCTGCCATGAGTTGATCCGTCTGACAGTTCTACTGGTACATGCGCATCCACGTTTAATTAGGAACATAATTGTTCAACATGCTAACTTAATTTCAAATTAATAATTAATTGCAAGAAATTAGGAACAAAATTTTTCAAAAGCATTTTTTTTTTTTTTTTTCATTTGTTGAGTGCTGACATGCCAATCGATTAATAATGTCGACAAATATATATGTCTATAATTTAATATAATATGAAACCGATTCAAAAAAGTTACATAAGGATCCAACTCAAATATTAATAGTGTTACATATTAGGGATCGAAATATATGGATTTAGGTGTTTTAAAATTTAAACTATATCAAACTCGATGAAGACCATCTTGAAATATGTGAACATTTTTAATAACAATGTTCAAGTAATTGGATATAGGACATGGCTGTTTTTTGTGGTATAAAAATCAAGAAAATTTCAGACAATAGAACAGGTCCAAGCCACGAGCTAGGCTTGGTCATCAAGAAATCTTGGGGTTCACTTTCACCATTCCTTGAAGACGAAGTATACAACATGCAAAACCATATTTATGGGCGTTGGCCAAGTAGATAATTTGACTTCATTACAATAGAACATGCATTCACATTTATATATGTGTCGAAATCTCAAAACTTGTCGGATGTTGGAGTGCCTCAAGCTATCAAATGCTTGGTAAAATGTTTATCTGAAACTGAAATAAATTTCCAATCTTGCACATAAATTCTGAAACTTGAATGTATTAGATAGCGATATCAGATTCTTAAGAATCTCTTACAAAGGCTACGGATTGAACTCAAAAAAGCACATCGGGCAGACGCATATATAATTTGACAGATCTCAAAAAAGAATATATTTGAGAGTTGAACAATTCGATATTCAAGAAAAGGTTTCAGAACCAACAGAACAGTTAGGAATTAGGATGGCTTGTAATATTTCGTGGGAACGAAAGGCATTTTTGTGACTGATCCATCGTATGATTTTCCCCTTATCACGATCTTTACTTTAGTACCTGGCTTGTGCAATCCAGATTTCACGTACCCCATTGCAATGTTCTTCTTGAGACACGGGCTGAATCCCCCACTCGTGATTTCCCCGATGTTTTGTCCCTTCTCGTCTTGAATCTCACTATGACTTCGAGCAGGTGGGCCAGAAGAAATTAAACCGACTCTCCTAATTGATGGCCCTTCTTCGATTTGCTTGAGTATTACTTCAGCACCCAAGAATCCTCCCTCGGCTCTTCGTCTTTTACCAATGGCCCATGTTAATCCTGCCTCCACAGGTGTTATGTGCTGCTCCATGTCGTTGCCATACAAGCACAGTCCAGCTTCGAGGCGAAGGCTGTCCCGAGCACCCAACCCTGTTAATCTTACCTTATTCTCAGATTTGTCAAGAATCGCTTTCGCAAGGTCAACTGCATGCTCTGAAGGGACGGAGATTTCAAAGCCATCTTCGCCTGTGTACCTGGAGGTTTGTAAAGTTTAATGTCATTTTTTAAATGATGGAACAGACAGAAGAGAATCTCCATCCATTCGTGCTATGCCAATGGATTAGAGAATCAGTGAATCAGACTTCTGATCATTGGAAAACAATCTCAAAGGAACAGGAAACCACAGCGCAGTATAATGACACAACTGAATCAATCCTACCATACCTTTGTTAACACACTCATCAACTGTGCAAAACTTCAATGCGTGTGGTGGTTGTAATGACGGACATATATATTCTAAAAGGAAAGAAATATGTTTCGCAACAAACAGAAGACATCAAGCCTTGTTCTTTCTACCAGTTCTTCGAAGAAACAATCATTTACGTACACATAAATGACATCCATACAACATACCCTGTTCGAGTAAGAAAGCAGGTCGATCCATTGATGTCTATCACTTTGAAGTCACTGAAGTATATCTTGCTCAAATCTTCTTTTGTCAGGTGCTGGAGAACTGGGGCAGCTAGAGGCCCCTGCACAAGAGAGGTAAGATAACTTCAAAATTTGCAAATATTCAAATACAAAGGAGCATAGAAAGACATGCTTGGAATAGTGAATAGTTCATGATAGCATTGTATATAATGTGCATGAAAAGGAATCAGCCTACTGCCTTGCATTAACTTTCATTCATCTTAACACCTTCCAACTGAACTTTCAGTCATCTTAGCACCTTCCACCTGCAATTCCCCGTAAACCATAGTGGAAACCATTGACAGACAAGAACAAAGAGGAATAAAAGAACCATTTTTCACAACCACCCAAGGATACGTAAATAATTTTCTCGAGAGATAAAACAATGCAGAGAGAAATTAAATCAGCAGAATACAATGCCTTGATCATATATAAAAAAATAAAAAGAAGAAGAAAATCAGAAGCCAGTATTTTTAAATTCCTGCAATCAGCTTAATTATTCCAGAAATCAGCACTCATGCAAAGAAGGTAATTTGAAATGGGGAAAAATTGCTAATTTAATTAAAAGGAGAGTGTACAAGTCATCAACATAATCACAATATTCTCCAACCTACATGTCATTAATCACCAAATCAGAGATATATATATTTTTTAATGTAAATCAACCATAGATCGAACCCTTCAAACGATGGTCCCCATTTTATAGATACTTTTCAAGCTCAATAGGTAGGAGCAATATTCAAACAAATTATGTGAAAAACAAAAATAACCAGAACACGAAATGTCACCACAGACCTGCAGAGCTAGAAGGGAACGCTCATCATGAATGTGCCACGAAACGTCGCCACCTTTTGATGTGAATGCCTTCATGTGTTCCTCAATATGGGCAAGATCCTTGTCTCTGCATCCAGCATTAACAACCAGGTATATGTGATCATTGGTCACCTTGGTGACCACCGAATCATCAATGGAGCCTCCCTTCTCATTTGTAAAGACAGTCAAAGTCCCAGTCCCAGGCGCAAGCCCAGCAACATCCGCAATGACAAGCTTTTCAAGAAAAGCTATGGAGTCCTTTCCTTTAAGACTAAGACCACACATATGGGAAACATCAAAGAGGCCACCATTCTCCCTGCAATTTATGGTAGAGTCCATAATCGAGTCTTTGTACTGGATTGGCATACCCCACCCTGCAAAAGGCACCATTTTCCCACCATGGGCGACATGAAAGTCATATAGAACAGTTTTCTTGAGATCAGCTTCGGATGCAAAGCACCGACGAACTATGGTCTTCTTGTCGCCATGAGCCAAACTGCGAGTAATAGATTGACCAAGTTGCCACAATCCTCCTCTCATCTTCCTAAATGTCTGCTGTAAATGAAATGCGAATAAGCATTACCAACCGCAGAAAAATATTGATCTAGTGATCCTGGAGGTAAACCACACGCACCATAAAAGAAGAAGCAAGAATCAAGAAAAACCAAGGGAAATAAAGGGGCTTCGAAGTTCGAATTGATGCAATGTATAAATACAATGACAATGATCAGATAACATTGGATTCAAGACAGTTTTTGACATTCAATACACGGAGTAAAACCAGCACCCATATTGATTGCACAACAACTATAAAAATACAATCTTTCGGTCACATCTCATACGGATTGCAAAGCAGAAAGTAGTGCATAAACCATTTAGAATGTAAATCTCGAAGGTGGATCCCAATATAATTCGCACAAAGATTCATAAAAACAAGATCTCTCATGTGCCTAGAAATAAACAAAAACGATAATGTACCAAAAACAGAAAATACGCAGTCTTGGACCAATGGTGATTACTCAAACATGGAATATAGAGATTCAAATAAAAACAAGAGAAGGGAAAGAAAGAATCAAATCAAACTCATTTACCTTGAACTCCGAGGATCCCTTTTCTTGAGAATGTTTTGTGTGGGAAATTTGTTATATGTGTGAAATAGAGGAGAGCTGTCCCAATCCAGGCATCTGAGGTATAAATTATTCGTCAAAAATAGAGTAATGAGATTTAAGTTTTAGTGATATATGGAGTCTTTATTCTCTGGAAATTAAAGTGAATATAACCCTCTGTGTGATTGAGTGGGTGGAGGAGGCTTACTCAGCCCAATCAAGACCCAATCTTGAGTGAGTGGTCATGCGAATACTAACCTAATTACCCAATTTCTCCATCGCTTTGCTTGCTTGGTAGTGGATTGGCTTCATGGCGGACGTGGCTCACTTGCCAGCGTACGATCGAAAACCCTTTTTATTCTTTTCATTTAACAATCAATATCTCAAATTTAGACCATTTTTAATTTGTAACAAACTCATTCCTCACCATAAAATAGAAAACATCTATTTTCAGTTGTGGAAAGAAAATGTTTTCCATATCTTATTATATATCTATCTATCTATACTATATACATATTATAGTATTTTTTTACATTTTTATTTACTTGAATCAAAATTTTCAATTTTAATTTCTTCTTAAAAAAAATCGACATATATATACGTAACGCTAGCTAATTTATACTATTTTTTTTTTTTTACTAAAATGTGAGTTTGTTCAAATTGATTTGAGCATAAGAGTAGTAGCTTTAGATTGTATTTACTTGCTTTGATAAATGATGAATAACATTATTAATACTGATTAATTTTATGTTTAGTTGTAAAATTAAAAATTATTATAAATCTTTAAGCCCGTTAATAATGAGATTTACAAACAATTCTTAAAACTAAATTTTTTAAGGGATTATAAATCTGTACATAGTAAATAGAGGAAACAAAATCAATCTCAAATTTAATTTATCAAACTAAACACATTATTATTATTTTTAACCAGTGCATATCCTATCAAATTATATTAATAGTCTGGGGCTATTGCCCAGTGTAGTTTACCTGACTAGCATAGTTTGTAGGCTATTGCGTTAGTCCGGGAGTTTAATCAGAGCGCACCGAAAGGTAGCGACTGTGGGTTCTCAGGTCACAAAAAAAATTATATTAATAATCACATTTAATATATATATCATTGCACAATTTCATCTCTCAAAGTACATGCACACTATATCTAAGGGTCTAATTTTAATTTGGCTATGTGGGACATATACATTTTCATGAATCCCACATGTCCAAACCAATTTTAAATCATTGGATCATTAAAGTACTAACTACTATCCTTATGATAACATGAACTCCACCAAGCTGAAACGAAGCTTGAGTTTCATCGGAGCTAATTAATTTGTTTATTCCATTTTCGTGAGATTTTACTAAGATATAATATTATTAATAAATTTTAAAACTTAGATTTACTATTTATTTTGGAACCCATTACATGTAAGCTAGATCGAATCTTCGTTCAAGCTGAGTCCAAATTATCATTGCTAAAACTAACATCTTTTAATTTTGTGACCTCAAATTCAAACTTTGAACAGATTAAAAATGAAAGTTGGGTACTTGAATTTAAGACAGTTATATTCTTGTTATATATCAAATGAACTACCTAAATCATACCAGCTACATTCATATATACATCTAATTTTTTTGTACAACTAATGAAAAGATTTCAATTTGGTGAGATGAGTTTCACATGTTTTCATAGATCTCACATGTCAAATCAATTTTAAACCATTAGATATAGGTTAAGTAATATCTTTATGTTAATATGATGAAATCAACCATGAATTAGAATAAATATTTGATTTTTGCAAATTATAAATATGTAATATTGTAAATAACTCCATCTCCACGGTGAATTCCTAATCTTTAGGTATGTGATTAATTTTGAAGAAAATTTAATAAAATTTAGTTAAAGCTGACTATGAGTTCAAAACGGGCGAGTCTACGGCCCCCCTCACTTTAAGTTTAGTCGAAACTCGTACAAACATTATCAAATTTCAAGAGTGATTTTTGACACTAAAAATTTCAATTTTTTTATTTTTTTATAACTGCATCCTAATTATAATTTTTTCACAGCCATAAAAATTTTATACTTACCACTTTCAATATGACATGAAATTTGCAGGGTATTTTTTTTCCAATCATCACGGGATTGGGTAAAAATTAATAATAGCTATAGGGCTATATATAATTTATCACTGCTTTATAATATTAGCTAATGCAACAAGAATATCCCCTACGCAGAAAACAAAGGAATTGACTTTCAGAGGCGGTCTCTAAGGTGTTCCGCTGTTACCTCCTCCGCCAGCTGCATCACCGCCGCCTTCTCCCCCCCGGTCCAGCTCCTATTTCAGTTCTCTATTTCTCATTATCAGCGCCACCAGTACTGCCGATATCACCTCCGGTCTCCCACTCCAAAATTCGAGCCTCCACCAAAGCCAAACCCACTGCCGATGGCGCCACCAAATCCTTCGAAATTCCGGCGATAAGGTGGGCAAAAGTTGTAATAGGTTGATGTTTTGTGCATGCCATGATCTTCAAAAGGTGGGCAACAGTACTTGTAATATGTTGATGTCTTGTGCATGCCATGATCCCCAGAAGGTGGGCAACAGTACATGTAATATGTTGATGTCTTGTGCATGCCATGATCCCCAGAAGGTGGGCAACAGTACATGTAATAGGTTGATGTCTTGTGCATGCCATGATCCCCAGAAGGTGGGCAAGAGCTGTAATAGGTTGATGTTTTGTGCATGCCATGATCTCCAAAAAGGTGGGCAACAGTATTTGTAATATGTTGATGTCTTGTGCATGCCATGATCTCCAGAAGGTGGGCAACAATTGTAATAGGTTGATGTCTTGTGCAAGACATCCCCAGAATTTTGATCAAGTGGTGAAATCCTGCCAGCGGTAACACTAGCAATTGCAGCCACGACCATTAGGAAGAGAATCTTGGTTGCCATATATGTTTGACTAGTTAACAGATTAAAAATGAATGTTGGGTTGAATTTAAGTCATTTATATTCTTGTTATATATATAACAAATGAACTACCTAAATCATATTAGCTACATTCACTCATCTAATTTTTTTTTTACGAACTCTTAATTTGGTGAGGTGAGTTTCACATATTTTCATAGATCTCACATGTCTAAACCAATTTTAAACAATTTGATTCAGCATTAGGTAATATCTTTGAACAAATTAAAAATGAAAGTTGGGTTGAATTTAAGTCATCTATATTCTTGTTATATATCAAATGAACTACCTAAATCATACTAGCTACATTCACTCATCTAAAATTTTTTTTACGAACTAATGAACAGATTTTAATTTGGTGAGGTGAGTTTCACATATTTTCATAGAACTCACGTGTCTAAATCAATTTTAAACAATTAGATTCAGCATTAGCTAATATCTTTGAACAAATTAAAAATGAAAGTTGGGTTGAATTTAAGTCATCTATATTCTTGTTATATATCAAATGAACTACCTAAATCATACTAGCTACATTCACTCATCTAAATTTTTTTTACGAACTAATGAACATATTTTAATTTGGTGAGGTGAGTTTCACATTCACAGATCTCACATGTCTGAATCAATTTTAACAATTAGATTTAGCATTAGGTAATATCTTTGAACAGATTAAAAATGAAAGTTGGGTTGAATTGAAGTCATTTATATTCTTGGTATATATCAAATGAATTACCTAAATCATTCTAGCTACATTCACTCATCTAATTTTTTTGTACGAACTAATGAACAGATTTTACTTTGGTGAGGTGAGTTTCACATTCATAGATGTCACATGACTAAATCAATTTTAAACAATTAGATTTAGCATTAGGTAATATCTTTGAACAGATTAAAAATGAAAGTTGGGTTGAATTTAAGTAATTTATATTCTTGTTATATATCAAATGAATTACCTAAATCATATATATATATATACTAGCTACATTAACTCATCTAATTTTTTTTGTACTAACTATTGAACATATTTTAATTTGATGAGGTGAGTTTCACATATTTTCATAGATCTCACATGTCTAAATCAATTTTAAACCAATAAATATTTGATTTTGCGAATATACTCATGTAATATTGTAAATAACTCAATCTCCACGGTGAATTCCTCTCTAATCTTTAGGTATGTGATTAATTTTGAAGAAAATTTAATAAAATTTAGTAAAAGCTGACTATGAGTTCAAAACGGGCGAGTCTAGTGCCTCCTCATTTTAAGTTTAGTCGAAAATCGTACAAACATTTAGGGATATAAATGAGCCGAGTGGAGCCGAACAATATCAGTCTCGGGCTCGGCTCATTTGATAGAAATAATGGCTCGAGCTCGCCTCGAGCTCGATCCGAGCTTTTATCATAAGGCTCAGACTCGTCTCGTTTAGTATATATAAAAGCTCGGGCTCGGCTCGTTTATCATATTAAACAAGCCTGGCTCGAGTTGGGATCTTTTTCAGACTCGTTAGAGAGCTCGTTTTTAGGCTCGTTAATCAAGACTTATTAGCGAGCTCGTTAAGGAAGCTCGTTTTTAGGCAGCTCGTTAGTGAGCTCGTTTTTTAGCTCGTTAAGCAAGGCTCGTTAGCGAGCTCGTTAAGAAAGCTCATTTTCAGACCGTTTAGTAGGCTCGTTAGCGAGCTCGCTTTCAAGCTCGTTAAGTAGGCTCATTTTTTGGTTCGTCAAACATACAACAGAGCTCGAGTACTTTGATTTTTTCGATTATAATTTCTCGATCAAATTGATTATAACTTGATTTATAAGTTTACCATGATCTAAAACTTCAACCTCCAACACAGACCAATTCGAAAAATCCACCAATTTTATTTATCAAAGTTTTCGATCTTTATGAATTTATAACATCATTACTAACTGCTCAAGTCATGATATATCTTGAAATCTTCGAATTAATTATAGATCAAATTCTAGATGCAAATTTTAACCACAATCCTTCGACTACTTTCAATCTGTACAAGTTCAATGTGCACTATCCTCTGCTGTATAGTATAGAATACAACAACTATATTCATCATTCCAAAAATTTCATCACACGAACAAATAATTAATAAACTCAAAATTCAAGCTTCATTATTCTTTATATATTTCAAATAAAATCTGAAGCTCCCAACTAAAAATGTTAAACTAAAGTTTCGAGCACTTACCTTTGAAGAAAATCAACACTGTCAATGCTTATTTCACAAGTATATAAAAATTTATTGTATGGCTTAATTATTATAATATATATATTTTTTTTAGATTCCAAAAAATGTATAATTATTTTAAAATGTTTTAAAAAACCAGCACACTATTATTTTTATAATGAAATATAAGCCTTACTTGTGATAAAATCCGTTCGTATATGAAATATTATATCTAATTATATTATATTACTTTATTAAAATATTGTGCATATATACAAATATTGAGTTAACAAGTTTTAACTCAAAAAATTTAATTTAGATAATTTCATAACTTCTTTTAACTAAATTTTTTTAATAACATTCATCTATCACATATAGTTCTAATTTTCGTAAGAAATTTTAAATAAAATTGTTATTTCAATTATTTAAAAATATATTGATTGAATTGTCATTAATTAGTAATATTGCACATATAAATATTTTATTTATTGTGTTTATAAGAGAATTTTAATACAATACTTTTAAAGTTAAAAAAATACAAATTGCTGCTACATTTTATGTATTGTAAATTCATCTTTCTTACAACAAAATATTATGTACTAATCATGTCATGATTTGCATTAATATTAATATTTTTTATTTGTCTACTCAAACTCTAACTAGATAAATCCACATAAATTAAATAAACATATGTGTGAGCCTCCTAAACGAGCCAATCCCGATCTGTAGCTCGCGAGCCTCCTAAATGAGCCGAACTCGAGCCCGAGCTCGATCTGCCGAGCTTATTAACAAACATGTTCGCGAGCTCGCGAGCCGATCATCCTTAAGCTCAAGTTCGGATCGTGAGAATTGTCGATCTCAAAACCAAGCTCGGGTTCGGCTCGATAAGCTTACCGAACGAGCTCGAACAAGCTTTCTACCGAGTCGAGCTCCGAATAGCTCGCGAACCTTTCGTTTCGTTTACATCCCTACAAACATTATGAAATTTCAAATGATTTTTGACACTAAAAATTCCAATTTATTTATTTTTTATAACTACATCCTAATTATAATTTTTTCACAGACATAAAAATTTTATACTTGCCACTTTCAATATGACATGAAATTTGCAGGGTATTTTTTTTTCCAATCATCACGAGATTGGGTAAAAATTAATAATTGCTAGTGCTATATATAATTTTTTCACAGCCATAAAATTTTTTTACTTCCCTAGGCAGAAAACAAAGGAATTGACTTTCAGAAACGGCCTCTAAGGTGCTCTGTCGTTACCTCCTCCACCAGGTGCATCACCGCCGCCTTCAATTGTACGTGTGCTTTATATATATATGATTCGCAATTGTACGTGTGAAAGGGTCCGTGTCCTGATTTAATATTTAATGATAAAAAAATCAGGATTAATTAATGTAAACAGCGAAAACAAGTTAAAAATTTGCATTTTGGGCCTACAGAAAATTCGGCATGACCTATTAGTAAATAGGACATCCCAAAAACCTGTACAACACAACCAATAATATATACTCGAAAATAGAGACACGATAACAATTTACAAACCTATAGCCGCACTGGCCAAGACTAAACACATGCAGAACCGGCAAGGCTCGATCACACAAACAACAAGCCAAAATAAAGGAAAAACTATCAATACAGATACACAGGGCATCACCTCGGCAAATATAAAACTCACTAAACTAATAAATACATATATCTGGGAACTCGACTCCACGCTCAACTCACTGGGTACCACTAGATGACGCTCCACCAGATGCATCAAATCCCCCTGGATAACCTGCTATGGAAATCACAAACAACCACAGCATAAAAAGAAAACAGGGGTCGGACCCCAGTACGACGAACTAGAAAACTTACGACAAATATAACTGACATGAATAAAATCAAGTACAATGCAATGAAATGCAATGTAATACGTGACAGGTATCAATAAAATAAGGGATACCAAATGGAGTCCAAACGAAATGTATCACAATAATCTCAGTGGCCTCCCGTGCCAGGAACGCAGCAGACCTCGAATCATCACTGCTAATCCATACACGTAGCATCGGAGGGTGACAGGAGCGACCCGTCCAGCCTCATGCTGTCATCAGGAGTGTCGTACGTAGCATCGGAGGGCGACAGGAGCTACATGTCCGTGCCTCATGCTATCTCAGGAGTGCACTAAACAATGTCACTCGCTCCATGATGACTCCATACATCTCAAGATATCAATATCAATAGCAATCAAAGGAGTCAAGGCTCAAAATGCTATGAAAAATTGTAAATGAGTGAATGCAATCATATAATCCACATAAGCACCTAAAGCACGTTAAAAAAAATACTTAATATCATTACATGCCATTATAGGCGTCGTAATATAAACAGCTCATACGTACCTCAACCAACACTTAATTTACCACAGAAATATCTCAAGTAGTTCTCGAATATTCCAATCCTGTGGAAAACCATTTTATATCATATTAAACCATCCTATCAATGACCATATATCGAATATACGACGCTAAAAGTCAAATTACCTAAATATAAATAATCTGAAATTGTCCAGAATTAGTTAATAAATCCTAAATTACTATAAGGCAATTCTAACACAGTTAAACATCAAAAGAAGGGCAACTTGTAGATAACTCCCTAAATCAAACATAACTTTCAATTTACTCCCTATATTTGTCTTTCCGAAAATGTCCTTGTCGTTATTTTAATCATTATTATTTCTTGAATTATCAAATGTGGAATCGGATTCAAAATCTGATTCACTTGATTCATCAAGATAATAAATATTTTCATCATCGGATGAAAATTCAATTGTTTCTACGGGATAAAATCCAATAGTATATATTTCTTCAAGAAGTTTAATTTTATTTTTCTTTTCGTTTCGTTTTGGACATTCATTCGCATAATGTCCTTCTTCGTTGCACAACCAACATGTGCAATTCTTTCCTTTACCCTTTGGGCAAAGTGGTTTTTTGTTATCAAACTTTTTATAAATTTTTTTTTTATAAGGTTTTCTGAAGAAATTCTTTTTAAATTTTTTTTTCTTATAGGAAATAAATTTCTTATTAAAAGATTTATAAGGTTTATTAAATTTATTCGGTTTCTGTCGTTTTAAATATTTGTGTGACATGTTTGTTTTGCAACCGTATTCTTTTACTGTGAATTCGATCTATTTTGTCACAACAAAGTTTATTGTTTTGTTTGTAGGATTTAGAGATTCTTTTATTTAGTGTTACTTCATGACATTTCTTTGTTATTATGTCTTTGATGAATTTAATAGCTCCTCCTAAAGTTTTAGCATAAGGACTAGTTAAGAATTCATCTTTACTGTGTATAGGTATATTAGGTATCTTATTAAAGATACTTAGTTTATAATGTTCCTTTTTATCAGCATCTATTAATTGATAATAGTTTATTTCATAATCACAAATAAATTCTTCTAAGTAACATAAATTGCATAATTTAATATTATCTAATATAAAGATTGCTCTATTTTTTTCTATATTCTTAGCTACCAAATTAGCATCATTATTAGAAACTCTTAAAAATTTTTGGTACAAGGCATCAACAAATAGTTCGAAATATTGATGTCCTGTCATTCCTTGTGGTAGATTAGTAATTACTAGGTTTTCAGCTCAAGTTCTTACCACTCCTACCAGTGTCATTTTTATCATCCCATGAGTTAAAACTTGAATATTCTCACTTTTGTCTAATAATGGTGTTAATTAAATTTGTACTGATAGTTCATTTGCCCAATGATCTATCTTTGATTTTCTTTCTTTGGCTGTTGAACAACCTAAATCTAAGATATTCTGTTTCACAAATCCTGATGTTTTTGATTCTCTAAGAATATCTCTAACATCTTTATAAGATCCAGAGTATTGGTCTCTGTTATATTTAAATTCTTCATCATCTCTTCCACCACTACCTTCTACATTCGTTCGTAGATTTAATCGTGGTCTAAAATCATCTTCAGATTCTGATTCTGAAATATCCATATCTCTGTATTGTTCTGAGTCCTGATGTGAATGATATAATTCTTCTGTATTTACTCCTATTTGTTCAAAATCAGATGAGTCGGTTTCACTAAACATCTCCATACTTATGTTTGCCATAACTAAGGGGATTTCTATACCATGATTCAATTTTGAATGGTGGTTCTTCTTCCATTTTTTTTCCTTTATCTATTGGAAGAATTTCCTTAAGATAGTTTAATATTTCATTACTATATCTTTCTTGTTCAATTATTAATCTAGTCGTTGCTAAATCAATATATTCTTTGAAATTCTTCTCTAATTCTTGTATTGATAGATTGATCTTATTAATATTATTTTTTAAATCTCCTAGATCTTTTTCTAATTTTATTAAGGACGTCATTGCGATGAGGTTGACTCATTAACAATAGCTTGTTTAATTTTAAGAATATTTTGATTCATGGTTCCAATCTTATCAAGAATATTGTGACGACCCGAGTTCTAATCTCTCAATAAACATTAATCAACAATAATAGATAACAATCAATGTCTAAACAAAAGAATAATTTTTTTTTTTTAAATAGATTGCTCTGCGCACGCGCGGGCATCACCCCTCGCGCGCGCGCTGGCCAATGAGACCGAGATCTCAAGAGCTGGCTCGCGCGCCCGTGCGCCGGCCACTGCACCAGAAAACTGTTCAGCTGCTGTAAAAAATGGTTCTCCAAATATTTCCATCCAAGATCAACTCAAACAAGGATTTATTCATGATTCAATCCATAGCAACATCTAACATGCATTCTAACATGCTATACAATGGATACCATTAGATCATAACAAGCCTTACAATCATACTAATCAAGACTTTCCAAAATATGCATAACACATTGCTATATAACAAGATCAAGATACTTCATGGTGTTTTAAGGATTTACAACATCTCACATGTTCTAAATACAATAACAAGATCATAATATCATCATCAACAAGTCTTGATACTATAACTATAACATGATTATGTTCAAGGCTCAAATATACATCATGATAGCTCATACAACTTCTAACTCGGATCATCACGCTATGTTCAACTCATCCCTTGTTTGGTAAGCACGCCTTTGCCCGGTTCCACTCCCTCCTATTGCAATGACACATACAACAAAACAATAGCCGGATAACTCCGGTGAGAAATAGATTTCCCAGTAAAAGCAACTAAACATGCATAACAACATATATCAAGATCATGATATAAAAGTAAGTACAATGCATGTTTTCAAAACAAGGTTCATTTTGTCATTCGTCGATTGGGATCCCGAGAAGTAGATATCATAACTAATCCACCGACTCTCCCGATCGAGGTGGGGTTACTTATCTTGCTTCTCTAGACTTTGAAGAAATCATATATGCAAATCAGATGCTAGGCTAAAACAACCACCCAGGCCATACATATACGACTCCACAAATCGTCTATTCGAACGTTTCCGTTCATTTCAAAATCAAGGAATAAGTCTTCAAGATGAATGCAACATATATCATCATCAAGGCATTCATAACATCAAAACTTATTCAACAACTCAAGTAAAAACACATAAAGCAATTAAGCAAACAAGTATGTGATTTAGGGGAAACTCGATACAAACCATCTCGAGTTATAATCCCATTCAAACCATAGTTCACTTTTACCTTTCAAATATGGTGTTTAGGATGTCTTCGAACTTTTCAAAGTCTGTACAAGATCAATCACCAAAAACTCATCTCAAAATCTGCTCAAATTCAATCCAAACTTCAACAAGACTTCAAGGTAAACTCTACCAACCTTGTTCTATCTGCAATCGGTTTCGGAGTCGACGTTCTCGAGTTTAAATGCCCTGTTTATGCGCTGAAAACATAGCATACAACCCAAGGAAGCATCAGCTAATAATCCAGCAACATCTAAGTTCAAGAACAATAGCAAAATTGCTTCAAATCAAGAGTTCGACGGCATATCGGTATAACTCGGCGATTCCGAACATATCTACAACATTTCTAACATGTATATCAGCTGTTGAAGCTTCACAACCAACATATCAGTAGGTATAAGAATCAAATTATAGTTGGGAATTCATAAGAACATGATATACAAATCACTCTTCAACCCAACTTCAAGATTATACAAGATAAAATCTCAACAACACAATTTCATAACAACATCTGATATCTGTCCATTTAGAAATCTCAAACCCTGAAGAACAAAGAGGAAACTTACATCAAATCGAAGGTCTCATTTCAAGGATTCCAAAACATCTTTCGGAATCTAAATCGGATGCTCGAGTCAAAAGATATGGCAATCGCAAGATGAAGAAGAAGGCTTGGGATTTTCTCTGTTCTTGTTCTCGGTTTCCTTTTCTTTTCTTTGCTGAGTAATCTGATGGAAAAATAGTGTTTCACACGTGAGTGCTAGGAAAAATCACAAGTGTCCAGCCCAAATAAGGATTTTGCACTTTGGCCCCTCAACTATGCAATAATTGCAATCCAGTCCTCAATTTCTCAATTTATTCAATTTCAATCCTAAATAATTTAAGAATATTAGAATTTAAATCAAAACTCCAAATATTCCCAAATTAAATATTCTCGGATCCAAAATTAAATAATTCTGGGCGTTACAATTCTCCTCCACTAAGACTCGATTTCGTCCTCGAAATCTTAGGTACGAACATCAACATATCATATAAGATATATTAGATAACAGAAACTAAAGGAGACTCACATCAAGAAAATAAATCTGGAAATCTTTGTCGCATATTTGATTCAGTCTCCCAAGTAGCTTCTTCAATACCATGACGACTCCACTGAACTTTCACAAGCGGAATAGTCTTCGTTCGAAGTTGCTTCTCTTTACGATCAAGAATCTGAATAGGCTTTTCGAAATAACTCAAAGTCTCGTCGAGTTCAGCCTCATCAGATTGAAGCACATGAGATTCATCAGCAAGATATTTTCGAAGCATCGATACATGAAAAACATCATGTATTCCAGATAAAGATGGAGGTAAAGCCAATCGATAGGCAAGATTGCCTATTTTCTCCAGAATTTCATAAGGACCGATGTAGCGTGGAGACAATTTCCCTCGCTTGCCAAATCTGACTGTGCCTCTGAACGGAGAAATCTTCAAAAATACACGATCTCCCTGTTCAAAAGATAACGGTCGACGTCGAATGTTGGCATATTTCGTCTGTCTATCTTGAGCTGTCTTCATTCGTTTCTGAATAAGCTTCACCTGATCATTTATATTACGTATCATATCAGGACCAGTATCAGGTACTTCAGAAATATCATCCCAGTACAAAGGAGATCGACATTTTCTTCCATATAAAGCTTCAAAAGGAGCCATTCCTATACTCTAGCTGTTGTTGTACGAGAATTCACAAAGAGGTAGTGATTCTTGCCAACTAGTGCCAAAATCAAGCACTATAGCTCTCAACATGTCCTCCAATGTCTGAATAGTATGCTCTGACTGTCCGTCAGTCTGTGGATGATAAGCTGTGCTCAAGTGTAACTGAGTACCCATAGCACTCTGTAAGCTGTGCCAAAAATGTGATGTGAATCGAGGATCACGATCTGATACAATAGATTTCGGCACTCCGTGCAATCTAACAACTTCACGGACATAAATCGCTGCCATCTGGTCGTGTCTATACGTCATACGATAAGGAATAAAACACGCTGATTTCGTCAATCTGTCAATAATCACCCAGATAGCATCACAGCCTCTAGAAGATCGAGGTAATCTAGTCACAAAGTCCATGGAAATATGATCTCATTTCCATTCCGGTACAGACAAACTCTGTAACAAACCAGGCGGTCTTTTCCTCTCAGCTTTCACATGTTGGCAATTCAAACATCGAGCTACAAAATCAGTGATATCAGTCTTCATTTGCTTCCACCAATACTGAGCTTTCAGATCATTATACATCTTCCTACCACCAGGATGAATACTGTAACGACTACAATGCGCCTCTTTCAGTAGTTGTTGACGTACATCAGAACACTACTAGGCGATTGTGAATGTAAAGAAGATCATCTCTAACTCGGTATTCAGATACATGCCCTGATCTAACTTTCTCAATCGAGTTCTGTACATTCTGATCAAGTTTTTGAGCATCTCGAACTCTTACCAATAAAGCTGGTTCAACTTGAATTTGATATAGTCGTAATGGCTGATAATTTGTATCAAATACTAATCCAGATAAACAACAGTTTTCAATCAAATTCAATACACCAATCGTCGATAAGGATAAAGAACATACCTTTCAACTCAATGCATCTGCTGCTGCATTCGATTTTCCTGGATAATATTTAATTTCGCAGTCAAAGTCTTTCAGCAAATCCAGCCATCTTCGCTGTCTCATATTCAGTTCTGACTGAGAAAACAGATATTTCAGACTCTTGTGATCAGAATAGATTTCAAACTGTTCCCCGTACAGATAATGTCGCCAAATCTTCAAAGCAAATACAATGGCGGCCAATTCAAGATCATGAATCGGATATCTGGTCTCGTGAGGCTTCAACTGTCTCGAGGCATAAGCAATTACATGACCTCGTTGCATTAGAACACAACCTAAACCTTGGTGAGATGCATCACAATAAACAGTAAAACCACCAGTACCTGAAGGAATCGTCAAGACTGGTGCACTGGTCAATCGTTTCTTCAACTCCAGAAAACTGGATTCACAAGCATCAGACCAGACAAATGGAGTATTCTTCTGAGTTAACTGAGTAATCGGCTTCGCAATACTGGAAAAATTTTTAATGAATCGACGATAATACTCAGCCAATCCCATAAAACTACGAATCTCAGGAACAGATGTCGGTCTCGACCAACTGATCACTGCTTCAACTTTACTTGGATCCACAGAAATACCATTTCCAGATATAATATGTCCAAGAAAGACAACCTGTTTCAGCCAAAACTCACATTTCGACAGTTTAGCATACAATTTCTCAGCTCTTAAAGTCTTCAATACTGTTCTCAGATGTTCAGAATGATCAATCAAATTCTTTGAATATATCAAAATATCATCAATAAAGATAATCACAAAATCATCTAGATACTTCTGAAATACACGGTTCATTAAAGCCATAAACACAGCTGGAGCATTCGTCAAACCAAACGGCATAACTATGAACTCATAATGGCCATACCTGGTTCTGAACGCAGTCTTAGGAATATCAGAATCCCTAACTCTCAGCTGATGGTATCCAGATCTCAGATCGATCTTGGAATACACAGAAGAACCCTGCAACTGATCAAATAAATCATCAATACGAGGCAAATGGTATTTGTTCTTTACCGTAGCCTTGTTCAGTTGCCGGTAGTCGATACATAATCTCATTGAACTGTCTTTCTTTCTAACAAACAGTACTGGAGCTCCCCAAGGAGAAACACTGGGTCTAATGTATCCCTTGGCCAGTAAATCTTATAACTGTTCCTTCAATTCTTTCAGTTCAACTGGTGTCATTCGATAAGGTGCTTTCGAAATCGGTGCAGTTCCTGGCATCAGTTCTATGTTGAAATCAATCTCTCGATACGGAGGTAATCCTGGAATCTCATCAGGGAAAACATCCGCAAACTCACTAACCACTGGCAAATCAGCCAGGTTCGGGCTAGTTTTCAACACATCAACTGCATAAACAAGAAATCCCTCTGCTCCTTTCTGCAAAAGTCGGGTCATAGATAATACAGAAATAAGAGGAATTTTGGCACGTGAACCCTTACCATAGAACTTCCATTCTCCAGCCATTTCAGGTCTGAATCTTACTATCTTCTGGAAACAGTCTACGGTAGCTCTGTACTTATTCAGCATATCAATCCCCATAATACAGTCGAAATCAGACATACCAAGTACGAAGCAATCTATCTCAATTTCATTACCCTCATACTGTAGTAAACAATTCTTAACTATCTGAATCGAGATAAGACCCCTCCCCAAAGGAGAAGAAACAGATACTACAACAGGTAATGTTTCAACAGGCAAAGCATGCAATGCAACAAATTTGACAGATATAAACGTATGGGATGCACCTGTATCAATCAAGACATATGCGGGATAACCATAAAGAGAACAGTTACCTGCAATCACGTCATCTGGTGCTCCCTGTGCCTGTTCCTCTGTCAGTGCATAGACATGAGCCTGCTGTCTCTGTGGCTGACCGCCTGCCTGACTTCCTCTTGGCCTCGACTGTTGCTGAGGTGGTGATGGTTGAAAGGAATGGACAGAGGAGGCTTGCCTCGCGGGTTGAGCCACTGATCGTGATGACTCTGCACCTCGTGCCTGTCCAGCACCTCTCTGAGGACATACTCTCGCAAAATGGACAGTCTGATGGCATATATGGCATCTCCCAGATACACCTCGACACTGATCAGTTGGATGTCCTCCACCACAAGTGTTACAGAATACCCCAGACTTCTGTTTCGTACCACTGGAACTTGAAGAACTGCTTCTAGATTTCTTAAATTGTTTTCCTCTAGCTTGCAAATATCCCTTCTTGCCACTGCTACTGCCACCACTGTCAAATCGAGACAACTGTTGCTGAGTTGAAGCTGAAGGTTGTGACTGTCTCGGAGGCTGTGCAATATACGAAGCTCCTCGCTGCTGTATCAAGCCAGCTTCTGCTCCTTTGGCACTGTTCAAGGCATCAGCAAAATTATTCGGTCGCCTTGTATTCACCAGTGTAAAAACATCAGGATTCAGTCCATTAATGAACTGATCAGCCATAGCTTCGTCACTGTCTGCAACATATGGAGCAAAACGTAGCAATGTAGTGAATTTTGCAACATAGTCTTCAATATTCAAGTTTCCCTGCCTCAAGTTAGCAAATTCGGCACCCTTGTCTTTACGATAAGATACCGGAAAGAAACGTTGATAAAACTCTGTCTTGAAGACATTCCAGGTCAAAACAGTTCCTCTACGCTCCAGAGATTTCTTTGTTGTGAACCACCAGCTTTTAGCAACTTCATGCAACTGATGACCAACAAGTCTGACTCTTCGTTCATCACCGTAGTCAAGTGAATCAAATAACATTTCCATGTCATCAAGCCATCCCTCACATTCAACTGCATTCTCAGTACCTTTCAAAGTTGGCGGCTTGTAGGATTGAAAACGTTTCATAGTGTTTCCATGGGAGTTGCAGTCATATCTGTCATATCTCGTGATGTACTGCCCTGTTCATTACTCGGAACTGCAGTTGCAGGCACTATCGGTGTGACAACTGTCGGTGGAGTATGAACTGTCTGTTCTGGTAGAGAAATAGGAACATGGGGTCTCAGAGGAGGTCGGCCTGGTCTTCGAGACATATCTGATTATCAAAATGGTTAGGATACCAAATCATCAAATTATCTCAGTCCTCCTCTGATCATCTTACCTCTGATCAAGACTCGGTTCTGATTCAATCTTAAATAAATAATCACAATCTTCAAATAAAACATGCTTCCAATCAATTCAGATAATCAGGTAGCATGTCATAATTCATCAGGATACATGCCTTTATCAGTTCAGATATTCCAATAAGCATGCATCTTTAATCATCGTAATCATACTTTCAAATAAAATAAATACAACATCTTGTAATAAAATACTTGAAAGTAAATCATGCTAGCATTTAAAACATGTAATTCAATCACGTAATTAAATCATAGCATGATAAAAAAAAACATAAATAAGTAAGGCAGAAGACTCGATCTACCCCACTCACTATCTATCTAAGTCCAGAATGTTCTTGCTCTGATACCACCTGTTGTGACGACCCGAGTTCTAATCTCTCAATAAACATTAATCAACAATAATAGACAACAATCAATGTCTAAACAAAAGAATAAAATTTTTTTTTTTAAAATAGATTGCTCTGCGCACGCGCGGGCATCACCCCTCACGCGCGCGCCGGCCAATGAGACCGAGATCTCAAGAGCTGGCTCGCGCGCGCGCGAGTACTTGCTCGCCCGTGCGCCGGCCACTTCACCAGAAAATTGTTCAGCTGCTGTCAAAAATGGTTCTCCAAATATTTCCATCCAAGATCAACTCAAACAAGGATTTATTCATGATTCAATCCATAGTAACATCTAACATGCATTCTAACATGCTATACAATGGATACCATTAGATCATAACAAGCCTTACAATCATACTAATCAAAACTTTCCAAAATATGCATAACACATTGCTATATAACAAAATCAAGATACTTCATGGTGTTTTAAGGATTTACAACATCTCACATGTTCTAAATACAATAACAAGATCATAATATCATCATCAACAAGTCTTGATACTATAACTATAACATGATTATGTTCAAGGCTCAAATATACATCATGATAGCTCATACAACTTCTAACTCGGATCATCACGCTATGTTCAACTCATCCCTTGTTTGGTAAGCACGCCTTTGCCCGGTTCCACTCCCTCCTATTGCAATGACACATACAACAAAACAATAGCCGGATAACTCCGGTGAGAAATAGATTTCCCAGTAAAAGCAACTAAACATGCATAACAACATATATCAAGATCATGATATAAAAGTAAGTACAATGCATGTTTTCAAAACAAGGTTCATTTCGTCATTCGTCGATTGAGATCCCGAGAAGTAGATATCATAACTAATCCACCGACTCTCCCGATCGAGGTGGGGTTACTTATCTTGCTTCTCTAGACTTTGAAGCAATCATATATGCAAATCAGACGCTAGGCTAAAACAACCACCCAGGCCATACATATACGACTCCACAAATCGTCTATTCGAACGTTTTCGTTCATTTCAAAATCAAGGAATAAGTCTTCAAGATGAATGCAACATATATCATCATCAAGGCATTCATAACATCAAAACTTATTCAACAACTCAAGTAAAAACACATAAGAGCAATTAAGCAAACAAGTATGTGATTTAGGGGAAACTTGATACAAACCATCTCGAGTTATAATCCCATTCAAACCATAGTTCACTTTTACCTTTCAAATATGGTGTTTAGGATGTCTTCGAACTTGTCAAAGTCTGTACAAGATCAATCACCAAAAACTCATCTCAAAATCTGCTCAAATTCAATCCAAACTTCAACAAGACTTCAAGGTAAACTCTACCAACCTTGTTCTATCTACAATCGGTTTCGGAGTCGACGTTCTCGAGTTTACATGCACTGTTTATGCACTGAAAACATAGCATACAACCCAAGGAAGCATCAGCTAATAATCCAGCAACATCTAAGTTCAAGAACAATAGCAAAATTGCTTCAAATCAAGAGTTCGACGGCATATCGGTATAACTCGGCAATTCCGAACATATCTACAACATTTCTAACATGTATATCAGCTGTTGAAGCTTCACAACCAACATATCAGCAGGTATAAGAATAAAATCATGGTTGGAAATTCATAAGAACATGATATACAAATCACTCTTCAACCCAACTTCAAGATTATACAAGATAAAATCTCAACAACACAATTTCATAACAACATCTGATATCTGTCCATTTTGAAATCTCAAACCCTGAAGAACAAATAGGAAACTTACATCAAATTGAAGGTCTCATTTCAAGGATTCCAAAACATCTTTCGGAATCTAAATCGGATGCTCGAGTCAAAAGATATGGCAATCGCAAGATGAAGAAGAAGGCTTGGGATTTTCTCTGTTCTTGTTCTCGGTTTCCTTTTCTTTTCTTTGCTGAGTAATCTGATGGAAAAATAGTGTTTCACACGTGAGTGCTAGGAAAAATCACAAGTGTCCAGCCCAAATAAGGATTTTGCACTTTGGCCCCTCAACTATGCAATAATTGCAATTCAGTCCTTAATTTCTCAATTTATTCAATTTCAATCCTAAATAATTTAAGAATATTAAAATTTAAATCAAAACTCCAAATATTCCTAAATTAAATATTCTCGGATCCAAAATTAAATAATTCTGGGCGTTACAAATATCTTCATCATTTCTAGCAAATGATAATGATCTTCTTGGTACAGACTGTTTTGTGATTTGGAGGTCATCTGAACTCCATCTTTTATAGGGATTTATTTCTTCAATAAATGTTTTTCGAGGGTGTTCAATTCTTGTAATATTTTCAAACATTCTTTCAACAGAAATAGTTGGTTTTGTTGAAATTATTCTTGTTTGAGAATTATTACTTATTGCTAAACCGACAACATAGTTTATATTGATCGGATGGTTTCCTGTTAACATAAGATTATTTTTATAAAAGTAATAATCTAATGTTAAAACGTCATTTATGTTTTTATCAAAAAGAGATATATTGTATTGTGGATAAATATAAAATTTCATCTTTTTGTAACATAAATTTCCTTCAATTGTTTCAAGGATAGAATCCTCGAAATTACGTATTCTTTTGTCACGAACTGTTATTTCAATTGGTGTATCTATTCCTTCTCGGTAGTGAGCTGATATTATTATTTCAATTCCTCCGATATGAACATATTTCAGTTTTGATCGTTCTTTTTCACTGGCTTTTGCCATGATGGTATTAATATCTTGAGTTGTTAATAACTTCAGAGTATTAGACCTTGATTCGTTATTTATTTTACAAGATCGTTCTTTTGTACAAATCGAATAATAAATTAAATTTTTTCTGGGATTAATAAAATTTGAAATCTTACTTAGTATTCCTGGTTGGTCTATTAGATTTGTTTTTGAATTAGAAAACCCTGTTTTCTGTATTTCAGCAAACTTACTTTGATTGAATATAATATTCAAATTATACTCTTGGTTTTCTTCAGATTCTTCAGATTCATCGACCAGGTTGTTTTGATTTGGAATTGTTACTTCTGTCATTTTAACAGATGATAGAACTTCTTAATTTTCTTAAGGCTATTAAAAGCCTTTTTGTTGAATCTATCTGTTCTAATAAATTCTGAAAATCTTCGAAACTATCAATTGAAGATTGACAATTTTTAAGATGTTTCAAATTGTTTTCACAATTTTCTATATCAAAATTTATATTTTGAGAATATAAATTAAAGATA
This sequence comes from Henckelia pumila, assembly GCF_033568475.1. Lineage (NCBI taxonomy): Eukaryota > Viridiplantae > Streptophyta > Magnoliopsida > Lamiales > Gesneriaceae > Henckelia > Henckelia pumila. Next base: position 97,800,678 of record NC_133120.1, on the reverse strand, counting down.
TTCATTTTTGTATTTTCATACATTTTCCATTTAGTAAAAATTGTTACTTTTATTATTTTGTTTTTGTTGATCGGATTTCGATAACAAAGTTTGTTCTTATTCATAACATATTGTTATGTCTTCAATTTCATCGTTTTCAGAAATTTGAATTATCATTTTTCAGTTGCTTGAAAAATGTTCTTTTTTATGATTTTTGAAATAAAAGGTTTGGAGATTTTTTATTTTATTCCATAATTGATCTATTTGACGTAAATCTTTTAGTAAGATTATTTTATCAAATAAATTTTTAATCTCAATATCTAAAGTTAATCCAGGCATTAATAATCTGCTTTATTTATGCTTTGATACCAGGTTGCGGAATTCTTCAAATTCTTATGAATTTTCTTATTCATGGATTTACATATCTGATTCATGGATTTACAGATCTGATACATTTATAACAGATAAATGTTTTCATATTAGTTTGGTTACATTCATTGATTATTAATACAAATTTTAGTTGATAAATTGATTCAAATATGGTTAAATCAGAAGTATTTAAACGATATTCACGAAATGTATCATATTCATGATCATCTTCTATTTCGAACAAGTTTTTTATTATTAATCTTCCATTTCTTATAAAGGATGATGACATGATTAATGTATTTTGACTATTTCTTTGAATTAAGGGCTGCAGGAGGTTTAGGAAGGTTACCTTGTTTGAATGAATCTTGGTTTTGAGCATGTGAGGACTCGGGCACTAATCTCTCAAATTAAAACGAAGTAATCCAAGATCAAATAATAAACAGTTAATCCAATACATGAATTAAGATCAAGCAAACAAAGGCCTAAATTTTTTTTTTTTTTTAAAATCACAAGGCCTCGCTCGATCGGTAAAAGTTCACCGATCGAGCGAGCACAAATTCAGCAACTTTCTGCCCGAAGAAAACATGGCCGCGCTCGATCGGTTGAAGTTCACCGATCGAGCGAGAATGTTCTATGCAGAAAATTCAGAATCTGCTGTTGCTGTATTATGCAATATCTAATGTGCTTGAAACATTCTAAGCATCTCCAATTCATGCTAGAATGATCTAAATACAAGATACAAGGTAGAACATGCATACAAACTCAAACCTTATCTTGCATAAGTTTCTACAATGTAATACATCAAACTCAAAAGTTGCATACAAGTATTCAAATTGAATCAAAACTTCCAACAACTAACTTCATACAAGATTTAACAGCATATATACTAAAGTGACTCAACTAAATTTTACTTGTAGCAACAACATCAATATCTAGATTAGAGTCTAATCTCAAGCCTTTAATACAAACATCAAAACATGAAAGAATAAATGAAACCAATGCATTTAACATATCAACATTGGATTCTAATCTAACATGTTTGACATTACAAAAGAACATAGACTTCTATCACCCGAGTCTCCACTCTAATCTCTCAATCTCTCACTTCCATGTCAAGTCTGACTCGCTACTCTTCAACCTAATGCAATGCACACATACAAGCAAAACAACAGCCGGATAACTCCGGTGAGAATAAATCTCAGTATGAAAGACATCTATATAAATCAAATAGAAATAACTTAATCAAGTAATTTACTATTACAATCAACAATTTCCTTATACCTTACCTGCCGGATGTCTTTCAAATAAACTCATTCAATATCATAAAGACTCGAATATGGTTGAAGGTTAAAGGATTCAAGTCTTACAGAATCGATAATTTAAAAATTCATATCGTTGGGATCCCGGGAATATAATCAGGCCATAAAAATATCAAGCCTTCCACCTACGCTCCCGCTCGGGGTGGTAAAATCTGATATTCCCTGGACTGTGAACACTATATTGAGAACCGTGGCAAAAGAAATCAAGTCAGATCCCCAGCCTCTCGCATATAAGTTCACCACGTTCAATATTTTCTTTTCGATTCTGTTTTCAAGGTTTCAAAAGAATTGTGGCTCAAAGGGTTTACTCTCAACTCTATAATCAATCTACCACAACTCAACACTTCAAAATAATCTAAACCAACAATCTCAAATAAATTATCCATCATATATCTTAACAAGAAATCATGTTGAAAGCAAACAACTCATATATCAATTAACTCAATCAACTAAGTCAAGTATTTCATAGAATCATATAAGATTAAGTAAAATACCTAATCATGCATGTATGTGATTTAATAAACTCGAAAACCACCACGTCTTCGAGTTATACTACCTGTTGAATTAATGTCGAATCATACCTTGATCTTGATCTTTATTTCTCAACCTCTTATAACTTCTGATCACACAACAAGATTCTTCAAAATCTGCTCAAACCTTCTTGCTATTCCAAGAGCTAATTGTGTTGAACTTGTTTCTCATTTCAAATCAATTCCGAACTCGTCGACTCGAATTCGATACCTTCCAACTTAAATCTGAATTGAAGTGTTTACAAGTCACATATTAGCATTCAAATTTCATCTAATCTCACAAGTGCTTAAGCACTTCAAAGCTTGCCAATAAAACCAACATTCAAACCGGTATCGTATCGATTACAAATCGGCACCGAGAAGTTCTATCTACTAATTCTAACAACTTATACATCCTTCAAACATTGATATCTACTTCATATCAATATCATTTCATCACTACACATTCAAATCCAACACTTGCATTTTTTTTTCAGAAATTCAACAAACAAAATCGACGGCGTAACGACTCGAATTCGGTAATTCCAAAAGCATAGACACCATCTTATCTATCAACTAGTCTCATTTTCATATTCAATTCCATCCATATCACACAAAACCAATAGCCTAAAATTTCCAGAATTTCAGAAACTAATCGATAATTGAAAAACATGTCCAAACGACGATCTTTTTGCGAACCGTCTTAAATATACTATCGTCGTATATACTAGAACACGTTTATACAATCAAATCGTAATTCTACCAACATCTTAAAATTCAAACATGGTAGAATTTAGCCAAACTTACGTCAAAGTGTAGCACTCGAAGTCGTGATCGCAAATATACGATCAATTTGAAATTCTACCAACCGGATTGAATTCTATGAATTTTGGAAGGCAAAGAATCGGCCATGGAATTTCTGTCCTCCTCTCTCGGTTTTGGCTATTGTATGTTGCTCCTCAATCTGATGAAATACATGCAAGTTCAAAGTGATTTACACGTGTGATCCACTTGCATTAGAAAAATTGCACTTTGGTCCTTAAGCTTTTGGACAATTGCAAATCAATCCTTGGAACTTTCATTAATCTCTATCTCATTCTTAAGACCGCTGAAGGACAAATATACACGTGCAAAGTGTATAAAAAAATCGCTTGTTGACAAGTCAAATTCCATTTTTGCAGTTTAGCACCTGAAATTTCGATATTTGCAATTTAGTCCCTGCTCGAGTTTCTTCGCCAAATTAAATCCTCTTTGTATTCAAACTCATAATAAAAATATTCAATCTCATAAATATTCAATGAGAATATTTATTCTTTTAATTTAAGAATCCCGGAATTTAATTCCCAAATATCCGAAAATTCTCAAATTAAATACTTTCGGCTCGGAAATTAAATCTCTAATTTCCATAAATTTCACATTGAATATTTTCCAAATACGAAATTTAAATCTTTAATTCCGTAATTAATATTCATAATTTCAGGGCCTTACAATTCCTTCCCTCTAAGGAATGATTTCGTTCTCGAAATCGCATTCAATCGTACTACTGAATCTCGTAGACTGTAAAGCTAACTGAAGTAATTCTTACTTCAATTCTAAAAGTTTTAGATATCTTTTCTGATATCGTATCATCTTTTTCTTTCTAAATCAAATATTGCTCTGAAAAGAACATTTCTCACTGAACATTTGTTCAAGCTTCAATCTCTGAATCTGTCTAGTCTGCTCTGTTCAAATTCGATACGAATAAATCTTCATATTCTCTATCTTTTAACAAGTCACAACTGATTTGATCACCGATACTTTTGCAATACTGTATCATCACAAAGAAACTTCTGCTTTTCTTCTCAGTTCTTAAATCAAAAACATAATTTCTATATCAATCGAAACACTGTTACAGGAATTGCAATAAGCAAGTGGCAAAATCTATCAGTTAGTATCGAATCAGATACTATAATTCTGAGCATTTTCTCAAATCTGGATAGTCACCTCTGACAATCCATCGATCAAAGGGTGGCATAAAGCGATCAAATACTCAGAACTTCTAAAAATCGATGCCACAATTTACTAACTAAATTTAAAGTCTCTGTCTCGATAATAAATTTCAACAATTCCTGTAATTTTATCATATCACTAACTTCTTAATATCTAACAACTCATATCAATATTACCGCCAATACAGCGAGTTCTTGAATCTGACGAATCTATTTCAATACAAATCGCAAACTCATGACGACTTGAGTAATTTCGAACTAAAATCTGTCAAAAACATTATTCTTGTTTTGACTTTAGAGTTGCTAAACTGATTCATAGATCATTCGGTCTCTTCTTTTCTGATTGTATTACTGGAAACTTACGTATCAGAAACTCATTTCTGTCATATCATTCTCTATTTTCCTTTACCAATACTGATTTCCAATTAATTCATACAACATTTCCAAACTACTGAATAGATATAAAATCTGATGTATTGTGCCTTTTCCAGAATGTGATATTTCATGTCTAGATTATTTGGCTCAATCAAACAAATATTCATCTCAAAATCCATTATTTCTGATCTACCATCTTGTTTTATATCTCCATCTAGCATTCTCAAACAATTCTAATCGCTTGATTTAATCTCAATATTGCTTTAATCTTTCCAAACTAATCTAACATAGTATGGATTGCAACAATACTGACTGGTTGATGATCTGTATAGAACTCAAGAACAAAAGGAACAGATCTTTAATCAGTCGATCAAGCATTCTTCCAATTTCTTCTTTCTATTTCTCAAGTTTTGGAAAATCATACAATCAATTCAAAACTCTTACTGATATTTTGAATCCAAATTTCGATCAGTTACAAGCCCAAAATCATCAAAATATACTGAATGTATATACCAAATGATCAACGACTCTTGAAATTCATAATCAAAGAAACTCACTTAAGTAGAGGTCATCCAAAGATCAAATATTTTGAACGACAAAATCTGCAAAGTGAAAACAACTCACTTGCATCTCGACTTTAAGCGAGTGAAGAAAAATAAGACTCTAACAAGGAATAAGAGTCAATCAAAATCAATCGAGGTCGAATAAAAAACCTCATAATTGATATCAAGAAATTCAAGAGTCATAATTCTATGATATAGTAGATCCAGTAAAATCAAAGAGAAGGCTCAACTGTAACTGATTTTTGTAATTATCTTATCAAATCTCTAAACTCGTCCCAAATAATCATGATTGATCCATAAACTTATTCAATACCCAAAATAAAGTGGAACCTGAATTTGGGAACTCGTACTATATTTCAAGTAACACAATCAAATTCAATTCAATCTGATTTCCTTCAAACTATAATTCAGCTTTCTGATACAAGTATTGATATCTTCTTTCTTAGTCGTTTACCAAGGTTAGCACATAGCAACTACTTCAGATAAAGGTTCAACATACAGTGTATGAAACATAAAAAAATTACTCAGTTATCTCTGTATGCAATGCACCCAGATTCATCAGTATGCAGGCAAATTACATAAAGCTCAAATTTACCTATAATATTATCATCTGGTGCATCTTGAACCGAAGTATCTGTAGATGCTTGTTGCCTAAGAGTTGGATCTTCATTCAAGTTTCTCCTCGTTCCCCATGGATTAGGACACACTCTCGAAAAATGTCCCACTTGATAGCAGCGATGACATTTTCCTAAAGTTCCTCGGCATTCATCGCTAGCATGTTTTCCTCCACAGTGAGTACAGTATTCACCGGCATATTCTGCTTTCTGACCCAGACCTAAACGAAGTTGCTTCAGTCTGCTAGAGTTAGAAGAGCTACTTCCAGACTTCTTGAACTGTTGCCTCAAATGCTGTAACCGCTTTTCACTTCCACTAACACTACCTCCTGCCTCATAGCTGCTCTGTGATGACAATGGTGACTGAAAGTGCGGTTGTTCGAAATGCTGAGGCACGATTGAACTTTCTTTATGTCTCATAAAACTGGCTTCAGCTCTTTTAGCCCTGTCAAAAGCATCAGCCAATCTATTCGGTCTCCCCGCATCTATCCAAGCATAAATTTCCGGATTCAGTCCATTGATAAACAGATTCGTTTGGACTTCTTCATCCTGATTCACGTGAGGAACAAATCGGAGCAAGCTGGAGAATTTTGCAACATACTCGTCTATAGTCATATTTCCTTGTTGCAAGTTAACAAATTCTCCTGCTCTATCTTCTCTATAAGATCTCGGAATAAATTGTTGACAAAATTCAGTCTTAAATACCTGCCAAGAAATTACTATACCTCTGTTCTCCAGACATTTCTTCGTTGCAAACCACCAGCTTCTTGCTAAATCTTGCAGTTGGTATACAACAAGCTTGATTCTTCGTTCATCAGAGTAGTCTAAAGATTCAAACAATTGATCAAGCTCTTCTAACCAACCTTCACAAGCACTGGTATCTTCTGTACCTTTCAAAGTTGGCGGATTATACGTCTGAAATCGTTCATATAGCACCTCCATCCGTGTGAGTGTAGCATCCATCGATTCTGATAGTTTACTACAATACTGATCTGTTCAGTCGAAGGTACTGACTTCACTTGCGGAGTACTGTTCGATTCAATCTGGGGTGCTTACATCACCCAAAGAACCTGACTTACTTTAAAATAAGATTCATAAGCAACACAGAGATTATACTATTCAAATCATTAAAATACATATAATCTCATGCTTTGCCATATAACACATGCTTACATTTTTTCATGCTATTCAAAGAAACATATTTACAAGGAATTCAAAAATTCATGTGAATTCACATAATCAAGTAAGCACATAATTATTTAAGGATGTACTCCAATAATTTTTCCAAGTAGTAAATCACACTCACATACATTTTATCAATTTTAGTAAAGCAACAATCAAGCCATACTAAAAAAAATGCATGTGACTCGATCTACCCCACTCAACTTCTATCTTAATCCAAGAACTTACGCTCTGATACCACCTATTGTGAGGACTCGGGCACTAATCTCTCAAATTAAAACGAAGTAATCCAAGATCAAATAATAAACAGTTAATCCAATACATGAATTAAGATCAAGCAATCAAAGTCCTAAAATTTTTTTTTTTTTTTAAAATCACAAGGCCTCGCTCGATCGGTAAAAGTTCACCGATCGAGCGAGCACAAATTCAGCAACTTTCTGCCCGAAGAAAACATGGCCTCGCTCGATCGGTTGAAGTTCACTGATCGAGCGAGAATGTTCTATGTAGAAAATTCAGAATCTGCTGTTGCTGTATTATGCAATATCTAATGTGCTTGAAACATTCTAAGCATCTCCAATTCATGCTAGAATGATCTAAATACAAGATACAAGGTAGAACATGCATACAAACTCAAACCTTATCTTGCATAAGTTTCTACAATGTAATACATCAAACTCAAAAGTTGCATACAAGTATTCAAATTGAATCAAAACTTCCAACAACTAACTTCATACAAGATTTAACAGCATATATACTAAAGTGACTCAACTAAATTTTACTTGTAGCAACAACATAAACATCTAGATTAGAGTCTAATCTCAAGCCTTTAATACAAACATCAAAACATGAAAGAATAAATGAAACCAATGCATTTAACATATCAACATTGGATTCTAATCTAACATGTTTGACATTACAAAAGAACATAGACTTCTATCACCCGAGTCTCCACTCTAATCTCTCAATCTCTCACTTCCATGTCAAGTCTGACTCGCTACTCTTCAACCTGATGCAATGCAAACATACAAGCAAAACAACAGCCGGATAACTTCGGTGAGAATAAATCTCAGTATGAAAGACATCTATATAAATCAAATAGAAATAACTTAATCAAGTAATTTACTATTACAATCAACAATTTCCTTATACCTTACCTACGAGATGTCTTTCAAATAAACTCATTCAATATCATAAAGACTCGAATACGGTTGAAGGTTAAAAAATTCAAGTCTTACAGAATCGATAATTTAAAAATTCATATCGTTGGGATCCCGGGAATATAATCAGGCCATAAAAATATCAAGCCTTCCACCTACGCTCCTGCTCGGGGTGGTAAAATCTGATATTTCCTGGACTGTGAACACTATATTGAGAACCGTTGCAAAAGAAATCAAGTCAGATCCCTAGCCTCTCGCATATAAGTTCACCACGTCCAATATTTTCTTTTCGATTCTGTTTTCAAGGTTTCGAAAGAATTGTGGCTCAAAGGGTTTACTCTCAACTCTATAATCAATCTACCACAACTCAACACTTCAAAATAATCTAAACCAACAATCTCAAATAAATTATCCATCATATATCTCAACAAGAAATCATGTTGAAAGCAAACAACTCATATATCAATTAACTCAATCAACTAAGTCAAGTATTTCATAGAATCATATAAGATTAAGTAAAACACCTAATAATGCATGTATGTGATTTAATAAACTCGAAAACCACCACGTCTTCGAATTATACTACCTGTTGAATTAATGTCGAATCATACCTTGATCTTGATCTTTATTTCTCAACCTCTTATAACTTCTGATCACACAACAAGCTTCTTCAAAATCTGCTCAAACCTTCTTGCTATTCCAAGAGCTAGTTGTGTTGAACTTGTTGCTCATTTCAAATCAATTCCGAACTCGTCGACTCGACTTCGATACCTTCCAACTTAAATCTGAATTGAAGTGTTTACAAGTCACATATTAGCATTCAAATTTCATCTAATCTCACAAGTGCTTAAACACTTCAAAGCTTGCCAATAAAACCAACATTCAAACTGGTATCGTATCGATTACAAATCGGCACCGAGAAGTTCTATCTACTAATTCTAACAACTTATACATCCTTCAAACATTGATATCTACTTCATATCAATATCATTTCATCACTACACATTCAAATCCAACACTTGCATTTTTTTTTCAGAAATTCAACAAACAAAATCGATGGCGTAACGACTCGAATTTGGTAATTCCAAAAGCATGACACCATCTTATCTATCAACTAGTCTCATTTTCATATTCAATTCCATCCATATCACACGAAACAAATAGCCTAAAAATTCCAAAATTTCAGAAACTAATCGATAATTGAAAAACATGTCCAAACGACGATCTTTTTGCGAACCGTCTTAAATATACTATCGTCGTATATACTAGAACACGTTTATACAATCAAATCGTAATTCTACCAACATCTTAAAATTCAAACATGGTAGAATTTAGCCAAACTTACGTCAAAGTGTAGCACTCGAAGTCGTGATCGCAAATATACGATCAATTTGAAATTCTACCAACCGGATTGAATTCTATGAATTTTGGATGGCAAAGAATCGACCATGAAATTTCTGTTCTCCTCTCTCGAAGTTAGGTGGGTAGACAAGATTGGCTAATCACACACACACGAGAACTCTTGAGAAAATTAGCTACATGGATTAATTGCTGAACATCTGAGGCCAGTTGGGTTAATAAGTTTTACTGCTTTCTTGTGTGTTTTTAATTCCTTGTGTGTCTTAGTGTTTTGTTTGTTTTGCTCGGGACTAGAAAAAGTTCAAGTTTGGAGGGATTTGATAAGTGCAATTTTTGCACATATATTTTATATGAATTATCTTGGCTTTTGTTGTGTTTTGAGCGTTATTATGCATGTCTCTTGTTGTTTGTGTTGTTTGCAGGAATTTGATTGTTATTCATTTTAGTTGGTCAAAAGAATTGAAAAGAGGTGAAAAAGAGTTGAAGAAAAAAGAAATAAAAGTGCCCAGACTAGCGCCCCAGCACTACACGGAGTCTTCCAAAAGGTGAAAAGTCGAGGAAATAGCGCCCCAGCGCTACATATGCAGCGCTCCAGCGCTGTTGGAAGAAAATGACGGGCGCTCCAGCGCTGCGCAGTGTCCATAATTTTGGAAAGTCTTGATTGAGTTTAAAAAGGAATTTATGGCTTATTCTGAAGGGATACGAGGGTTTAGAGAATTTTCCAGAGCAACGGTGATTGAGAGTTTGGGATTGCACAAGAGCTCGAGATTCCGGTACGAAGACTGAAGACGGCGGCATCCGGCGACGGAGAAGCTTCATTCTAATTCGTTCTAGTTTCTCTTTGAACTCTATTTTTCTTAGTTTATGGATTGTTGGAAAAACATGAGTTATTTGATTTTGAATTGCGTTATGAACTAATTTCTTAGTCTAGAGGTAGACGGATCTTGACTGGAAACCATGATTGACATATTTTGATTTATATATTTAAATTTCTTCTCACAGTTTATTTGTGTTTTCCTGATTTTAATGCTTTCAATTTACTGGCCATAGATTGAATGATATTTTATTTAGAATCTATCACTCGAGAGAGGAGATTTTGAATACGACATAGGAAAATACATCTTTGGTGTTTATTGTTCGAGAGGCATATAACTCCATAGAAGTCATTAGAAGAATTTTTGTGCTATTTACCGAATTTAATAATTGAACTTTGATAGAGATATTGAGTTTGTTATTGAATACGAATTTTTGCTTGACACTCGAGAGAGGTAGTACAAAATAATAGGGATTCTTGACTAATAAACTAGAAGAATTAATAATTGAATAATCATTAGAAATAAATTGTGGTGGACAGTCAAGTGAAGTCGAACCTCTAGCATTTATCACTTATTGAATTTTTTTCTCGTGAACTCGTGGTTATTTAGTTTTGTTTCTTGCAAATTTTAGTTTTATAAAAATCAAACCATTTGCGTAGCTCTACATAGGATTAGGATTTTATTAGTTGCAAATATTTGATATAATATCATTTATTCATTCTTTGTGGGATCGACTTGGACTTAATTCCTATATTATAACTTGACATCGTGCGCTTGCGAGCAAAAAAACACGCAACAATAGTACATAGGGAAATCAAAGTACATGGAATAAGTCACCACATTGTCAAACAAATGAGGCCATTCTTGACGCATTCTAGACTCCAATTCCCATGTAGCTTCTTCTCTCCCATGTCTACTCCATTCCACCATAACCAAAGGAATCGTCTTGTTCCTAAGTTGCTTTTCTTTACGATCAAGAATCTGCACTGGATACTCAACATAGCTAAGGGAACTATCCAACTCCACATCATCAGCCCTCAAGATATGAGAAGGATCTGGTTCATACTTCCACAGCATAGATACGTGAAATACATCATGTATCGCAGACAAATTCTGCGGCAAGTTCAAACAATAAGCCAAAATACCAATCTTCTCAACAATCTCGTACGGACCGATATAACGAGGAGCTAATTTTCCTTTACGCCCAAATCTCATAGTACCACGAAATGGTGATACTTTCAAGAAAACAAAATTGCCAACCTGAAATTCTAAAGGTCTACGCCTGTTATTAGTATAGCTGGCTTGACGATCCTGGGCTGCTTTCATTCTTTTCCTGATCAGATCAACTTTTTCTTTCATCTCTTGAATAAACTCAGGTCCTGACAACTTTCGTTCTCCTACTTCTTCCCAACATATCGGAGATTTACATTTTTTGCCATACAAGGCTTCAAATGGTGTCATCCCGATAGATACTTGATAACTATTATTGTAAGAGAATTTCACCAAAGCTAAAGATTCTTGCCAACCACCACTGAAATCCATCACAACAGCTCGTAATAAATCTTCAAGCGTCTGAATAGTTCTTTCAGATTGACCATATGTCTGTGGATGATAGGCAGTACTCATGGCCAATTTAGAACCCAAAGCTGATTGCAAACTAGACCAAAACTTAGAAGTAAATCTGGGATCACGGTCTGATACTATAGTAACTGACACACCATGTAATCGCACTATCTGATCAATGTACATTTTCGCCATTTTTGTATATGTCCAAGTACGATCATATGGAATAAAATGGGCAGATTTAGACAATCTATCCACAATAACCCAAATGGCATCACAACCACGATTAGATCGAGGTAGGTGTGTCACGAAATCCATAGTAATGTGTTCCCAATTCCACTGTGGTACTTCAAGACTAAGTAACATACCACCTGGTCTCATTCTTTCAGCATTCACTTGTTGACACGTCAGACACTTAGCCACAAAGTCAGAAATATCTTTCTTCATACCTTCCCACCAATAATGGGCTTTTAAAATATGATACATCTTTCGAATTCTAGGATGTATACTATGTCGACTACAATGAGCTTCTCGTAGTATATCTTCTTTCAAATCTATCAAATTCGGAACCACAAGTCTACCAGTATAACGCAAACATCCATCAGAAGCAACAAGGAATTTCCCTGACTGACCAACTGGAGTTAATTCTTTCAAGTGATGAATATATGGATCAGTCTTTTGTGCTGCTTTGATTTTTGAAATTATTCGTGGTTCAACTTGAATAGATGAAACTATGAAATGATTACCTTTAGCTCGATAAGTCCATCCTGAAGTTCCCAAATGCTCATGAACTTTAGAAATAGTTAAAGATTCTAACATCTTAGTATGAACTTTTCTGCTCAAAGCATCTGCAACTTGATTCACATTTCCTGGCTGGTATTGAATATCACAGTCAAAATCCTTAAGCAATTCTAACCATCAACGTTGTCTCATATTCAAATCAGACTGTGTGAATAAATATTTCAGACTCTTATGATCGGAATAAATCACAAACTGTTCACCGTACAGATAATGACGTCATATTTTCAATGCATGCACAATGGCAGCCAATTCTAAATCATGAACTGGATACCGAGTCTCATGTGATTTTAATTGACGAGATGCATATGCAATCACGCGTCCATTTTGCATCAAAACACAACCCAGTCCATTCAAAGAAGCATATGTACATACAACAAATCCACCTGAGCCTGAAGGTAATGCTAGTACTGGAGCCGTAGTCAATTTTTCTTTCAAAGTCTGAAAACTAGCTTCACATTCCTCAGTCCACACAAAACATCGATCTTTTTGAGTCAATATCGTCATAGGTCTTGCTATGCCAGAAAATCCCTTAATAAAACGCCTGTAATATCCAGCCAGACCCAAAAAGCTACGAATCTCAGAGACATTGGTTGGTCTATACCAATTAAGAACAAATTCAACTTTACTAGGATCGACAGATACCCCTTGTGCTGATATCACATGTCCTAGAAATAATACTCTATCCAACCAAAATTCGCACTTAGAAAACTTAGCATATAATTGTGATGTTCTGAGTTTCTGAAGTACTAATGTCAAATGTTCTTTATGCTCCTTCCTTGACTTAGAATAAATCAAAATGTCATCAATGAAAACGATAACAAATCGATCTATAAACTCCCGAAACACGCGATTCATTAAATTCATGAAAACCACTGGAGCATTAGTCAACCCGAAAGGCACAACTAAAAATTCATAATGTCCGTAACGTGTTCGAAATGCTGTCTTGGAAACATCTTCCTCTCGAACTCGAAGTTGATGATATCCGGAACGAAGATAAATTTTAGAATATACAGATGTACCCTGCAACTGATCAAACAAGTCATCAATTCATGGCAAAGGATACTTATTCTTCACAGTAGCCTGATTCAATTGCCGATAATCGATGCACATTCTCATCGTTCCATCTTTCTTCTTCACAAACAAGACTGGAGCACCCCAAGGCGACACACTTGGTCTAATATAACCTTTTTCCAGCAAATCTTGCAATTGTGTCTTAAGTTCTTTCAATTCTGCTGGAGCTAATCGATATGGGGCTCGAAAAATAGGACTTGTCCCTGGCATCAACTCAATACTAAGATTTATTTCCCTCTGAGGTGGAAAACCCGAAATCTCATCAGGAAATACATCAGGAAAATCCTTGACGACAGGAATATCTGAAACTTTCAATTTTTCCTCCTTCGTCGCATCAAAAGCATAAATCATAAATCCTTCATTTCCTATCGACAATAATCTAAACATTTCCATTGTCGATACTAATGGAATGCGAGATTGTGAATCATTACCATAAAAATTTCACTTATTGTCATAATACGGTCTAAATCTCACAATTCCATGAAAACAATTAACAGTAGCTCTATAATTCATCAGTGTATCCATACCCAGAATACAATCAAAATCAGACATAGCTAGTTTGATTAGATTGGTTATCATGATCTTATCCTCAAATCTAATCACACAATTCAAAACTATCTCATTTGACATCAAGAAAACACCAGCAGGAGTAGCAACAGACACAGTATCCAACAAAGGAGTAAAAGCAATCTCATGCTCATCAGCAAATGTAACAGATAAAAATGAATGAGATGCTCCTGTGTCTATCAAGATACGTGCAGGATAATAAAAAATATAGCAAATACCTGCAATAACTCCCCCAGGTGCATCTTGTGCCTGATCCTGAGTCATAGGATGGACTTGAGCCTGCTGTGGCCCTGGAAAACGTTGCTGACTCTGAGGAGATGAGTACCTAGGCTGCTGAGGTGGTTGTACCGGAACATAAGGCTGTGTAGGAGCAAACTGCGGTACAGGAGCATATGGCCTGAACGATGGTCTTCCAGGAAACTGGCCAAACTGTTGTGGCTAAAATTGTTGTCTTCCAGCATTTGGACATACTCGAGACGAATTTCCAGCCTACCCACAAGTATAACAAGTTCCTGGAAATCCTGTACAATGTGCACTCAAATGATTACCACCACATCTATCACAGTACACCCTACCAGACGATCCAACTGAACTTCCACCATGACTACCACTGGAACTGAAGGAACTGGACTGTGGCTTCTTTTTAAATGACTTTTCTCTAGCTTTAAACCAAGGCTTCTTCGCTTGCTGAGAAGATTGCGTAGGCTGATATGGAGGTAAACCCATTGGTGTCTGTGAACTACTTCCAGCTCCTTGAGGAACAGATGCTGGGATTGATTGTGGTTCACCCCTGAGTAGACTTGCTTCAATATTCTTTACCTTTTCTACGGCTTTCATATAAGTGGATGGAGTTCCAGTAGTTACCAACATGTGGATAGTTCGTGTAAGCCCCTTCAGAAAATGTGAAAGCTTTGACCGATCATTCTTTGCAACGTGTGGGACATAAGGCAAAAGAGCAGAAAACTGAGAAGCATAGTCAGCAATAGATTTATTGCCTTGCACCAACAGATTAAATTCATCTTCTTTAGCAGAATAATAAGATGGTGGTGCATATTCCTGTGCAAATTGAGTACGAAAGACTTCCCATGTAATCTTTTCACCAGAATCAGAAAGTGTTTCTGTCGTCGTTTCCCACCAAAGTTGCGCACGGTCTTTAAGTTGAAAAGAAACTAACTTCAGTCGAATTTCATCAGGATATTCTAGTCCATTAAACATATTGTTAAGACTTTTCAACCAACTAGCAGCTTTCTCACTTCCTTCATTGCCAAAGAACTTTTGAGGACGCAACTCCTGAAATTGAGAAATTATTAATCGTATTCCTCCCATTTTCTCAGTCAATTGGGCCACTGGATCAGCCTCAGCCTGAATCGATTTTCCTTTGTCAGGATTTACCCGTGGCTGTTGTTCCACCTCTAATTCCACATCTCTCGAAGGCTGAACAGCTGGTCGACCACATCTTCCCCTGAAAATATCATCAAGATTTCTAACATTTTCCGCTGCAGACTCTTCTACAACTTCTTTTCCTTTTCTACCTCTTCCTCCCGGTGCCATTCTACAAGACACAAGGATTTAAATACATAGGCAGAAAGAACGTAATGAACAGAAAACTATGATAGAAACTCAGAGTTCTAATACGAATTCATAAACTAAGTTGGAAAGCCAAGAACTACTGGTTCTATCAGATAAGTTCAAATCAAACAAAACAAGTCACGTAAGAACAAGTAGTCACATACATACGCAACCATATTGTTAGTGTCTAAACTCGAGTGTCCTAAACTCTAATTCGAGCATATCCCAGTATACGCTCTGATACCAAATAAAAGGGCCCGTGTCCTGATTTAATATTTAATAATCAAACAATCAGGATTAATTAATGTAAACAGCGAAAACGAGTTAAAAATTTGCGTTTTGGGCCTACAGAAAATTTGGCATGACCTATTCGTAAATAGGACATCCCAAAAACCTGTACAACACAACCAATAATATATACTCGAAAATATAGACACGATAACAATTTACAAACCTAAAGCCGCACTGGCCAAGACTAAACACATGCAAAGCCGGCAAGGCTCGATCACACAAACAACAAACCAAAACAAAGGAAAAACTATCAATACAGATACACAGGTGATCCCCGGCAAATATAAAACTCACTAAACTAATAAATACATATATCTGGGAACTTGACTCCACGCTCGACTCACTGGGTACCACTAGATGATGCTCCACCAGATGCGTCAAATCCCCCTGGATAACCTGCTATGGGAATCACAAACAACCACAGCATAAAAAGAAAACAGGGGTCGGACCCCAGTACGACGAACTAGAAAACTTACGACAAATATAACTGACATGAATAAAATCAAGTACAATGCAATGAAATGCAATGTAATACGTGACAGGTATCAATAAAATAAGGTATACCAAATGGAGTTCAAACAAAACGTATCACAATAATCTCAGTGGCCACCCGTGCCAGGAATGCAGCAGACCTCGAATCATCACTGCTAATCCATACACGTAGCATCGGAGGGTGACGGGAGCGACCCGTCCAGCCTCATGCTGTCATCAGGAGTGTCGTACGTAGCATCAGAGGGCAACAGGAGCTACCTGTCCGTGCCTCATGCTATCTCAGGAGTGCACTAAACAATGTCACTCGCTCCATGATGACTCCATACATCTCAAGATATCAATATCAATAGCAATCAAAGGAGTCAAGGCTCAACGTGCTATGAAAAATTGTAAATGAGTGAATGCAATCATATAATCCACATAAGCACCTAAAGCACGTTAAAAAAATACTTAATATCATTACATGCCATTATAGGCGTCATAATATAAACAGCTCATATGTACCTCAACCAACATTTAATTTACCACAGAAATATCTCAAGTAGTTCTCGAATATTCCAATTCTGTGGAAAACCATTTTATATCATATTAAACCATCCTATCAATGACCATATATCGAATATACGATGCTAAAAGTCAAATTACTTAAATATAAATAATCTAAAATTGTCCAGAATTAGTTAATAAATCCAAAATTACTATAAGGCAATTCTAACACAGTTAAACATCAAAAGAATGCTTTAAACAACTTAAAAATTCGAAAATCCTAACTTATATAAATCTGAAATTTCCAAACTTCCGCAATTAAGTCTGGAAATTTTGTTCGTTACCTCAAATCCATGAAATTGTTGTTCCTACATCCAAAACACAACAATTATCAATTCCTTGAATCAAAATCTAACCGAAAATCACAGACTTTGAACTAAAAATCTGCTCACCCTAAACAGCCTCTGAAATTGTGGGTAAGGACTACAAATTAACCTCAAAACGTCCGTAAATCGAACACCACAAAAACTGATGAGGATTGCGGCGGTAACCGGCCGGAAAACGTGGACAGAGGGCGGCGGGTTTTCGAGTGTTGCGAGGAAACCTTACACAAGC
This sequence comes from Henckelia pumila, assembly GCF_033568475.1. Taxonomy (NCBI): domain Eukaryota; kingdom Viridiplantae; phylum Streptophyta; class Magnoliopsida; order Lamiales; family Gesneriaceae; genus Henckelia; species Henckelia pumila. Next base: position 97,782,994 of record NC_133120.1, on the reverse strand, counting down.
GGTATCAAAAGATAGGTCTCGTCACGAGGATTCCAAAACTATATTTACTTTTGAAATCTGGCCAAAAACAAAGAAGATACGAGCATTTAAAGCGACGGGAAGATTTTAAACAAAAAACAAGAACGAGAATGACGATGAAGATGAAGTTTGTGGAGAGAGAAAATATAATATAATTGTATATAACGTTATATATCCATATCTAGTAATTAGATATGTATTGATTTAACGTGTGTTCTATTTTATTTATTCGAGGTTAAATCTTGACCCAGTTCGAGTTATTTTAACTCCTGTGGGCTCGATAAATAAAATATGTAATTTAATATCGTCTATAACCCATATTGAAAAATACATAACATCTTAAAATCGGGTCCTTACAACGTGTGCTTTATATATTTAGAGAATCAAGATTGCAAGGATCGAATATACTGAAGATAGAATATTAATACTTAGATTTAACATGTAACGCCCGAAATTATTTAATTTTGATCCGAGAATATTTAATTTGGGAATATTTGGAGTTTTGATTTAAATTCTAATATTTTTAAATTATTTAGGATAGAAATTGAATGAAAAGAGAAATTGAGGACTGAATTTCAATTATTGAAGTCTTGAGGGGCCAAAATGCAAATAGTTGAAAATGAGCTGGACACTTGTTATATTTCTGATTATTCACGTGTAATATCTGTATTTTCCATCAAATCTTCAGCAAAAGAATCGAGAGAAAGAACAGGGGAAAACTTCACAATTTTCTTCATCTTCCAATTCACATATCTTGAGTTTCGGATATCCGATTTCGATTTCGAAAGATGTTCTGGAATCCTTGCAATGAGACCTTAGATTTGATGTAAGTTTTCTCTTAGTTCATCATGATTTGAGAATTCGAAATTGACAGAGATCAGAACTTTGTATGGACTTATTGTTGATGAGCTTCTATACTTTGTTATGTTGAAGTTAGATTGAAGAATGGATTGTTGGATTAGTTCTTATGATTTCCCAGCTATGATTCGACTTATATGTTTGCTGATATGTTGAGTTTGGATTGATATACAGCTGATATGATTATAGAATTGTTATAGTTGCGTTCGAGATTGCCGAGTTTATACCGATATGCCGTCGAACTTTTGATTTGAGGTGTTTTACTATCTTATGCTTGAGCTGCTATTGAGATGAGCTTAAGCTGATGTTCTTTGGCAATGATGTTGTGGTTTCAGCTTATAAAAAAGAGCCATCGAGCTTGAGAACATCGACTTCGAACCGGTAGAGAATTGAAGCAAGGTTTGAAGCTATTCTACAATAGAGTTGTATGGTTTTGAGCAGATTTTGAGTCAAGGCTTATATTGGTTTATTGTACAGCTTTGGACAGTTAGAAGACACCATAAACATCACATTTGAAAGGTAAAAGTGGACTACTACTTGAATGGGATTATAACTCGAGATGGTTTGTATCGAGTTCCCTAAATCACATACCTATTTGCTTATTTGCTTTTATATGTTTCCTATGAATGTTTGAATAAGTCTTGATGTTAATGAATGTGGTTTTATTGATATATATTGCATTCATCTTGAAAGACTTGTTCTTTGATTTCGAAATGAACGGAAATGTTCGATTAGACGATTTGAGGGATTGTATATGTATGGCCTGGGTGGTTGTTTTAGCCTAGCGTCTGATTTACATATATAATGGCTTCAAAGTCTAGAGAAGCAAGATAAGTAGCCCCACCTCGATTGGGAGAGTCGGTGGTTAGTTATGATATCTTCTTTTCGGGATCCCAACCGACGAGATAAGAGATGAACCTTGTTTTAAAACATGCATGGAAGTTATGATCTTTTATATCATGAGTTTGATATATGTTTTATATGTATGTTTAGTTGCTTTTACTGGGAAATCTATTTCTCACCGGAGTTATCCGGCTATTTGTTGTGTTGTATGTGTCATGGCAATAGGCGGGAGTGGAACCGGGCAAAAGCAAACTTGAAGAACAAGGGATGGAAAGAATAGTGTGATGATCCGAGTTTAGATGGTTTGTGTGAGCTCTCAATGATAGTGTTGAGTTTCATAAACATGAACATGTTAGAGCTATTTGTACCAAGACTTGTTGGTGATTAAGTTGTTGTCTTGTTGATGTATATAGGATTTGAGATGATGTGTAAATCCTTGAGACAACATGTTGTTGTAGCTTAATGCCTTTTCTATAAAAATGAATCTTGTATGTTATATGAGTTTATATTGAGATGATTTTAAGGCCTTGTGATGATCTATTCCTATCAACTTTATTATGTTTAAGAATGCATGCTAGCTTATAGTGTGGAATAGGCTTTGTATAAGTTGATAGTAGATGAAAAAGGCATGGAAGAACACATTTTGACAGCAAAAGTTTCTGTTCCTTTTTCTGGAAAAGTGCTCGCTCGATCGGTGCAATATCACGGATCGAGCGAGGCCATCGTTGCAGGGACAGAAAGCTTGGAGATTGTGGCTCGCTCGATCGGTGAAATATTGCAGATCGAGCGAGGCCACATATTGATTGCACCCGAGAGTTGGGCCAAGGTGCTCTGTGACGACCCGAGTTCTAATCTCTCATAATCAATTAATCAACAATAATAGACAATAATCAATTTCTAAACAAAAAAATAAAAAAAATATTTTTTTTTTAAAAATCGGAGCACCTCGCTCGATCGGTAAAAAGTTACCGATCGAGCGAGCACAAATGCTCAAACTCTTGGGTGCAGATAATAGTGGTCTCGCTCGATCTGCAAGAAATGACCGATCGAGCGAGCCACTTCCTTCAAGTGTTCTGTTTCTGCTATAACAGCCTCGCTCGATCGGTAGGAAATGCCCGATCGAGCGAGCACAATTCCAGGAGAAAACATAACAGAAATTTTTGCTGTCAAATCGAGTTCTTCATGCATACTTCTTCTAAATATAATTCATACCTGATCTAATCCATATAAACAGCTAACAGACATACTAACATGTTGTATAATGGATTATTTGGATCATAACAAGGCCTTAAAACATAAACAAGGCACTCAAACATGTAAGAAGCATTGCCATATCAACAAGAACAAGATACATCATGTTGTCTCAAGGATTTACATAACCTTTCAAATCCTATAAACATCTATAAGACAACAACTAGATCATCTACCAGTTTTGAAACAAGTAGCTAGAACATAATCATGTTTAAGGCTCAACTCTACATCATGACAGCTCACTCAAACTTCTAACTCGGATCATCACGCTATAATCTCTCATCCCTTGTTCTTCAATTCCGCTTTTGTCCGGATCCACTCCCTCCTATTGTAATGACACATACAACAAAACAATAGCCGGATAACTCCGGTGAGAAATAGATTTCCCAGTAAAAGAGACTAAACATGCATAACAAACATATATCAAAATCATGATATAAAAGTAAATACAATGCATGTTTTCAAAACAAGGTTCATTTCGTCATTCGTCGGTTGGGATCCCGAGAAGTAGATATCATAACTAATCCACCGACTCTCCCGATCGAGGTGGGGTTACTTATCTTTCTTCTCTAGACTTTGAAGCAATCATATATGCAAATCAGACCCTAGGCTAAAACAACCACCCAGGCCATACATATACAATTCCTCAAATCGTCTATTCGAACGTTTCCGTTCATTTCAAAATCAAGGAATAAGTCTTAAAGATGAATGCAACATATATCATCATCAAAGCATTCATTATATCAAAAACTTATTCAACAACTCAAAATAAAGCACATAAGAGCAATTAAGCAAACAAGTATGTGATTTAGGGGAACTCGATACAAACCATCTCGAGTTGTAATCCCAATCAAATAGTAGTCCACTTTTACCTTTCAAACGTGATGTTTAGGATGTCTTCTCACTTGTCCAAATCTGTGCAAGATCAATCACCAAACTCATCTCAAAATATGCTCAAAATCAATCCAAACTTCAACAAGACTTCAAGGCAAACTCTACCAACCTTGTTCTATCTTCTAACGGTTTTGGAGTCAACGTTCTCGAGTTTACATGCCCTGTTTATGCGCTGAAAACATAGCATACAACCCAAGGAAGCATCAGCTAATAATCCAGCAACATCTAAGTTCAAAAACAATAGCAAATTGCTTCAAATCAAGAGTTCGACGGCATATCGGTATAACTCGGTGATTCCGAACATATCTACAACTTTTCTAACATGTATATCAGCTGTTGAAGCTTCAAAACCAACATATCAGTAGGTATATGGATCGAATCATAGCTGAGAATTCATAAGAACATGATATAACAATCAATCCTCAACCCAACTTCAAGATTACACAAGATAGAAGCTCAACAACATCAAATCATATACAAGTCTGATATCTGTCATTTTCGAATGACCAAGCCCTGATGAACAAATATAAAACTTACATCAAATCGAAGGTTTCGTTGCGAGGATTCCAGAACATCTTTCGGAATTGAAAACGGATAACCGTAGCTCAAGATACGTGGATTGAAAGATGAAGAAAAGCTTGGAAGAATTCTCTGTTGCACTCGGTTCTTCCTTGGCTTGGAAATCTGATGACTTTGGAAAGAATCACACGTGCATGCTGAATAATCCCTTCAATTTCTGATAAGTTTACTCATAATTGCACTTTAGCCCCTCAACTATTCAAAAATTGCAATTTGGTCCTCAGCTTCTCATTTCATTCAATTTCAATCCTAAATAATTTAAGAATATTAGAATTTAAATCAAAATTCCAAATATTCCCAAATTAAATATTCTCGAATTAAAATTAAATAATTCTGGGCGTTACAGTTCTCCCCCACTAAGACACGATTTCCTCCTCGAAATCTCAAGTAATATCAACAGATCATATAACAATTATCAGATAACAGAAAACTAAAGGAGACTCATATCAATGAAACATCTCTGGAAATCGTTGCATCATATCTGATTCAGTCTCCCAAGTCGCTTCTTCAATACCATGATGACTCCACTGGACTTTCACAAGTGGAATAGTCTTCGTTCGTAGTTGCTTCTCTTTTCGATCAAGAATCTGAATTGGCTTTTCAAAATAACTCAAGGTTTCATCGAGTTCAGCCTCATCAGATTGAAGCACATGAGATTCATCAGCAAGGTATTTTCGAAGCATCGATACATGAAAGACATCATGTATTCCAGATAAAGATGGAGGAAGAGCTAATCGATAGGCGAGATTGCCTATTTTCTCCAGAATTTCATAAGGACCAATGTAGCGTGGAGACAACTTCCCTCGCTTGCCAAATCTGACAGTGCCTCTGAACGGAGAAATCTTCAAAAATACACGATCCCCCTATTCAAAAGACAAAGGTCGACGTCGAATGTTGGCATATTTCGCTTGTCTGTCTTGAGCTGTCTTCATTCTTCTCTGAATAAGCTTCACTTGGTCATTCATATCACGTATCATATCAGGACCAGTGTTAGGTACTTCAGAAATATCATCCCAGTACAAAGGAGATCGACACTTTCTTTCGTATAAAGCTTCAAAAGGAGCCATTCCAATACTCGATTGATAGCTGTTGTTGTACGAGAATTCACAAAGAGGTAGTGATTCTTGCCAACTAGTGCCAAAATCAAGCACTACAGCTCTCAACATGTCCTCCAATGTCTGAATAGTACGCTCAGACTGTCCGTCAGTCTGTGGATGATAAGCTGTGCTCAAGTGTAACTGAGTACCCAAAGCACTCTGCAAGCTGTGCCAAAAATGTGATGTAAATCGAGGATCACAATCTGATACAATAGATTTCGGCACTCCATGCAATCTGACAACTTCACAGATATAAATCTCTGCCATCTGGTCGTGTCTATACGTCATGCGATACGGAATAAAACACGCTGATTTCGTCAGTCTGTCAATAATCACCCAGATAGCATCACAACCTCTAGAAGATCGAGGTAATCTAGTCACAAAGTTCATGGAAATATGATCCCATTTCCATTCATGTACGGACAAACTCTGTAACAAACCAGACGGTCTTTTCCTTTCAGCCTTCACCTGCTGGCAATTCAAACATCTAGCTACAAAATCAGTAATATCAGTCTTCATTTGCTTCCACCAATAATGAGCTTTCAGATCATTATACATCTTCCTACCACCAGGATGAATACTGTAATATCAGGCACTACTAGGCGATTGTGAACATAAAGAAAATCATCTTGAACCCAGTATTCAGATACATGCCCTGATTGAACTTTCTCAATCGAGTTCTGCACATTCTGATCAAGTTTCTGAGCATCTCGAATTCTTACCAATAAAGCTGGTTCAACTTGCATTTGATAGAGTCGAAGAGGCTGATAATTCGTATTAAATACTAATCCAGATAGACAACAGTTTTCAATCAAATTCGATACACCAATCGTCGATAAGGATAAAGAACATACCTTTCGACTCAATGCATCAGCTGCAGCATTCGATTTCCCCGGATAGTACTTAATTTCACAATCGAAATCCTTCAGCAAATCAAGCCATCGTCGTTGTCTCATATTCAACTCTGACTGTGAAAACAGATATTTCAAACTCTTGTGATCAGAATAGATCTCAAACTGTTCCCCATACAGATAATGTCGCCAAATATTCAAAGCAAATACAATGGCGGCCAATTCAAGATCATGAATCGGATATCTGGTCTCGTGGGGCTTCAGCTGTCTCGAGGCATAAGCAATCACATGTCCTCGCTGCATCAAAACACAACCTAAACCTCGATGAGATGCATCACAATAAACAGTAAAACCACCAGTACCTGAAGGGATCGTCAAGACTGTTGCACTGGTCAATCGTTTCTTCAACTCTAGAAAACTTGATTCACAAGCATCAGACCAGACAAAAGGAGTATTCTTCTGAGTCAACTGATTAATCGGCTTTGCAATACTGGAAAAATCTTTAATGAATCGACGATAATACCCAGCCAAACCCATAAAACTACGAATCTCAGGAACAAATGTTGGTCTCAACCAACTGATCACTGCCTCGACTTTACTCGGATCAACAGCAATACCATTTCCAGATATAATATGTCCAAGAAAGACAACCTGTTTCAGCCAAAACTCACATTTCGACAGTTTAGCATACAGTTTCTCGGCTCTTAAAGTCTTCAATACTGTTCTCAAATGTTCAGCATGATCAATCAAATTCTTCGAGTATATCAGAATATCATCAATAAAGATAATCACGAAATCATCGAGATACTTTTGAAATACACGGTTCATCAAAGCCATAAACACAGCTGGAGCATTCGTCAAACCAAATGGCATAACTATAAACTCATAATGGCCATACCTGGTTCTGAACGCAGTCTTAGGAATATCATAATCCCTAACTCTCAGCTAATGGTATCCAGATCTCAGATCGATCTTGGAATACACTGAAGAACCCTGCAACTGGTCAAATAAATCATCAATACGAGGCAAAGGGTATTTGTTCTTTACCGTAGCCTTGTTCAGTTGCCGGTAGTCGATACACAATCTTATTGAACCATCTTTTTTCCTGACAAACAGTACTGGGGCTTCCCAAGGAGAAACACTGGGTCGAATGTATCCCTTGGCCAGTAAATCTTTCAACTGATCTTTCAATTCTTTCAATTCAACTGGTGCCATTCGATAAGGTGCTTTCGAAATCGGTGCAGTTCTTGGCATCAGTTCGATGTTGAAGTCAATCTCACGATACGGAGGTAATCCTAGAATCTCATCAGGGAAAACGTCTACAAATTCACTAACCACTGGCAAATCAGCCAGGTTCGGGCTAGCTTTCAAAACATCCACTGCATAGACAAGAAATCCCTCCGCTCCTTTCTGCAAAAGTCGAGTCATAGCTAATACAGAAATAAGAGGAATCTTAGCACGTGAACCCTTACCATAGAATTTCCATTCTCCAGCCATTTCAGGTCTGAATCTCACTATTTTCTGGAAACAATCTACGGTAGCTCTGTACTTGTTCAGCATATCAATCCCAATGATACAGTCAAAATCAGACATACCAAGTACAAAACAATCTAACTCAATCTCATTACCCTCATATTTTAGTACACAATTCTTAACTGTCTGAATCGATATAAGACCCTTCCCCAAAGGAGAAGAAACAGATACTACAACAGGTAATGTTTCAACAGGCAAAGAATGTAATGAAGCAAATTTGGCAGATATAAACGTATGGGATGCACCTGTATCTATCAATACATATGCAGGATAACCATAAATAGAACAGTTACCTGCAATCACATCATCTGGTGCTCCCTGTGCCTGCTCCTCCGTCAATGCATAGACATGAGCTTGCTGTCTCTGTGGCCGACTGCCTGCCTGACTTCCTCCTGGCCTCGACTGTTCCTGAGTAGGTGACGGTTGAAAGGTATGGACAGAGGAGGCTTGTCTCGCGGGTTGAGCCACTGATCGTGATGACTCTGCACCTCGTGCCTGTCCAGCACCTCTCTGAGGAGACACCCTCGCAAAATGGCCAGTCTGATGGCATATATGGCACCTCCCAGATACACCTCGACACTGATCGGTTGGATGTCCTCCACCACAATTGTTACAGAACACACCAGACTTCGGTTTTGAACCACTGGAACTCGAAGAACTGCTTCCAGACTTCTTAAACTGTTTTCCTCGCGCCTGCAAATATCCTTTCTTACCACCGCTACTGCCACCACTGTCAAATCGAGAAGACTGTTGCGGAGTTGGAGCTGAAGGTTGAGACTGTCTCGGAGGCTGAGCAACATACGAAGCTCCTCGCTGCTGTATCAAGCCAGCTTCCGCTCCTTTGGCACTGTTCAAGGTATCAGCAAAATTATTCGGTCGCCTGTTTACCAGTGTAAAAACATCAGGATTCAGTCCATTAATGAACTGATCAGCCATAGCCTCGTCACTGTCTGCCACATATGGAGCAAAACGTAGCAATGTAGTGAATTTTGCAACATAGTCTTCAATATTCAAGTTTCCCTGCCTCAGATTAGCGAATTCAGCACCCTTGTCTTTACGATAAGATACCGGAAAGAAACGTTGATAAAACTCTTTCTTGAAGACATTCCAGGTCAAAACAGTTCCTCTACGCTCCAGAGATTTCTTTGTTGTGAACCACCAGCTTTTAGCAACCTCATGCAACTGATGACCAACAAGTCTGACTCTTCGCTCATCACCGTAGTCCAGTGAATCAAATAACATCTCCATGTCATCAAGCCATCCTTCACATTCAACTGCATTCTCAGTACCTTTCAGGGTTGGCGGCTTGTAGGATTGAAAACGTTTCAACAATGTTTCCATTGGAGTAGCAGTCATATCAGTCATGTCTTGTGATGTACTTCCCTGTTCATTACTCGGGACTACAGCTGCAGGCACAATTGGGGTTACTACTGTCGGTGGAGTATGAACTCTCTGTTCTGGTAGAGAAATAGGAACATGAGGTCTCAGAGGAGGTCGTCCTGGTCTTCGAGACATATCTGATTATCAAAATGGTTAGAATACCAAATCATCAAATTAATCTCAGTCCTCCTCTGATCATCTTACCTCTGATCAAGACTCGGTTCTGATTCAATCTTAAATAAATAATCACAATCTTCAAATAAAACATGCTTCCAATCAATTCAGATAATCAAGTAGCATGTCATAATTCATCAGGATACATGCCTCTATCAGTTCAGATATTCCAATAAGCATGCATCTTTAATCATCGTAATTATACTTTCAAATAAAATAAATACAACATCTTGTAATAAATACTTGAAAGTAAATCATGCTAGCATTTAAAACATGTAATTCACTCATGTAATTAATGGTAGAATAATCACATAAATAAGTAAGGCAGAAGACTCGATCTACCCCACTCACTGTCTATCTAAGTCCAGAATTTTCTTGCTCTGATACCAATTGTTGTGACGACCCGAGTTCTAATCTCTCATAATCAATTAATCAACAATAATAAACAATAATCAATGTCTAAACAAAAGAATAAAAAAAATAATTTTTTTTTTAAAAATCGGAGCACCTCGCTCGATCGGTAAAAAGTTACCGATCGAGCGAGCACAAATGCTCAAACTCTCGGGTGCAGATAATAGTGGTCTCGCTCGATCTGCAAGAAATGACCGATCGAGCGAGCCACTTCCTTCAAGTGTTCTGTTTCTGCTATAACAGCCTCGCTCGATCGGTAGGAAATGCCCGATCGAGCGAGCACAATTCCAGGAGAAAACATAACAGAAATTTTTGCTGTCAAATCGAGTTCTTCATGCATACTTCTTCTAAATATAATTCATACCTGATCTAATCCATATAAACAGCTAACAGACATACTAACATGATGTATAATGGATTATTTGGATCATAACAAGGCCTTAAAACATAAACAAGGCTCTCAAACATGTAAGAAGCATTGCCATATCAACAAGAACAAGATACATCATGTTGTCTCAAGGATTTACATAACCTTTCAAATCCTATAAACATCTATTAGACAATAACTAGATCATCTACCAGTTTTGAAACAAGTAGCTAGAACATAATCATGTTTAAGGCTCAACTCTACATCATGACAGCTCACTCAAACTTCTAACTCGGATCATCACGCTATAATCTCTCATCCCTTGTTCTTCAATTCCGCTTTTGTCCGGATCCACTCCCTCATATTGCAATGACACATACAACAAAACAATAGCCAAATAACTCCGGTGAGAAATAGATTTCCCAGTAAAAGCGACTAAACATGCATAACAAACATATATCAAAATCATGATATAAAAGTAAATACAATGCATGTTTTCAAAACAAGGTTCATTTCATCATTCGTCGGTTGGGATCCCGAGAAGTAGATATCATAACTAATCCACCGACTTTCCCGATCGAGGTGGGGTTACTTATCTTTCTTCTCTAGACTTTGAAGCAATCATATATGCAAATCAGACGCTAGGCTAAAACAACCACCCAGGCCATACATATACAATTCCTCAAATCGTCTATTCGAACGTTTCCGTTCATTTCAAAATCAAGGAATAAGTCTTCAAGATGAATGCAACATATATCATCATCAAAGCATTCATTATATCAAGAACTTATTCAACAACTCAAAATAAAGCACATAAGAGCAATTAAGCAAACAAGTATGTGATTTAGGAGAACTCGATACAAACCATCTTGAGTTGTAATCCCAATCAAATAGTAGTCCACTTTTTACCTTTCAAACGTGATGTTTAGGATGTCTTCTCACTTGTCCAAATCTGTACAAGATCAATCACCAAACTCATCTCAAAATCTGCTCAAAATCAATCCAAACTTCAACAAGACTTCAAGGCAAACTCTACCAACCTTGTTCTATCTTCTAACAGTTTCGGAGTCGACGTTCTCGAGTTTACATGCCCTGTTTATGCGCTGAAAACATAGCATACAACCCAAGGAAGCATCAGCTAATAATCCAGCAACATCTAAGTTCAAAAACAATAGCAAATTGCTTCAAATCAAGAGTTCGACGGCATATCGGTATAACTCGGCGATTCCGAACATATTTACAACATTTCTAACATGTATATCAGCTGTTGAAGCTTCAAAACCAACATATCAGCAGGTATATGGATCGAATCATAGCTGGGAATTCATAAGAACATGATATAACAATCAATATTCTTCAACCCAACTTCAAGATTACACAAGATAGAAGCTCAACAACATCAAATCATATACAAGTCTGATATCTGTCATTTTCGAATGACCAAACCCTGATGAACAAATATAAAACTTACATCAAATCGAAGGTTTCGTTGCGAGGATTCCAGAACATCTTTCGGAATTGAAAACGGATAACCGTAGCTCAAGACACGTGGATTGAAAGATGAAGAAAAGCTTGGAAGAATTCTCTGTTGCTCTCGGTTCTTCCTTGGCTTGGAAATCTGATGCTTTGGAAAGAATCACACGTGCATGCTGAATAATCCCTTCAATTTCTGATAAGTTTACTCATAATTGCACTTTAGCCCCTCAACTATTCAAAAATTGCAATTTGGTCCTCAGCTTCTCATTTCATTCAATTTCAATTCTAAATAATTTAAGAATATTAGAATTTAAATCAAAACTCCAAATATTCCCAAATTAAATATTTTCGGATTAAAATTAAATAATTCTGGGCATTACATGCTCGCTCGATCGGCAGCTTTTCACCGATCGAGCGAGGTGCTCAAATTTTAAAAAAAAAAAAAAAATTATTTTGTTTAGACTTTGATTCTTGTCTATTAATTATGATGATTTGATTAAATGAGATATTAGAACTCGGGTCGTCACATAACAATTCGATCATGCAATATTTGTGCTTCAACATAAAATAACTGCATCAAACCAAGATCCAATTACCAAGTGCCTACCTAATTTGAGAACCCGACTCCAGGAGGTCAAAGCTTGATGCATGAGTATGTTACCCGTGGGGAGGAGCTTTTGGGAATTAAAGCTGGCTGGCTCCAGGCCAGGATAAAATATTCATCAAAGTAATCAACACAAATGTTATATGATCACTTGTCCTAATAAAACTTTTCAGCGGTCCATGCAAATTTAACACAGGTCAATCAATATATATAATGCCCCACGAAAATCACTCTGGCATGTTACACATGCTAGTTAGTCATATAATTAACCAAGAGTTAGCTCCAGAGAAATAAGATCATGATTCACATCTATGGAGGTCGATGCCTGTAAGCTTCTCCTCTGATCACTTTCCATTCTACCCCTTTTGAACTCACATTCTTGATCTTCTACGATGGACCTTGGATACCTGTAACCAGTAGAACTTTTCACATCTTGCAACACTTGCAGCTTCTCCTGCAAATATACTTTTAAAATTGTTATATAATATATCTAAACCACATAGTTAACAGATATATATATATATACCGATGGATATTAATGGTCATCAAACATATAATTATAAAAAAATCTCGCTAGAATTTACGTAGAGCGGCTTTGTACTTACTTGAAAGGGGGGATTATTCCTGAAATAATCTTTTGAAAGGACAGGAGCAATATTGGACTTCTGATCATAACACCCCAATTGTATTTCCCTTGCAAATGATGAGAAATGTGGACGTTGTTCAGTTAATTCGTCCCTTTTGATTGGGAGCTTCTCTAGCCTACGATTTAGAACACCAAACTAAATTAAGTTTTATTGCAAATACTCTGTCATCAAATTGATATCTTTCGAATAAATCGTATACTCCATATTTTTAAAAGGTACTGTATATATATGTGTTACCACGGTTCTCATAATATATATAGCATCATATATGTGCAGTAAACAAAATGCATGTAGACAATCTTACGCCAATATTACAGGCCTGGTGGTTGTTGGACGGATAAGTCCGGGGACGAAACGGGTGACGGTTTCTTCACATGAGGGCCAGAACTCATGATAGGTGGCAACCGGTCCCTGATACTTGTAGTGGTTGGAGTTACCTGAAGTTCGTACATGATCAATATTTGGTTGCGGTGGAGTGGGTGGTCGCACCTTCTTGTTTTTCGTTGCTTCTGCTTCTGAGGTCAACATACATATTCAATACCAACAGTAATTAATTACGTCAAATTTCTTATTAATATCTAGCTAGGGTGGAGTCGGTACTCTAGGATCAGGGACGATAAAATTTCAAAAAACTTCATTGGGGCAAATAATATATCAAGAACTTACGTACCTTGCATCATATGCTCCTGCTTGATGCTTCTGTACATCTGTCCGTCACAAAATGTTGTGTAACTTAAAACCAACGAACATTTTGTATATCTACATCTTATTATTTGTTTGTGTTTTTGTGTTTGTGTGTGTGTGATGTCATAAGGCAAAATCCTTGATTAAGAATTCTTAACCCTAGCTATTAATAAGTAAAGCTAGGGTTCTCTCACTTTAACCTGAAGATGGCTCTTGACGTGGGTTATGGTAAGCCCCTTCACATTCATCAAATCCAGCACCATTTTCGGAGTTGCCCCTGACAACATATATATATATATATATAGTGACAAATTAGCTTCCACCATTAGTTATAGTTTATAATAATGAAATGCAACAGTGCAAGAATGAATGTGACCCGAGCTTGTTTCTAGCAATTACTAGTTATTGAGTGGGTTTATGGGTTGTTTTTTAGGCCAAACCTTTGTTTGGTATAGTTTATAATAAACCAGTTCAATCAATTATGTAAAGGATAAAGTTAGATAGAGTGGGAGAAGGTAACTCACGTCCCACCCCAATATTAACAATCAATTTGTTAGTCATGGCCTGTAATTCCAGAAATATCCTTTGTCCCTTTTTTAAAATTTATTTATTACTTTTTTTAAAAAAATATATAAGGGATATTTTGGTCATAATATTAAAATCTCATTTCTTAAACCTTTTCATAAATATCAAACCAAACATATCTAGATTTATCACCACACATTACATATCATTATCTATCTTTTTTTTAATCATTTATTTAGTAATCATTCAATAATCTCATCATTCGAACCAAACATAGCCTAGGGTCTTCTGAGTTTGAACTTTACTACAGTACGTCAAAAAATAAATCCTGGAATATTAATTAAGGCCATCTCCAACTCATTAGATTATCTTGGTGTAACACTAACTTCAAGATAGTGTAATTCTTACACCAAATACAAAACTCATCTCCAACTCATTTATTGTAAACTCTACACTAAAAAAAATACTCTCGGAATATTCTTTATTATTTTATTCACAACAACAAATTTATTCTACCAAATATTTTTATACACAATAATTAAATTAAATATCATTAATATCTAAAATAATAATTTCTATATAAATATTCATTAGAAATATTAATAAATTAAAAATTAAATATATTTTAATAATTATTTTAAAATATTTAATTTTATTTATTTTAATATTTAAACATATTATTTATTTAACGATTTTTAATTTTATTTAAAATAATAAACTTAATAAACAATCACACATAAATATAATCTGAAGATAAATTATATAAATGTTTATGATAATAATTTTAATTTATATAATTTAATTAATCATATATCGATTTTTAATAATTTAGTAAAAATTAAAAAAATTATTCAAAAAAGCTTAAATGAAAAGTGCATGCTACTAAGAGTAGTAGCATGCACATATTAATAAAACATACTACATGTAACACCCGGAAAATTTTAATACGTAAATTCGCATGCATAATTAAGAAAAATAATTATTTAAAATTTATATTTGGGTTAAATGATATTTATGTGTTATTATGTGATTTATATGCATGATTTAATTTATTTAAGCATTTAACCCGCAATATTAGGATTTTTTAGATTTTTGAGAATTTTATAGAGTTGATCGCGTTGACGGGACCGTGGACGGACGAGATACCAAAATTCTTAGCCAAAAATATTTTATGAGTTTTATGAGCCTTAAAATAATATTTTAAGGTATTTTGTCATGAAAAATTTAGTATTTAATTATATATTTATTTAAGGGTTGATTTTTAGTCAAAATTAGTCTCTTTATTGACTTTTATTAAATTTTAAAATTAGCCTATATTAATATTTCGAGATTTGAGATATTTTATCAGATTGTTATTATTATTTGAGAGTTTAAAATATTATGTTTAAGGTATAATATCTTTATATTAAGTAATATCTATTATTAACCCATTATCTACTCAAATTTAAACCTAAAATTAATTCTTTTAGCCGATCAAAAACCTATCAGCCGCCTCCTATCATCTTCTTCAACCTTTCTCATGCCACTTTCCAGATTTCTTATCCTCCATAGCCGATCCATCACTTCTCTTGGAGGATTTTGGCCGTTCGTCGTCCCGGAGCCCCGAAAACGCATCAATCTTCATCCAATAATTAAAAGGCATGTCTAAAACTTTTATTTGGCCATCATATAAGCTATTATGCATGAATGATATTTTTGTTTCAGAATTTATTAGCCATGGTTCGAATTTATTGCAAGTATGAATGAATTATTGCATGTTTCGGTGCATTCATGATCATAACTCGCTTTTGGCCTTGCATGGTTCGGTCCAGAGGCTAGGGCTTGAGTCAGAGGTGGGATAGGGTCCTAGGAAGCGAGCCATGATCGGATTACAGAGGCTGGAGTCAGCTAGGTTCAGGTCTAGGGTCGAGTTGGTCAAAGAGCTGCAGTTTAGGGTGTATGAGAAGAAGCCTTCGGCTTCTTGGCTTGGACCATGGCTCAGGCTGAGACATGGTGGGTTGGGACCGCCCAGACGTGGGCCATGTCTGGGCGGTGGTACTCTGGCTAGAGGCGGCCGGAGTAGGGTGGCAGCAGCCCTTGTTTGGCTGCTGCCCGCCGCCGAGGGGAAGGGAAAGAGGGGGGTTCGGGTTTTGGTTGCTGGGTTGGGTTTCGGGTCAGGGTTGGGTTCTGGGTTGGGTCAGGTAGTCAGGGGTCGGGTCAGGTCGGTCCGGGTCTGGGTTAGGTGGGCCGGGCTCGAGTATTTTAATTTTTACATATATTATGTTTTAATTGATTTTTGGGTCAATTAATTAGAAATAAAATTATTTGGGCTTCCAAATAATTTTATTTGGGCTTTTAAAATTATTTTTAAGTTAGCCCAATTATTTTTATGGGCTCGTGGGTCCATAGGAATTTTTGGGCCAGTCAGTGATTTTATGGGTCAGCCCAATGAATTTTTAGGAATTAATTAGTTAATGGGCCTAAATATTTTTATTTAAGCCCAATAATAATTAAGTATTTTATTTTAGTAAAAATTATATTTTTTTTTAAAATTAGTTATTTAGTTATGGGCTTTAAGTTATTTTATGGGCTTTAAGTCAGTTAAGGGGCTTAGTAGAGAACCAGCAGTCTGGACCAAATCATGAAAAATAATTAAGTCCGGAATATATATTTAATTATTTTATGCATGAAGTTTATATGTTAAGTATAAGTATATTTATTATAAAAAATAAATTAAATATATATTACGGACAAATTTTCAGTGCATGCATTCATGAAATTTTTTATGTTATGATTATGATTATGTATGAGTTGAGCAAAAATATTTTCTTGATGGAATTTGAAGTAGTGTGACATAAGGGTGGTTATCCACCATATGATATATGATTTATGCGGTAGTTTACTACCATAGGAGGTGATTTATCACCGCCACGTACGTTGGTTTATGAGACTGATCAGTCGGCACAGATAAGCGTCACACTTACGGATATGACCATAGACTGTTTCAAAAATACAATGCTCAATTATGTTATGTATGATGAAGAAAGATGATGTTTATGATTAAGATTTATGTTTCAGTATTTATGTTATGAAAAATATTTCCATGCATGCTCATGTATCATGTATATGTATTAGTATGATTATGTGATGCATTATTTTAAACCTTGTTATCCAAGTTTAGACATGTTGAGCCCCTAGGCTCACTATGCTTATATGGTGCAGGCGAGTCAGATGATGTTTATATAGCTCCTACCGGTGGTGATGACGTATGAGTTCACGGAACAGTGGCCCCGTGACCGTTGCAGTTTTATGGGATGTTTTAAGATACATTTATTTTATTATGTTGAGTTTTAAACATGGAACACTTACTATTTTGTTTCATGCATGATGTAATGTCCGGAAATTTGCTACGTAAATCCGCATGCATAACTAGAAGATTTAATAATTTTAAAATAATGTGAAAATATGTTAAATTAATTTTATATGTTATTATGTGAATTATGTGATTTATTGGCATGTTTTAATTAAATATTGTTTCGGCATTTAAATCGGTATGATGTTATTTATGAATTTATTTGAGAAAGTTTATTTTATGATCGCTTAGGCAGGACCGTGGACGGACGAGATGTTTGTTTTCACCCAAAATATTTTATAAGATTTTTAGGAGCCTTAAAATATTATTTTAAGGTATAATTTGAAGAAAATTATGGTATTTAGATATATATTTATTTATGTGCTAGTTTTTACCAAAAATAAGTTATTTTAATGACTTTTATTAAGCTTTAAAAATCCCATTAATTATAATTTCGGGATTTAAGGTTAAATATCAGATTTATATTTTATTTAAGAGTTTTAAAATTCTATATATTTAGAGTATATATTTATCCTAATTAATTATTAGTTATATTATGTTAAATTATCTCCTAAAACCCTACTCTATTCACGTTTCTTCCTACCTAGCCGCCTCCACCTTCTTCCTTCTCCTCTCCCACATTTTTTTACAGCAGAATCACTAGCCTCCATAGCCGATTCTTCAAGGTTTTTAAATTAGTTTGAAGATTCGTTCGTCCAGAAAAGCCGTACACGCGATTTAGACGTCGTTTCTTGCAAAAATTCATCAAGGCACGTCTCGAATCCATTCTTGAACACCATTTAAATCATATTACACAGTTCTTTTTAAACATGAATGATCAGATTATGTATGCGTTTGTGGTTTTGAATGAAATTCTTCACATGATCATGCATGGTTCACGTTTTTAGGTGCATAACCCATGTTTCTTTATATATTCTGATCTAAGGCTGTTTGAGGGGCTGACCACATTGGTTGAGGGCTGATTTAGGGTCCTTAGGGTCATGATTGTATGGTGGTTCATGGGGCTTAATCGCTGGTTTAGGCTGGGTGCACTATAGAAGACAGATTTGGCACAGGTTGAGCAGTTTCAGAAAAATGGCTCGTTCTTGGTCCATAGGGTGCGTTAGGGTCTGGTTCTGGTGGGGTTAGAACCGCCAGACCTTGGGGAAGGTATTACAGGTGGTTCTCTGGCAGGTGGTGGCCGGAGCTGGGTGGCCAAACGGCCTGAAGTGTCGAGTCGCGTTCTGCGCGTACAGCAGCAGAGGGGTTCTGTTGTTTTGGTTTGTTCTCTTTCTACAAAGCTTGGTTTTAAGTCAAATTTGTTGCGTTAGAACCGTCTGGATGTTAGCTAAGTATGGACAGTGTTTTCACGGCTAAATGTGGCCTGAGCAGGAAGCACAATCAGTTTTTCTGAAGCCGCTCATGGCTGCCGTGAGTTGGGCTTTGGGAGAGGAAGGCTAGGGTTGCGTCTTGTGTTTTGGCGGGCCGGGCTTGGTTTTTCGGGTCCGGGTTGGGTCTAAAATATAATGGGTCAAGTTAGTTTGGTCCGGGTTTGGATTATATTAGTTGGACTCGGGTATTTTTATTTTAAATTAAATAAGAGATTAAGTTAATAATAAATGAGTTTGGGCTCGAGTTAATTAATTAATTAGACTAGTTTAATTTTAATTATGAGCTTAGTTAATTAATGAAGTGAGTCCACTAACTTGTCATGGGCCGTATGATCCATGAGAATTATTGGGCCAAGATGTGTCGGGTTTAGTAATTTAATGGTCTAATTTAAAGGTTAATGAACTAGTTAATAATTTATTTGATTAATTCTAAGTAATTTAATGGATTTAATTAATGTTTTAGTGAGCTTATTAGTTTTACATGGATCTAGGGGTCCATGAGAATTAATGGGTCAGGTCATGTTGGGCTAATTACTTAATGTGTCAGTCTAGGAATTTATAGGTTTAAGTTAAGTGGTCAGCAGCTCAAACAAGTCCTTGGAAAAATTAAAAGGTCCGTAAATATATATTTAATTCATGCATGCATTTTTATTAGATATATAAGTATGATTTTTAAGAAAATAAATAAAATATATATTTACGGGCGAATTTTCATGAAATAAAAAAATAAATGAGATTTTTTTTTTAGTTCATGCATCATGTAAGAATTTTTATGATAAGTTTAAATGTATGTTAAGAAAAATATATTTTTATGGAAGTTGAAGTGAAGGTAGAAAGTGATGTGGTTGGAGGCCGAGATACCTGGGCCCGGTGACCTTCCTAATGATGTATAAGTATGATGAGCTTATGGATCCAGCTGAGAGGGCTGGTGAAGTGGCAGCACAGAGGTGGAAACCCCACCGCCGCGTACGTTGGTTTATAGATTGATCAATCGCTTAGTATGATGTCACCGACATGGATATGACCTGTTGAGAACTAAGAAATCATGATAAGTTATTTTATGAGATTTATTAAGTATGATGATATATGTTTAGCATTATGATAAATCAGTATTATTACTTTATTTCATGTTTATATGCATATAATTTTAAGATCATGCATGTATATTTATATTTACGTATTTTATATGATGTGTGCTTGTGTGTGGTTTCATTTTGTTATGTAAGGATAGAACGTGCTGAGCCTCTAGGCTCACTAGATTTAAATGGTGCAGGTGAGCAAAATGTCAATAATGATAATGTGTTCCCGACTGGCGGCGAGGGCGTATGAGTATCCAGGCAGCTAGAACCCGTGACCATAGCTCTATCACGATATTTATGTTGAGATATAAAATATGTATTTTCGCACATGTTTTATTATTTTGGATTGTTAGTATATGCATGGATTTTAGATTTAAGTATTTATTTTCTAAGTTTTCATGGATTTTTGTGAAAGAGATATTATTTAGGAATTTTATTATGGAAATTTTTAAAAATGATTATTTAGTAATTAATGTTAGGTATTTAGTTGCATGCTTGTACTTTTATTATTATTTATGTTTATCGTGTAGATGCATATTAAATTAAGAAAAGTTATTTTTAAGTATGATGTATATATATATATATGAAAATGAGAATTTGAAGTTATGACAGTATTAAATTTAAAAATACTTAGTTATGCAATGCAGTTACGTAGAGAATTTATGGAAATTAGAGTATGCCTCTGAGATGCGTTACACACCAGGATGACTAGAATGATATATGTTTAGAAAATTAAGTTTGATAATTTATGAGACGTAAGTTTGACGCTTAGATTTGTAGATTAAGTTATGATTTTAGATTTAAGTTTGACAAGTTAGAATTTTTTTTTGAGATTTAAGTTGAATTTTAGATATATAAATTAAGTTATGTTTTTGGGATTTAAGTTTGAAAATTAGTTTTGAAAAATTTTAGTCATGTGTTATTAGACGACTAAGTTAAATCAAATTTCGAGGACAAAATTTCATTTAAGGGGATAGAATTGTAACGTCTGGAAATTTGCTACGTAAATCCGCATGCATAACTAAGAGATTTAATAATTTTAAAATAATGTGAAAATGTGTTAAATTAATTTTATATGTTATTATGTGAATTATGTGATTTATTGGCATGTTTTAAATATTGTTTCGGCATTTAAATCGGTATGATGTTATTTATGAATTTATTTGAGAAAGTTTATTTTATGATCGCTTAGGCGGGACCGTGGACGGACGAGATGTTTGTTTTCACCCAAAATATTTTATGAGATTTTTAGGAGCCTTAAAATATTATTTTAAAGTATAATTTGAAGAAAATTATGGTATTTAGATATATATTTATTTATGTGCTAGTTTTTACCAAAAATAAGTTATTTTAATGACTTTTATTAAGCTTTAAAAATCCCATTAATTATAATTTCGGGATTTAAGGTTAAATATCATATTTATATTGTATTTAAGAGTTTTAAAATTCTATATATTTAGAGTATATATTTATCCTAATTAATTATTAGTTATATTATGTTAAATTATCTCCTAAAACCCTACTCTATTTACGTTTCTTCCTACCTAGCCGCCTCCACCTTCTTCCTTCTCCTCTCCCACATTTTTTTACAGCAGAATCACTAGCCTCCATAGCCGATTCTTCAAGGTTTTTAAATTAGTTTGAAGATTCGTTCGTCCAGAAAAGCCGTACACGCGATTTAGACGTCGTTTCTTGCAAAAATTCATCAAGGCACGTCTCGAATCCATTCTTGAACACCATTTAAATCATATTACACAGTTCTTTTTAAACATGAATGATCAGATTATGTATGCGTTTGTGGTTTTGAATGAAATTCTTCACATGATCATGCATGGTTCACGTTTTTAGGTGCATAACCCATGTTTCTTCATATATTCTGATCTAAGGCTGTTTGAGGGGCTGACCACATTGGTTGAGGGCTGAGTTAGGGTCCTTAGGGTCATGATTGTATGGTGGTTCATAGGGCTTAATCGTTGGTTTAGGCTGGTTGCACTATAGAAGACAGATTTGGCACAGGTTGAGCAGTTTCAGAAAAATGGCTCGTTCTTGGTCCATAGGGTGCGTTAGGGTCTGGTTCTGGTGGGGTTAGAACCGCCAGACCTTGGGGAAGGTATTACAGGTGGTGCTCCGGAAGGTGGTGGCCGGAGCTGGGCGGCCAAACGGCCTGAAGTGTCGAGTCACGTTCTGCGCGTACAACAGCAGGGGGGTTCTGTTGTTTTGGTTCGTTCTCCTTCTACAGAGCTTGGTTTTAAGTCAAATTTGTTGCGTTAGAACCGCCTGGATGTTAGCTAAGTATGGGCAGTGGTATCACGGCTAAAGGTGGCCCGAGCAGGCGGCACGATCAGTTTTTATGAAGCCGCTCAGGGCTGCCGTGAGTTGGGCTTTGGGAGAGGAAGGCTAGGGTTGCGTCTTGTGTTTTGGCGGGCCGGGCTTGGTTTTTTGGGTCCGGGTTGGGTCTAAAATATAATGGGTCAAGTTAGTTTGATCCGGGTTTGGGTTATATTGTTGGACTCGGGTATTTTTATTTTAAATTAAATAAGAGATTAAGTTAATAATAAATGAGTTTGGGCTCGAGTTAATTAATTAATTAGACTAGTTTAATTTTAATTATGGGCTTAGTTAATTAATGAAGTGAGTCCACTAACTTGTCATGGGCCGTGTGATCCATGAGAATTATTGGGCCAAGATGTGTCGGGTTTAGTAATTTAATGGTCTAATTTATAGGTTAATGAACTAGTTAATAATTTATTTGATTAATTCTAAGTAATTTAATGGATTTAATTAATGTTTTAGTGAGCTTATTAGTTTTACATGGATCTAGGGGTCCATGAGAATTAATGGGCCAGGTCATGTTGGGCTAATTACTTATTGTGTCAGTCTAGGAATTTATAGGTTTAAGCTAAGTGGTCAGCAGCTCAAACAAGTCCTTGGAAAAATTAAAAGGTCCGTAAATATATATTTAATTCATGCATGCATTTTTATTAGATATATAAGTATGATTTTTAAGAAAATAAATAAAATATATATTTACGGGCGAATTTTCATGAAATAAAGAAATAAATGAGATTTTTTTTTAGTTTATGCATCATGTAAGAATTTTTATGATAAGTTTAAATGTATGTTAAGAAAAATATATTTTTATGGAAGTTGAAGTGAAGGTGGAAAGTGATGTGGTTGGAGGCCGGGATACCTGGGCCCGGTGACCTTCCTAATGATGTATAAGTATGATGAGCTTATGGATCCAGCTGAGAGGGTTGGTGAAGTGGCAGCACAGAGGTGGAAACCCCACCGCTGCGTACGTTGGTTTATAGATTGATCAATCGCTTAGTATGATGCCACCGACATGGATACGACATGTTGAGAACTAAAAAATCATGATAAGTTATTTTATGAGATTTATTAAGTATGATGATATATGTTTAGCATTATGATAAATCAGTATTATTACTTTATTTCATGTTTATATGCATATAATTTTAAGATCATGCATGTATATTTATATTTACGTATTTTATATGATGTGTGCTTGTGTGTGGTTTCATTTTGTTATGTAAGGATAGAACGTGCTGAGCCTCTAGGCTCACTAGATTTAAATGGTGCAGGTGAGCAAAATGTCAATAATGATAATGTGTTCCCGACTGGCGGCGAGGGCGTATGAGTATCCAGGCAGCTAGAACCCGTGACCATAGCTCTATCACGATATTTATGTTGAGATATAAAATATGTATTTTCGCACATGTTTTATTATTTTGGATTGTTAGTATATGCATGGATTTTAGATTTAAGTATTTATTTTCTAAGTTTTCATGGATTTTTGTGAAAGAGATATTATTTAGGAATTTTATTATGGAAATTTTTAAAAATGATTATTTAGTAATTAATGTTAGGTATTTAGTTGCATGCTTGTACTTTTATTATTATTTATGTTTATCGTGTAGATGCATATTAAATTAAGAAAAATTATTTTTAAGTATGATGTATATATATATATATATATATATATATATATTGCATATATATTTTTATATTCATTATTTTATAATTAGAGATAGAGATAAAAAAAAAAATCAGTAGTACTTTTAGGATGTTTCACATGAAACCCTTTTAAATTATTTAATTATTTATTTTTATTTAAATTATTACGTGTAGCAGGATTTGATTTTAAATGTGATACATATATGTATGGGCATATATGTATTGTTATTATTTTTTAAAAAAAAAAAATTCCGCATTTAAGTTTAAAGAGTCTTAGATGTTTCACTACAACCTTCAAATTTCAACTTAAAAATTTAAAATAGAGTTGTTTATATAATAATTTTAAATTATGTAAGTAAATAAATTTTTATGATTTTGGTTTCAATAAATTTTGGGTGTTTTCTTAATTTTTTCTCAACAAATTGTATTTTTATATTCATTGTTAATTAATTAAATTAGAGATAAATAATTTAGAGAATTAAAATTACTGTTAAAATACATTAAACATTAAAATAATATTAATATAAAAACAATTACATATAAAATTCATAATTATTATGAAATTAAAATTTTATTTTTTATTCAATTGATAATATAATTTAAAACCATAATTTAGTTATATATTATTAAATAAATAAATATTTAAAAATAACATAATAATATTATTATAATATATTATGTTATAAATAATCTCAATATATATTTTAAATAACAAATAGAAAGCCAAAAAAAAAAAAAAAAAAAAAAAAAAACAACAACAACATAGCGTAGAGCTACCTAGTTGTACTTTGGTGCAAAACTGAAGCTCAACATCAACCTAGCGCTGAAAATAGCGCTAGGTTGGAGATGAAAATTCAACACCATAAAGAGTGAAGCCAACATAATGTTGAATTGGAAATGATCGTATAAAGAGTGAAGTCAAATTATAATACCCCTGTATATATGTCTAGGAGAAAGTAGCAAATTTGGGCTCTTGTTTTTTATGAAGGTCGTGATTGGTGATCACAAACAAAGATCCACCAACATCCTCCATCGGTCCAAATTGCGGGTCCATCTCATCATCTTAAATTAATCAAGACGAATAATTAGACACTTGCGCTCGGTGAAATTATATGTGATAATAAGTACTTTCATGCATATGGAAACGAAAAGTGGCATGATTGATAGATACATACTCTCTTCCCCTCCGAGTTGTTCGACTGCATTGACAAAGCATTGATGAAGGTGTCGTGTCCATCTCAATCGAGGCATTTTAGATCTAGCATACGGCCTAACGCCGTGCAACACGGCTGTTGGTAGCAGTGGATGGCCCTTTTCCGGCACACGTAGCGTCGGAACCCTACTGGAAAACCCAAATCGGCCGTAATTCATGCTATAAGTCCCGAGACCTGGAGGAGAAGCCATAAGTATGACTAGTTCAAAAGCGGAATTTAATTTATTTTGGTGATGCGAGAGTGAGAGTTTGGTGGCCTTTGCATTGACAAAAGAGAATAAATATTTGGTTGACTGGTTGTGTCATGATTTGTCCATTTGTGCTTCTTTTAGGAGACTCCTTTTTGCTTAATGTTCAAATTGTATATATGAACACGTACCTTGGTTTAAAGGGTATCTTTGGGCGTCAGCTGAGCCGATAACCAACCGATAGTTTTAAATTTTTTTTAAAAAAAAATTTAAGATGTTCTCGTTAATGCTGATAGGATCATATATAAATGTAATATTCCACAAGATTTTTGTGCCAACAAATTTTTATTTTTTTTAAAAAAAAAAAAGAATAAACAAACTGCAAGGTGTGTAGGGTATCCAAACCTTATATATTTTACTTAGAGATATAATTTATTGAACCAATAAATTAATATATCTAATTTCATATTTTTCCTGTTGGTGTGGGGAGCCATAAGCAGATTCCCATTAATTTGAATAGAGAGGATATAAAGTAAACAGAATGTAAGAGAGAAAAGGGCCAAATTAGCTGAGGGCTCAACAAAGAATTTAAGGAAATGCATGCATGCATTTCAAGGAAGCATACGAAATTCCTAGAATTCAACACTGACACCTAAATATAGAATTTTTGTCGGAATTAAGGGACCGGACTTGTAGTGATTTTAAATAGGGAAGAAAAAAAAAGGATATATTTAAACGAATTTTTATACGTGCAGTACTTTGTTATTCATTTTTATTTTGGAAATGAATTTATATAACCAATATATCGTACAATGATATTTATCACAATTATGTCGTGATATTTTATTATTATCTCGTGAAATTCTGATATTATATCGTGAGATTTGATAAATTAAATTTTGTATTGAATTTTATATGATGTAAAAATTATTGTTCAAATTTCGTTTTAAATCTAGCATTAAATATTAGAAAATAGAAATTATTTATAAGATAAATCCATTTTAAATTGCAGCTGGCCTTTAACCGACTGCTGAAATTCAGGGAGCATATTTCAATGGGCCGATGATTAATTGCCGAAACCAAATTGAATGTCGGGATGTGGGCGCTGCTGACGTATTAAAACATGACTTCAAATTATATAGGACAAATTGATATATGAATCGAACCGATTGAGCCAAGTTGAAGCAAATTAAGCAAAAGATATCGAATCCAAGAATTAAACCTAAGTGTAGAAAATAGCAATTCCTTTTTTTTTTTAATGAAAACCAAGAATGAGAAAAATACAATATCAGAACTTATAAGCTCGCTCGAAAAACATAGCTTCATCTTTGCCGTCCTAGTTTAAGCTATGTATCAACACTCCAGTCACCCTCTCGTGACGAGGTTTGATCATGTTTTCCCCGCTCAAAAGGGTCGAGTGCGACGCCCACTTGCTCGGCCACATAGAAGAGCGTTTCTTGGAACCGGATACTCGTCTCTCAGTGATGTCGAACTGGTGTAGACTCTTAAATAAAATTGCTGTCCTAAATACTGCCTGGCCCAATTCTCAGACCTTATGTTCCACATCCCTACGTTGTCCAAAGCTAGATACACCGCCGTCCAAGATTTCGGGTACACCTGCATTGTTTTACACAGTTTAATTTATATACTCATATTGGTAGAGAAGCTTGGATGCTGTTTAGAAAAAAAGCCGTGATCTTAATGAATTTTCTGTAACTTAAACCTGAGTAGTGCTTCGAAACACTGCATCTCTCAAATTGTAGCCTGCTCTACTTGCTGGAGTCCACTGTCCACCATCCATTCTGTTTGATTTGCATCGTTAATTAGTTATAAATACTACGACGAAATCAAGATAGCATACTTCTTGCATGGGATTTAAGTGATATGTACATATGGTTATCCAAACTCACCCAACAACAAAGAAAGCGTTTCCATTCATGTGCCAAGATTGGACAGTATCCTCCCAATTTTGGAACACGATCTCTACAAAAGCTCGGTAATCAGAATTCATAACGGAGGTTGCTAGATAGGCATTTCCGTAGGTGGGTTTGTCAGGCATACTGCCAACGGTGAAAACACCTCCAATCTTAAAGTAGTCAGCCAGTTTCAAAGGTGTGTCAGGGGAAACATAGGATACACTATTCACTGCATATCGCTGTTTGCCGTCTATATATGGAGCGGAGTTGGCAAGGATAATGGTCCTAGATAGCTTGATCAATCCATAGTGATATGAGCCTTGAGGATTCGGTCTAGGCGCACTTGCTGTCAGATTGCGGCTGATTAAAGAATCACCGGAGTAAGAAATTTCAAATTGAGTGCTAGTTGATGAGTTCATATATATGAAAAGCCAAACTAGAATTTAGTCCAGAACAGGATATATACCGTATTGATCTAGCCTGATTCAGAGACCAATCGATCTGAACGGTAGGTCCACCAGGGAGAGATCCCGAAACTTTAGTGAATGAGTTGCTATAATGGAGAATGGCAGTGCTGGTAAGCACAGTAGAAGTAAAACGCGAAGATATTACGATATAATAGTCCTTTGGTGGCTGATCGGTTTTAACCAAAACCGAGTACGACTGCCCTAAATGGATATCGATAGATGAGTACGTGTTCTGGATCGTGTGTGATCCTTCTACCTCCACGAGTGTCATCATGTGGCCCTGGATTCTGAAATTAATCGAAGTACTGAGCCCAACATTCGATATCCTAAACCTGTATGTTTTGCCTGAAGCACAAAATTCAGCATCGGTCCATTCACAAGGATGGAAAACGACTGCAATTTTTTAAAATAATAATTCAGCTACCTGAGTCAACATTGAATGTAAATCCGTTCCATCCACGACCATTGATGAGAAGTCCATCTGGAAATGGAAGATTATGACCACTGTCCAGAATATACCTCAGTTGCTTCAAGAACAGAAAACAAAACAGAGATTAAGTACATTGGAAAAGATAACTAATGCTCCATTGAAAAACATAAATTATGTTCGTTGGCGGGGAAATGAACTTACTTTGTGGCTACTCTTGAACCAATCCCCAACAAGAATGGAGTGATCTCCAGCAGGAGGGGGGAACGGTACCGGAATTTGTGGACGGCTATACACTTTTATGCTCCCAAACCCACCGGCGGCCTTGTGGAGTCCCAGTGATGGAAAGTAGTAGTAGCTACCAATTTGATCCTTTACTTGAAGAATGTAAGTAAAGTTTTTTCCAGGTGGAATTGGGCACGTCGTGCCAGATACTCCATCCTGCCACGAGTTCTTCCTTTGCTGGATCCCATTCCTGAGAAATTGAAGTGTCAAAACTTCAATAGCAATAACATGTTCAAGCACATAAAAAAAAAATCAGGTTCAGCTTTAAAAAGAAAAGTATCAGATTCTGCTTTTTTACTCAAATCTGGCCATACATAAACATGGGACATTAACCTCTGTTTCAATGTATTGTTTTGAACATATCCTCATTGAAAAATGCGAAAATTAGATGTCACTAGTGAAATTGTTGTACAACCCCATCATATATTAAATGTGAAAAAACAACTTCAACATATTCTAACGCAATACCAACACAATGGACTGGAGGAGAGCCACACTTTCCATTAAAAAGTTTCTATTTTAGTATTCTAATCTAATGTTAGATAAAAGACGGATTCCTTGCAACAACATGACGAGAACTAAGCCAGACTACTCTAACTTTATCACAACTTACGTGGTTCATTTCATATGGAATAAATACCAAAGAAAATGTAAAGATCTGCTACAATCTTTTAAAATACTAGCATGGTATAAATACGCTGCTCACCAAGAAATGAGAAAGGGTTCGTCCAAGTAGTTGAAAACACTGATAATCAAGTTATCATTAGTCACACAGTCGATTTGAGGCCCTGGAAACTGCCCATTAATCAGAATTCCCTGCACCAAAATCACCATTTACTTCACATTCAAAATATCATTCGTTCAAGAAATCCAAGAAACTACACCAGAAGACAGATCCAGCAGTATAAGTGGGTACTATCTTCCTCAAATGAAAAAGAAACAAAAAATTCAAATTTTATAGCGCTGAATAATGATAATTTCAGCTTTAAACTGCATTAAACAGCTTCCCTCGAGAAAATTCCGCTCCTATTTTGACAGAACACACCCACGCAGACACGGGCAAAGAGCACAGAAACAACTCGACAAGCATCACTATTCCTTCCCGTCAACGACTTTTGATCCAAGAAAATCCAAGAAACTACACCACACACACACACCCAAAAAAAAAAAGGAAAAAGGTACCTGTTGCTTAACACCAAGGGGATAGATATCGCCATATGTGACCTTCCAAGTGTAAAATCTATAAGGGTTGTCGCCATTTGCGACATAGAATAGGAGCAGCAATGCAAAAATGTTGATGAAACAGGACACTATGGAACACCCTCTCATTAAGCCCTCTACTTCTTGTTTCTTGCTTGCTAGCCTTTTAGGAAATTACTTCTCTTTTCAGGCCTCTCTCTATATATATCGAAAGGGGAAGGGGAGATCTTGGTCGTGGCAAATATTAATTAAAACGAAATGGGAGACAGAATATGAATGGATTTTGCGAGTGAGTTGCCAATTAATGGAGTGATTTATGGCACCGCGTACTTTTACTGTGAAGTGTGAACTCTCTTAATAAATTAATTACATTATGATCTTATTCAGTTTTCATTCTCCAACTTCCAACACTTCTTCAAAGTGAATATATTTACTGAGAGACAATTTCATATATTTTTTTATAAAAATAATATTTTTTTTTATATAAGGGATCATCTGAGTTTTTGTGCAATCATTTTTATAGAAAAAAATTGAAGATATTTTTACGTATGGATCTCAAACAAAGCCGTTAATAAATTATATAAAGATAATTTAAAAAATGTCGTAATTTAATTCGAGCATAAGCTTTTTAATCATTTTCAAGGTGAAGCGATTGAATGTAATTAAATACTTAAATTTACTCTGATTACTTGAAATTGAAATTACCGACGCTGTTCATAGACATGTTGAGTTTATGTTATAGGTATATATATGTAGTATAATTATTGAATTTTTCATGATATTTATAATGTGCTAGACCCTGAACATTTTAAACAAATCGATTGTTTTTCTCCGATTTTTTTTTTTTGACACGTAAATTTTTCTCATAAATTATAATCGGTGGTTCTGTTTATAATAATAAATGAATATTATTGCGCATATTTTTACCCTTTTTTAAAAAAAAATCCAATTTAACAAGATGGAATTTTTTATTGATGGTGTGCACATGCATAATGTCAAGCCCGCGCGGTATCTGATAGCCTGTGATTATTATTTTATTATTTTAAAACTCACAGATCTGAAGAATATGTCCAAAATTAATGAGTATCGTCGGTGGAAATTCAATTGGTTTGATTTTTTTATTAAATTAATCATGTGATAGTAATTAATGATTATGTAAAAAAAATCACAAATTACATCCATACCAATGAGGGTTCAGTCTATACTGGCAGAGAAGATAAATATAAGATATTATATATAATTTATTCATTTACATTGAATTCCTACCTTCCACCATTTATACATGCTATGAATACATATAACAAATTGCGCTGCAATGGTACAAAGTAAATTAATTATGAAATTCAATGGCAATCTTCAAATTTTTGAAAAGTGTTTGGCTCGGTTTTACTAAACCGGTTCAATAGTAGAGTACTGCTTATTGTGGATATCCGGTCTGGAATAGTAGCTAATAAAATATTAATCATCTAAGGCTCCCTTTGGTACATGTGAAGGAATTTTTAAAATATTCGAAGAGCTATGTGGCAATATTTATAATTTGCATATCTTCAAATTAATTTACCTAGGAATGTGGCTAATTATATAGATGGGTTCGCTTCAAAGAAAGTTAGGCCATCCACATCATATCCAAAATTTAAAATTTAGGATAAAAAAACTATTTTATTAAATTTGGATATCCACTTTTTACTACGTAATATATCAGTTTCCTATAATTTAACATATCTTTATTTTTAATTGTTTTTCTCTCTCCTCCATATTTGGATCGAGTTTTATTAATTGAGTTGATTCTGGGTGTACGCAGTGTTTTGTACAAAGGATTAGGTAGATTTGTGTGTGATTTTTTATTTAATCTATTGTTTGGTAGGATTTTTATTAAACAAGCTAATCTAACCTAGAAAGGATAAAGTTGTTTTATAGTAGGTTAACTAAACTCTCCCTTCACCCTAGTATTACTCATCCTTGTTTTTATCTTACACATAAATTTCATAATTACTCTTTCCCACCAACCTAAAAATCACTCATCCAATAAAATATAAATGGTATTTTTGGCAAAAAAAATCTAAACAATTATTTAATCTTATTCCTAAAAATCAAACCAAACACAATATTATTTTCAACACAAATTACCAATCATTATTTATCATGTCTTTTATCATTCATTTAATAATCATTCAATAATCATATCAATTGAATCAAACATAATTGAAATTTATTATATGTGAATCCTACTACACTTAGTAGCATGTGTTTTTCGAGTTTGAGTTGAGTTTTTATATTGGATAATACCATGTGTACATAGAGTTTTACATAAAAGCTTACACATTCTATTAAATTAGGAAAGTATATATTTCAAAAAAATTTTAATTTTTTTTCAACCTACAATTCTTTGTCTTGCTCAAAAAAATTTAAAAGAAAGTATAATTATTTTTATCACTTACTTATAAAATTAGTTTTACTGAGTTCAACAAAAATAATTATTTTATAAAATTTTAAAATATAATTATTTACTGAATTAAAAATAATAATAATTGTTTATTTTTATACTAAATATATTTTAAAATTTTTAAAAATTAAAATTTCAGATTTAAATTATATATAAACGAATTTTTATTATTATATATTTAAATTAAAATATATTTAATATTATTATGTGTAGTAATTAATTATTTTGTTAAAAAATACAAAATAAAAAATCAAATCATGTAAATTTAGGTTGATCGGGTTAGTCGAGTTCGAGTCGGTCGCTATTGATTTATTGGATTTGTTTGAGAAATTTTTTAATACTTTTGTACTTGTTTATAGAATTAAAAAATATTTACTATATTTTTATATATTGTATATTTTAGAACAAATTATTGTTTATTGTATCATAGATTTTCAACATGTAATATTTTTTTTTTTAAAACATTGATTTTTCAAAATATTTTTATTTTGTGTAGTAAATATATTTTAAATTTTGTGCACTTAAACTTTCAAATTTAAATTATATAGAACTATATAAGTAAGATTTTGTTATTATGTATTTAAATCAAATATATTAATTATTATGTTTAATTATTTTGTTAAAACTTTTTTAAAAAATCAAATATTTCGGGTTGAACCTGAACCCCAAAACCTCAACTTTAATCCGATAATTATTTGATCAACTCGGGTCGGGTTCAATTTTGATACCCTTAAAATTGCACGATAAATAATAAAATAAAAAATAATAATATTTTCGTTAAAAAATTTTTTTGAACAAGACAAACAATTGTAGGTTGAAAATAAAGATTTTTTTGATATACTTTCATAATTTAATAAGACGTGTAACCCTCTATGTAAGACTCAATGTACACATAGCATTATATTTTTATATTTGAGAGTTTTATTAATTGAGTTCTGGGTGGAGTTAATTGAAATTTATTATATGCATGTGTTTTTCGAGTTTGAGTTGAATTTTTATATTTGAGTCTAGTTTTATTAATTGAGTTGAGTTGTGGGTGGAGTTTAATTGAAAGGGAAGAGGAAGAGGGAAAAAAAAGAAGAAGTGATCAATGAGATGGAGGAGAGAAAAATAATATTTTAATGTTTATGGAATGAATTTGACTTCCTAAATTTAAAGAAGCACTGTTCATGATATCTAAATTTAGGGAATGAGTAAGGTAGCTAATGCATAGGTTTTTTCGACGTAAAATGTAAAATTTGAGGTAAAATCTTGTTTTAGGGAATTTGATGTAAATGCTCTTATGATTAAAGAATTAGAGGATCCATGTATGTGTCTAGCATGCAATCATAAAGCCACGTTTGGATTTAGCTTTTAAAACAATAGCAAAATATAATAAAACTTGTTGAAATCTGGTATGAAATAAAGCAAAATGATAGGAATCAGACTAAAAAGACTTGGATTGAGATTAAAGATATTGGAATTTTGCATAGTGTGTGAGTTTTTAAGAGTGTCGAGTTGTGTTCTGCACTTCTGCTGATTATTTGTTCTCCTGTTGTCTGATTTCTGACTCTTAATCCTTATCTCAAGTTCTCAACTACTTCCACTTTCAAGTAATTAGATGGGCTTATTTACTGGGTTGCTATTGGACCTGGGCCTAAAATTATTTTTAGCTCAAACGCCAGAAATGCGACAACCTTTAGAACTGCTATTGAGCTTATGGACAAGCAAGAGACACCCCCCATGAACTGAAATATACAGGTGCGAGATGAACTGACTCATAATTTGCCGCAATCCACCATTATGTGAGGTAGGGCGAATTGGTAGGCTGAGAAAATACCAACCCAATCACCTGTTATCCACCATTATGTGAGGTAGGGCGAATTGGTAGGCAGAAAAAACACCAACCCAATCACCTGTTCAACGGGCGGGAGAATCCACGGATTGAGTTTGATTAGCTTGCTAAGCGAGACAAATTGTTTATCCTTCCTGCTTACCATAATTAGATATAGAAGATATACATCTTGAGTATTGTATCAAGAAATTGATCTGACATACATAATTACATGTAATCAATAACTCAACATTTCAGTCATAGAAAAGTAATTGAGCATGTTAGAAAAAAAAAATTTGAAACTAACGCAGGTGTTGGAAGTGTCGAATACTGTTAATATTGTGCAATTTTTATTTTTAAGAAATTGGGCAATTATGACAATTTTATTTGTATAAAAGTCCTAAAAATGAAGTTAATAGTTAATACTACCAAACCTTTTGTCTTTAAGGGCAGGCAAGCGGCAAGCCCTTGAAATTTTCCATCACAGCCAGCGTGTAAGATTCGATCTAGGCCGATCCATGGGGCTGGATGGGGCTCAAAGATTCGATCCATCACAAAGTATTCAAAATCAAGGTGAAAGTACTTGGACTTGGAATCCAATTCGATTTAATTTAAATCCTTGAAAATTATGGCATTTCCTTTTTGAGTTACCTGGCTCGACTCTTGAGAAAATTTACTAGACAATTTGCTTGCTCACACATGAACTTTTGAAATGACAACCGATTTTATCCCCATTTATCATTGTATGTACATCACCAATCATTGCTCTGATTGATGAACTACAGTTTAGTTCGCTGGTCCCATATGAAGAATGGAGCTTTCTGAGATGTTACCAGAGATGATTCCTAGGGACAAGGATTCTTTAAATAGCAGCAACACAAGGATTGTCACATAATTTGGCTAACGTTGATTGGCCTCAGATCAATTCTATCATACAAGGGTATTACACTCGTACCAAACAAGAGAAAGGGGAAGAGAGAAGGCACAAGAAGAAAATACAAATATTATACAAGCAAGGAAAGAAGGCAGCGAGACTTGGTCCAAACACTGATAAAACCGAGCTCCAAGTCTCCCCTTCAGCACTTCGAATCATCGGAGGGCATTGACGAAAGCTGTCAGAGATGCAACATCTCTATTTTCCGATGGATACTTTATGGGTCGTGAAGAATTCTTGGGGAAGAAAAGTATGGTAGGGAAGCTCCCCAACTGCAATTCTTGCTGTGCAAATGGCTTCTCCTCTCCATCTGCCCTGAACTTTGCGATCTTAACACCGGATCCTGTCAGTTTCTCTGCCAATTCAACGTAGGATTGCTCCATCCCCTGGCAAAATTGGCACCAAGGAGCGTAAAGAACAACTAGCCAAGGCTCATTCTTGCTTTTCAGTTTCAACAAGTTCTCAATTCCGGGCCTGTTCAAATTCACAACACAGTTGGTGTTGAAAAGGTCTGTTTCTTGGACTGTCCCATTGGCTTGAACTGCCTCGTGCGAGTTTGTCTCCTTAATATTTCCTTTGTGCAGCCCACACTCCTTGGCCTTCGCATCCTCCCACCACCATCGTCCTTCTCTCTCGTGTTGACCTGGTAGCACAGCTCTTGTGCAAGGTTCGCATCCAATCGATGTATACCCTTTGGCGTGCAAAGAGTTCACTGGGACATTCATGGCTCGAAGAAAACTCCAAACATCATTTCCTTTTACATTTGCAACGGGATTCCACTTCACCAAACTGCCAATCCCGCCATCCAAACCTTCGAAAACAGGGTCAACCTGAACAACTGGGACTTCAGATCGGGTACCAGGGGATTGATCCTTTCTTTGCCCGGTTATCCAGGCTCGCAGCCCTTTAAGGGCTTTCCTCAAAGGCTTCACTTTTCTCACACGGCAACATTCCTGGTGACCGTCTTCGTAAAAAGAGAAGAGCCCTTTGTTTCTTACCAAATCCTCGACTTCGGAAGCATCGGGGAACATGTATTCAATGCGAACGTTGTATCGTTTCTCAAC
The DNA here is from genome assembly GCF_033568475.1 of Henckelia pumila. Lineage (NCBI taxonomy): Eukaryota > Viridiplantae > Streptophyta > Magnoliopsida > Lamiales > Gesneriaceae > Henckelia > Henckelia pumila. Next base: position 97,747,076 of record NC_133120.1, on the reverse strand, counting down.
TTCATCAAAGAATTTGTATGTCTCAGGATTCAATCTACCAGTGTCCAAGCTGAAAACCCTGAACGGTCGTCCGGTTAAGCTGGCGTATTCGATCAAAGCAACATCCTCTGCTCCACTGCAAATAATAAAAATTTAGTAAGTAAATAAAGTTTTAAAATAAATTTCAAAATTTCTTCTTTTCAAAAGCAGATTGCTGGTATGCTTCAAACTACAAAATTAACCATTGATTGTCACCTACATCTGTTAATTTCATTCAAAAGATACAATCTGGTATAAAAAAAAACAAGGAACGGTAAATTACTGCAGAATTTACCTGAAGGCAATAGCAATATCGTTTCCAAATTTCTCAAGGGCCTTATCCATAATCTCTAGCGGGGAAGCATTTTCAAGCTCCTTAGACAAGATTTCATAATCTTCCACCTCTATTTTCTCAACCAACTCTGCGAAAACGGAAGAAAATTATATCACAATAACGCTCGCGATCTGAACAGACCAAAAAACCAAATATCACGCATGTATCAAGATTGACCCAAATTTCCACATACCAGGAGCAAGGAAGGTTGTTGCGGAGGGGACAATTGAATCGTTCCTCTTTGGCTCAGCATTTAAAGGCTTCACGGCGCAACGCCGTCGTGAAAAATTAACGGCAGCCGGCGGGAGATGATGTCTATCAGAGGGCTGAAATGCACCCACCTGGGCAGCTGAAAAAAAAAATCAAAGACCACCCCGAGATTAGCACAACACATTTACATGCAACAACAACAACAACAACAAAAACCCAGAAACATAAGCAATAAAAACGTAAAAAAAATAGTACCTTTAGGCTGCTCGAGAGGAGAAGATAAAGAGCTACGAATAGCAGACGACGAAGTAACAGCAAAAGCCATTAATAACCCACAAAAAAAAAACCTAATGCAATATGCGAAGAAACTGTTTGATAATCAAGCTACAAGTTCCGTGCAAGAACTCTCTGTGAAAATACCTGGTTCCAGGAAGCGGTTTTAAAGGGAGGGTGGAGAGCAGCCTATCAAGGTTCATTGAACCTGGACGTGTTTTGGGATCGCGACGATATCTGACGTGGCGAGTGATGATTGGAGGAGCGCTATCTGTGGTTCGTGTCATGGCTTCCGTCATGTGGCGCACGGTAGAGCAAGTAGAGAGTCGTGGTGGGAAGGGCGTGCGACATCTAATTTTTCAATTGTCGCTATTTCATGCTAAATTTTTCTTGGATTTTATTATATTTCTATATAACATAAGTTTCGTCCCATTTTCTTTCCAAAAAAAAAAGAAAGAAGAGGACCACAATTTTTTTTTTAATATGAGTTGAAACTGACCACAATTATTTGGGAATAAAATCATTTCTTCCACCGTGGAATATGTTTTCTACTACATAAATTTGCACCCTATAAATTAAGGGGTAATTATTTTAAAATTCCTAAACCTAAACATAAATTTCTCCTAACTCCCTACATTCAAATTTTTTAGTTTGCACTCCCTAGTGGACCCCAATTTTGATTAAACAAGTATTTAACTAATCTTTTGTACTTTGACATTGTTTTACCTATCGAACCAGTTCATGTCGTGAAGAACTATTGGTTGCGCAAGGTTTCCAGCCTATATAGTTTAGATTAGGGTCCAACATGCTTCCGTAAAGTAAATCAAATTTAAATACCTCTTTGACCATAATGTCGTCGGGTCATACCTGCCGAGTTTTACGAAGTGCTCCTCACACTTCAACCACGCAGTCGCAACAGATGGTTTCTGCACAAGCTCCTTCAACGACACCCAACACATCCTTAATTCGTTTTCTACCTTAAGGCGTATGGTATATAAATTTAATTATAAAATATGAACATGAAAGAACAAGAGACTTTAGAAAAATTATTCAGACATAATATTATTACATAAATCAACTCATTTGAAGAGGAGAAGACAACTTGTTTAGCTACTCATAGTAGCCTCGTTCTTGAAATACATAAACGAAAACTTATTACAATAGAAAGAGAAATATTACAACAATTTTATTCGTAAGAAAACTGAAGGGAATGATCGATGTCTTCAGCTTTCTCAAATGCCTGTATTTATAGCTGTAGTTCCACTCGTTTCACCGAGAAACTTCAGGAAATCTTACAGCTGTCTTGTATTTCTTTATGCCATTATTGATGGCATCTTTTACTAGTGGAGGAGGCAGCTGTCTTGAATTTTTTATGCCATTATTGATGGCATCTTATACTTAGTGGAGGAATCACATGTCTGCCACTTTTTTTTGGCTTTATTCTCCTCATATGCCTGCTTTATTGTTGTCGGGGCATCTTTTGCTTTTGAAGTAGACCCCTGTGAAAACGCATCTTTGGTGGTCCTTGTCCACCTTTGCTTGTCTCGGAAAAATCCTTTCGATCCGTTCGGGGTCTAAAGGTTTTTCCAAATTCTGGCTCCTTCTGATTTGGGCATTCTGGGCAGATATTCTCTGACCATCGTCCAATATGAGCCATGTTACAAAATTTTCGGCGAGTTTATTTACTCCCCGGCAGCTTGTTGTTCCACAAAAGATTTCTCTTCTTTTCGAAGAGTTCTTCCGCAAATGCTGTAGTTTTTCCTGTCATTGTGTTCAACAGGAACGATCCGTTCACAGAATTCTGATAAAATTTGAATGGAAACTTGACTTTGTCCATCTCAGTAAGACAGACCCAAATACCCCATGTCCTTCTGGTTGAGATCTCATTTTCCCCGAAAGTGGACACCAAGGGTATTTCTTCAGTTTTAGGATCCTTGATAAATTTATGACTGTTTATATCAGGTCTCCTCAGCTTGATAAAATGAAAGGGTTCGTGTGATCCTTTCACTATTGGTTCTGGAGCTGCACTGAAAAAATATAACTCAAGCACATCTCCTCTGGTCAAATGATCATTATTTGCCCATGTTTCTTGGACTGCTTCCTGAATCCATTTTGGTAACTGTGATATCTCCAGAAAGCTTGGTGATGTTGTATAAACTGAGGCCAAGGCCCCAAATTCATACCAGAGTTTTACATCTTTAGGATTGACATTGTTTTTTAGCCAAACCCTTGGATATATTCTTGCCACATCAACCCTGCAAGTGTTCGGGTTGATTTCATTCCTTGTATTCAATTTCTCTCACTTCTGTTGATAAACCTGGAATGGAGAAATAATAGATGGATTAGTATCAATCTTAGATTTGCCCTTGTCAGTGTTGGGCCTAAGATTGATCTCTTCCTCTTTTACCCCAGAGGCGGAGGGTTGACTTGATGAGTTATCCTCATCAATTGTTGCTTCATCCAGATCATCAAAGGCTGATGATAGATTAGCTCTTGTTTCTTGAGTTTTAGATTCCTCAACATCTTGTTTCACAACCGGTGGTTGTATTTCTTGTTCTTGTAAAACCAATGGTTTTAGTATATCTTGTTTATGAGAAACCAATGGTTTCTCTATAGCCTTCACAATTGGCCCTTGAATAGCAGCCCATAGTTGTGTTTGAGCTTGCATACATCCTGTAATTCGATTAGATACTTTGATCCGATCAGCTTGTTGTAACCTGCCGGCCATTTCAGCATTAATGGCTAACTGGTTAAACTCGTTTTGAAGCAACCCAAGGTGTTCCCTGAGATGCCTCTGCATTTTTAGGATGGAATCCACGTCACTGCCTTCCATCTCTTGTTAAAAAATCTGCAAGAATATTTTCATGAGATTTAATAATAACAATATCAAAAATATAATTTTGACATAATGCTTGCCATCTTAATAACCTAGCTTTCTCAGGTTTAGATTCAATCTTATTCTTTAGGAAAGCTTTTACCTGGGTGTTATCAACCTTCAGAGTGAATTTTTTAGCAAGTAAAAATAATGGCCATTTTTCAAAAGCCCTTTTAACCGCATAAAATTCCTTCTCGTTGATATGCCATCTAATGGCCTCAGATTCTGAAAAAAGACCGCTACAGTATCTGCATGGTATTTCCCTATCTGGAGTGATTTTGGTAAGGACTGCCGCCCACCAATCGTCACTGGCATCCGTAAATAATACCAGATCATCTTCATCTACGGGTATAGCCATTTTTGGGAGATTCTTACATATCTCTTTTAATTGGTTTACCCCTTTAGTATGGTCATCGGTCCATATAAACCTAACATCCTTTTTTAACAGAGGACTGAACACCTTTTTGTACATTGCTAGATTGTTAATGAACATCCCTGCAAAATTAACTACTCCAAGAAAACTCTGGAGTTGTTTTACATCTTTGAGTTTATCTGGAAAATTCTTTACCTTTTTCACAATATGGGGTTGTAGAATTATTCCAGTTTCATCAATCTCAATACCGAGGAATTCAATTTTCCTTGTTGCTATGACTGCTTTCTTTTCAGATAACACCAGTCCTTCTTGTTTAAAAATTTTAGAGAAAATCTCTAAGTATTTAACGTGTTCGTCTATATTTTTTAATGCTATAAGAATATCATCAATATAAACAAACATAAAGTTGAAATAATCTTTAAAAAGGTTATCCATCTTTCTTTGAAATATCTGGGGTGCATTAGCCAATCCCATAGGCATAACTTCCCAAATATAGTGTCCTTGTGGAGTAGAGAAGGCTGTGAATTTCTTACTGCCTTCTTCCATTCTTATTTGGTAGAATCCAGACTTACAATCAAATTTTGAGAACACTCTAACATTTCGTACACAGCTAATTAGATGTTCTCTACTAGGTATGAAGTACCCATCAAACTCCAGGATTTTATTAATACCTTGGTAGTTAATAACTAACCTGGGTTTCCCTCTTTTTATTTCACCATGATTTCTGACCAGAAAACCTGGGCTACTATATGGTGAAACTCCTTTTTTGATTAGACCAAGGTCCAAATGTTCCTTGATAATCATTCTCATATCCCTTTGATCTATTATGTTCATCGGGATAGGCTTATATCTGACGAATTCATACTCTTTGTCTTCCTTTAGAGTAAGACTGACTTTGAGTTGATTTCTATCCCACCATGCCAAAGGATGCTCATTATAACTTTCTTTGAGCCTCTTTTTGACATCTTCAAGGGATATCTTATTTACTAACTCTATATCTCTATGATTTAGAGTTACCTTGAGAAGCTCCATATCCTCTGTTTGGAGTTCTTGTTATGTTGTTATTTTCAACATAGTTTCTCCAAACCTTCTTGGATCTTTCATTTTTGGGTGAAAAAGTTGTCCCTTATCATAACGCTGGCTGCGAAATATTATCAGCAATTGTCGATAAAAAGCAACTTTGAGACTTTGAACGATAATTTTATGATCACAAATTGTAGTGAACATAAGTCTTCTTGACTCATTGTCTTGTGTGTACTTCTTAAACATTTGTAAGAAGTTATTTCCTAACAGGATATCAGCTCCTGTATCATGGAAATAGATTGGTGGTGTCTTTACCTTGTACCAAGGTGTCTGACCTGCTCCTCCTATAAGGATCTTTGCTTGTTTTATTCCTTTGCAAAGAATTAAAATTCTGAGAGAGAAATCTCGTCCAGCAATTTTTGGCAAATCTTCTTCACATTTTTTAGGAAAGACTCCTCTTTTTGTTGTACAAATTTCTGCTCCCGAATCAATATAAGCTGCAAAGTATTCAGCCTTATATTGTTCATACAACATCCCTATCGGAATGTATATGGAGAAAGGACTTGTTGTCATTTTTTAAAGGGATTACTAAATGGCCCTGCCATTTTTAACAGACTGTGTTGTAACTCAGTAATCCGATTAAGACTATTCACCTTTAGTCTTCCTAAGGCTTCAGAAGGTAGAGTATGGTTACTCCTTTCTACCTCTTCAATGCGATCTAGTAAATCATGTTCATGACTTACTAATTTCAACAGCTGCTTCTTCCTCTGTTTGTAAACAGAGTTCTCGAATCTTATTAAGGGATTGTCCCTTATCCATTTCTCTTGGTTTTCCATCTCGTAGAATTCTTATTGAATCCTCCAAGTCTTTTCTTCTGTCATGAACTCTATTCCTTTTTCAAGGCGTTTCCATGGTTTATGGTCTTCCAGAAACTCTAGGCCAAGAATGAGCTGATCCACTTCTTTTCCTGGAATTCCACATATTTGAACTTCCAATTCTCCAATATTTATCAATCCTTGGTAAGTTCCTTTTTCATGTTGTTCCAAATAGTAAATCGAGTTACAAGGGAACTGGTTCCGATGACTTGTAATATCGAATATTATTTTCACTTCTTTCCATCCTTCTGGAGATCTAAGTTTTTCTATTATAGAAAACTCTTTTTCTTCTGGTGGAATATCTTGAATAGGAGATTTGTCCCATCTCCTACTTGTCATTCGGTTTTCTTGAAAAGATAACCTTCGAGGTTCTATTTTAAGGTCTCTGTATAGAACCGGTCTGTCTTGAATTTGAATGTCTGTTTCCTGAATTAAAGGAAACTCGATTCTTTCTGGGTATATTGCATGAGCAACTTTCCCAAAGATCTCTGGAATTTCAATGAACTCATTTCTAATAAATAATTCAGAATGATGAGTATTAAAAAGAGCATATGAAATTTGATATGTAATAGAATATGGTCTATTACCTTCCTTCATTAGTCTCTTTTCCTTGAAGTTTTGATGCAACGTCAAGGCTCGACTAAAGTCCCTGTCAGCTAAATTGTAGGCTATTCTTGGATAGATAACTCCTACAATTTTTCCTGCACAAAGATTTCCTGAGATAGTACCCAGGACAGCATCTTGAATATTCCCCATTCTTTTATCGCATACTACGATATCTATGGGTGAATCTATTCCTTCTTTAAAAGTTGCCTTGATCATTATTTGGATTGCTCCAATATGAATCCAAGACATCGTCCTTGCTACCTCACCTTTCAACTTTTGCAATTCCTCTCTTATTTCTTCAAAAGGAATTAACTGCATCTCTATTTGATTACTTGTTAACTCCATGGGGATTTCCATTTCCCTTCTGGATACTTTGTAAATCAAATTATGTCTTCTTTGTCTAAGCCCTAGGTTGCCTAAGACTCTTTCTACTTGTCCTGCCGAAAATCCCTGGTACTTTTGTAACGTTGGATTTTCTCTCATAATCCTTTGGACCATATTATGAGATATCGTGGTTTGGCTAAAGAATCCAGCCAAACTTTCATGTGTTTCATGCCGAAACACTTCTTCTTTATTCTGATTCTGATTCAGATCCATCCTCAGAATCTTCTTGACTAAACAATATCTCTTCTTCGTATATGCTTTCATCTGAGGGGATATCCTCAAATTGATATACTTGGACTAGATCTTGAAAGAAGACCGCATCATCCATATCTGGTGTTGCTTCAAAGAGTTTAACTCCTTTTTTCTCGTTTTCTGGACAATTTGTAGATATATGTCCTTTTGCTCTACATGTCTAGAAGTTGCAATTCTTGAAACTTTCACTTGCTCTTGTATGAGTTCTTCTGAAAGTTCTTCTTGATGGTGTTCTTTCCCTGCTTTGTGATGAGCTTGTTACTGGGGATGTTCTTGTAGGTCCACTTCTTTTTTCTGACCTATAAGATCTGGCCTTTTGTTTGGACCAAAATGTTCTTGGTTTCCAAGAACTTCTCATTCTTTTATTGTAGGGATTACTTCTGAATTTTTTTCTTTTAAATCCCTGTGATCTGTTTTCAATGATCGTTGGAAGATCATTATCTTTACAACATAAAGGTGTATGTTTATTTATACCCCTTATTTTCTTGTAGTTCTTCTGTAATGCTGCCATATGGCACCATTCTGCCAATTTTCCTTTCAAAAAGGACGCGCGTCTTGCCAAAGTGTCAAGATGACCTGGAACGTATTCTTTAATCAGCATTTCTCTCCAGGGACTTGGCATTTTTGCGAAAAATAGCTGAATAGCTACATTTTCCTCGACTCCTGAATTCCATCTGTATTTAGTGAATAACATAATGTATTCATCAACTAAACAGATATCATGTAACTCGAGGCTATACAGAGCTTGAGTATATCTTCTTTTTTTCTCTGTATCTTGATTGTTGAAATAGTCTACCCCTATGAATTGTGCTTTAAATAGGGTGGCCATTCTTTCTCCAATTTCGCTGAGGGATTCTCCTGCTAAGATTGATTTCTTCGTATCTGGCATAGTCATCTCCCAAGCAATCTTGACAGATCCCATTAGACTCATTTCTAGAAGTTTAATGAATCCTTCTTTATTGAGATCTAATGTCCCAGCTGCAATTCTCATAGCTGACGTCCAATCATCTATAAGATCTTCTCTGTTTTTGAAGTCCAAAACATCAAGGTTTAACATAACCCCATAAGGATGTATTGGATCTAAAACAGTTTTTCCGTAAGGAGTTTGATGGAGTGGGATTTTACTCCTTCTTGATCTGGTTCCTGCTGGATGTGAATTTTCTCCAACCTGAAACTCACTATGTGGTTCTTCTGTTTTAACCGCATATCTTGGGGGATTTCCTATGGGTTGTTCACCCTCAGGGGAGTTCATTTTTTAAAAATTCGATCAACGAGAATCTCATTATTGATCGAATCGGGGCGGATCCAATTCATTGGCAAATGAGAAATCTATCGTATTAACACTGAATGGAACCTAAGTACTGAACCGAACTACCGAACAAGGGCGGTGAAAGAGACCTCCCTCTCCTTTGTTCTCAGTTACTCATCAAATGGCACTCAGTTCATATCTTTAAGTTTTTTATAGGTTCTACGGACCGATGCCTGCTGCTTCATTTGGGAGAAAAGAATCATAGATATGCCGGTCATTAGAAGGAAGACCAGCCAAATCTATGAGCTGTAGTCGTATCATGCATCATGAAACTGGCATAGCGGACTTTACTTCATCTCTACTACTTTGAGATTCGCAAAAGAATCCGCGAGATCTTGTAGATCCTCGAGATTTAATCTCTCTAAAGTAGTCATCAGATAGTGTTTTTCTCTGATACTGCTTTTATAAGATTAATCATCCTTTCATCATCAGTTAAAGATTTTTGAACCATTTTGGTTTTACCTTTCTGATGTAACAACGGTTCGGTACCAAATGAGAGTGGTAACCTTCCTCCTGTATTTCCTTTTCTAGAACCTGAAGTTTGTTCTAGATTTGTGATTTTAGTTTGAAGTTTCTTTAGGGTTACAAGAATTTCTTCTTGTTTCTTAAGGATTCCTTCAATCTGCCGAGGTATTTCATACAGCTGATTGCTGTAATATTGTACCGTCTTTTGAATTTCTCTAAGATCTCCGGAGAGTTTAGAGGAATCTGGGGTAATTTCTAAAAATTGAGAGTTAGAAATCATCTTTCTGTCGTAAGTAATCTATTGTGAACAGATTAACTTGTTTATAGGATTTCATATAAATAAAATCCTCTTGATTCAAACCTTCGTTTGAAGTCATTTTTGTAAAAAATCTTCTCCTCAACAAAGAAAAGTATGAGTTAACGAATAATATTAAGTCTGAATATTTAACCTAAAGCTCTGATACCATTTTTTGCACATAATTCTTTGTTCCAAAATAAGCATTAAAACATGAGATATAAGCACAGAGATCTTTAGATATAAGTATAAAACCTTCAGATCTAAGCACAAAATAACTCATATTGAGTACAAGAATTAAATATTAAAATAATCAAGTTTTGTGGTCCTTAGGGAGTGCAAAGAAAGAATCTTTAAGGGAGGGAGTTGGGAGAAAGAAAGGTTTGGGTTTGGGGATTTATTCATAATTGACTCATAAATTAATCCTACCTTATATTATTATTATACATGTCATTTTTTTAATTAAAATTATTTATATCATATATGTTTGTACAGTAATTACAAATAAAGTAAATATTTCTTTCCCGATTATTTGGTCAATTCCTGTTTGTAAGTATGTGGATGATCTTGTGGCCTTGATACATTTTTTTTCCTGTAAACCACACTATATTTAGATAATTGTACGGAAGTGTAAATAGGTAGAATATACCCCTGATTAGAGGTTAATTAAGTATTCATCTACCTTACCATCGTTTACTTGACCACACGTACATATAGTAAATATAGATATACTTTTCTAAAGTCAAAATTTTCGAAATTTAACATTTGCTGTGTCTTCTACATTATTAAAAATCGTTTTAAAATGTATTCCCTATCATTTATTATATTTTTCAAACTCAATAAGTCAGTTAATTAATAGACATTGAATGAGAACGAGAATTCAAATTGTGGAATATACTCTTATCTGAATCACAAAATTCTAATTTTATAGACAAGAATTATACATATGTGAACACAATATTTTTTTTAAAAAAAAAAAAAAAGGAAGAAGAAGAAGAAAGAAATCACGCAAGTAAGGAAGTTAAGCCATCAAAATAAATGGGAGATTCTGTACATGTCCAAATACATTGAAAGGTGTAACTATCTTGATTTCTCCGAAAATGTACAAATTACAATAGCCCGACTATTTACGTAATTCCAAAATCATAAAGACATTTTGGGTTTAACATAGAAGACTCCTTTTTCATATCATTATTACAATTAGACTCCCTTTTGCAGGTAATAATAAGTAAATATTATGAATAATTGCGATCAGGATATCATTACCATGATTAATCACATGTAACCCCCTGACAATTGCAATAATTCCAATAACATCAAATTTTGCATTTTCATTGATGCATGTCCGTACCAATCTAACAGTATAACCTTTTAATTTTAAAAATTATATATACCTTTTGAATATGACGTTTATAATATATGTTGTAGTATGCTTCTATTAGATTGAATGAGAATAGAGAAGAGATCGGATCGAATAGTACAGATCAAATGAGCTCGGTGTTCAGATGAGTTCATGGTCCAGATCGAATACTGGGATCAGATCGATGTGATGGTCAGATGAGTCTTCGGATGAGTTCATGCAGATAGATTGCTCGAGTATTGTGACTTGGTTAGAAGTCAGATGAAGTTTCCGTAAAGCTGGAAGCTTGAAGGTAGATCGATGCAGATCGAAGTGCGAGAGCAGATCAGACTGATGAATGAAGGATTATCGGGTTGGACCATGTTGACTTTATAATTGGGCCGTAAGTTACTGTTGACCTAAAGCCCAAAATGAAAGTCGGTTTAATTCTCTATATAAGCAGATGAAAGATGGCCGCAACGAACATAACAGAAAATCAAATTCTTCAGAATATATTAAGAGAGAAGAATGAGAGATTTCGGAGAAGAAAACTTGGGCGGAGATTGTGACGGGAAGATTCAAGTATCAATAGCTTGAATCGTGTCTGTATCTAGCATTAAGATTTTTCTAGTCTATTTCTGTAATAAGCTTTGTTCTTGAGCTTGAATTGTTCTGTTGGTGATTAATAAAGTGGTTGTGTTGCTCTCCCGTGGACGTAGGCAAATTCATTGTCGAACCCGTAAATACTTGCGTTGTTTATTGCTTTCGCGTGAGTGTTTGAGTTTGATCTGTGTGCGTTGGTTTTGTCTGTGTTTCTGGGATTATTGTTCTTGTTTCCTTGCGTGGTGAATTCTCGGAATACCAAATTTTGGATTGATTCCTAACAAGTGACGCCGTCCATGGGAAAACTAAGCAAAGATGATGGGATTAATGAAATTTGATATTGAGAAGTTTACGGGCAAGAACGATTTCTCGCTCTGGAGAATTAATGTGCGGGCAATCCTGATACAACAAGGATTGGTGGAAGCTCATAAGAAGAAGGAGGAGATGTCTGATGATATAAAGAACAAGGATGAATTACTCGAAAAAGCACACGGTGCAATTATTCTCTATCTGGGTGATAAACCTCTTCGGGAGGTGGCCAGAGAAGAATCTACAGCGGGTGTGTGGCTTAAACTTGAGAATCTATACATGACGAAATCTCTGGCTAACCGTCTGTACATGAAACAGAGGTTGTACTCTTTTGTGATTAAGGATGAGAAGCACCTTGAAGACCAGATCGAAGAATTCACAAAAATATTGGATGACTTGAAGAATATTGAAGTAAAGCTTGAGTGAAGATAGGGCTTTGATACTTCTGAATGCTCTTCCAAAAGCATATGAAAATTTCAGAGATGCTTTGCTATATGAAAGAGAACAAACAATAACATTGAAGAAATTATGTCTGCTATTCAATCCAAGGAACTTCAAACACTGAATCATATGGAGAAGGTCTTACGGCGAGAGGCAGAAGTGATAAGAGGACATCCAGTGGGAAATACAGGCCAAAATCCAGATCGAAAAGTCAAGGAAAATACCAGAAAAAAAACTTGGGTAATATGAAGTGCTATGCTTGTCAGAAGGTTGGACATCTGCGAAGAGATTGTCCGAAAAAAAAAAGGGAAGCAACAGGAAAAACCCAAGGATGATGGTACTCTGGCCGTAGCTACAGATGGATATGACTCAGCAGAAGTATTAGTGGTTTCTAAAGGTGATCAAAACCACGAGTGGATACTGGATTCAGGATGCTCCTTTCACATGTGTCCTATAAGATCTTGGTTTGAAAAGCTGGAAGAAGCTGATCAGGGCATGGTACTGTTGGGGAATAATCAGTCATGCAGAATAAAAGGCTTTGGAAATATCAGAATAAGGATGCATGATGGGATCGACAGAGTACTCACCAAGGTGAGGTATGTGCCTGAGTTGAAGAGAAACTTGATATCATTGAGAACGCTTGATGCTCAGGGATATTCATTCAAATCAGGAGCAGGAAGTATCTCAGTGTCAAAAGGATCTCTGGTTGTTATGAAGGCTGTCAAAAGAAACCTCTTATATGTACTACAAGGTGAAACGATTATTGAAAGTACAGCAAGTATTCAGGAACAGCAAGACAGAACCAAGCTATGGCATCTGAGGCTTGGACATGTAAGTGAGAAGGGATTACATGAGCTATCTAAATAGGGTCTGTTAGGTGGAGATAAGATCGAATCACTGGAGTTATGTGATAGTTGTGCTCTTGGGATATCAAAAAGAGTATCGTTTGGTCAAGGAAGTCACACAACTGAGCAACCATTGGTCTACATTCATTCAGATCTATGGGGTCCTTCTCGGACAGAAACTCATGGTGGAGGCAGATACTTCATGTCTTTGATAGATGATTACTCAAGGAGAGTATGGATATTCATCTTAAAGACTAAGGATAAAGCTTATGACAAGTTCAGAGAATGGCTGTTGGCAGTTGAGAACAAGAGTGATCGAAGAGTTAAACACCTGAGAACAGATAATGGGCTGGAATACTTATCAGATAAGTTTGTCAAGCTATGTAAGGAGAAAGGCATTACCAGACACAGAACAGTGGCAGGAACGCCACAGCAAAATGGCCTGGCAGAGAGAATGAACAGAACTCTTCTGAAAAGGGTCAGATGTATGTTGATCAATGCTTCTCTACCTAAGTCCTTCTGGGGAGAAGCATTATCGACTGCATGCTATTTGGCCAACAGGTGTCCATCCAGCGCGATTGGTTGCAGACTACTCAAACTTGAGGGTATTCGGATGTCTAGCATATGCTCATCTGAAACAGGACAAGTTGGAAGCAAGGGCAATCAGAAGTATATTCATTGGGTATCCGGATGGTGTGAAGGGTTATAAGTTTGGAACCTGGAGTCAAGAGGTCCAAAGTGCTTCAACACCAGGGATGTGAAGTTTGATGAATCCAAACTTCGGTATAAAATGAATACAGATAGAAAGGAAAATCAGATCAGTGTGAATGACAAACTACCGATTGAGGTGGAGTCTTCTGTGCCAGATGAAGAGTCAGATGAGATACAAGATGATGATATGACAACGAGTGATCCAAAAGAGGACTTAAGCACTTATAATCTTGCAAGGGACAGAACCAGAAGGGAGATCAGAGCTCCTAAGAGGTTTGGTGAAGCTGATCTGGCTTGGTATGCGCTGACAGTAGCTGAGGAGGTGGAGTATTCATAGCCGAATACATATGATGAAGCTATGTCGAGTAAATAGAAAAACAAGTGGATTGAAGCTATGAATGAAGAGATGAACTCACTTGAGAAGAATCAAACCTGGAAGCTAGTAGACAGACCAAAGCATCAAAAGACATTGGGATGCAAGTGGATCTATAAACAGAAGGAAGGAACTTCTCGTACAGATCAGATCAAGTATAAAGCAAGATTGGTTGCACAGGGTTTTGTTCAAGTAGAAGGGATAGATTTTAATGAGGTCTATTCTCCAGTGGTCAAACATTGTTCCATCCGGATTATGTTAGCACTGGTGAACCAACTCAACTTGGAGCTTGAGCAGATGGATGTGAAAACTGCGTTTCTACAGGGTGACTTGGAAGAAACCATTTATATGGAACAACCAAAGAGCTTCATATATCAGAAAACCCAGAACAAAGTCTGCTTACTGATAAAATCATTGTATGGGCTAAAGCAGAGTCCGAGGCAGTGGAACAAGAGGTTTGATGAGTTCATGATTGATATTGGTTTTGTGAGAAGCCAATATGACAGATGTGTCTATCTGAAGAAGGATTGTAGTAGCCCGTAACCAAAATCAATAATTAAGGAATTAATTATAATTACTTGGATAGATTTCGGAAGCTCCGAAGCTAAGTTCGAAAGTTCCGAACAGGATCGAAAGCTCCGATGCAGGATCGAAAGCTCCGATGGTATTACGTCAGGCATGACGTGTGGCAAGATCGGAAGCTCCGATCAGGATCGGAAGCTCCGATCACCCCTATCCGAATTCAACCAGTGATATTTTGACACGTGAAAGATGAGGATCTTCGAAAGCTCCGATGGCAGGATCGGACGTTCCGATTGAGGATCGAAAGTTCCGATCGAAGATCGGAGGTTCCGATCGTTGTCTATAAATAGAAGGTCGAGGCTTCACTTTCATTTGCCAATTCCGAGAATCCCTCTCTATTCCAGGCATATTTGAGTAGTTCTAGTCTTCCTAGGCTTGACCCGGGGGTTGGCGAGGCGTTTGATAGTCGTAGCGGAGTTGTGCTCAAGTTTTGGAGGCATCGACATCAAAGGGCTAACGACGGACGAAGGTATAGCTTTTGCTTCCTATAAATATTTAGGAGTATGCTTTAGCTTAGTTAAGGCTTTTAGAGCGCTATAATGATAGTAGTATCATTTGGCAGTGTAGAGCAGACTATAGGCGTGGACCTAGAGTTGGTAGAGCTTGCACTGATTTGAGGTACGAAAGTACTGTTCGAGATATACTGACTGAGTATGCATGTATTATGTGACTGCATGGTTTATATGTCATTGATTTATGCTGCATTCATTTGCATACTGAGCTATCTTCTTCGAGATATCTGTTAGTAGGGTTGTACCCTATCCTGTTAGTGGATGGACTTCCATGGCTTTGGGTCCGGTAAATCCACTGGTATTATGGTATGGGAGCCACCTCCTGAAGCGACGGCACAGCGTGCTACATACCAGGGTCCGGTCTGTCTTTGTATCTGATCCTTGACCTCGAGTTCTAGGGAGTTCACTTTGCATGAATGTATACTCATACTCTCGTGCTGAGCGTTTTATGCTCACGTCTCATACTCTGTGTTTCTGGACACCCTATTCCATGGGGCAGGTTTGCGATTGGATGAGGCGGGTGGATCCAAGAGGGGCTAGGCAGTGGTTGGCCAGCTGAAGCTTCGCCTAGGTTTTATTCTGTTGTTATTGGATTGGTACAACTATTAGATTTGGTTGTATTATATTTGGGTATTTATAGATTTCTTTACTTGGGATTGTATAATGTCTATGGTTTCAGTTTTATTTTGATATTCGTTTAATTAAGTTAATTGCATGCCTAAGTTCTGTTAATAGGTGATCTGGGTAAGGATCACTACATTTATGGTATCAGAGCATGCAAAGTATTCTTGGGATTTAGTTTCTACATAAGATAACCGTTAGGTTAATTTTGTAGATGGCAGATCGTGATGACCAGAGTTCTCATGGCAGTATTGGTGGGCGTTGGGGTGATGCCGATCGGGAGCCTCGTCGGGAACGCCGCCATCGTCATCGAGATGAGGACCGTTTCAGTGTACGTCAATTCTTGCAGACAGGGCCTAAGCCCTTGGTTGGAGGTGAGTCTACGGAGGATGCGAAGAACTGGTTAGACCGCATGGAGATGACTTTTCAGACTTTCCAATGCACCGAGGAGCAGAAGATGGAGACCCTAGGTTATCTTCTGGATGGACGTGCGCGCAGGTGGTGGAGGTTTACTTCTGAACCTTTTGTTGCGGCGAGAGGAGTGGCCACCTGGGCCGAGTTCCGCACAGCTTTTCAGAAGCTGTATTTTCCTCCTGCACTCCGTCAGTCGAAGGCAGACGAGCTACTGAGTCTACGACAGGGAGCCATGTCTATCGATGAGTATCAGCAAAAGTTCTTTGATCTACTATCCTATTGCCCCGAGATTGCCGACAGCTCTGGGATGAAGTATAATCTATTCCTTCAGGGCCTTAACCCTGAGATCCATGACCATATGGCGGTTGGCGACGACATGTCCTACGAGGGTTTGGTTAGCCGTTGTCACCAGGCGGAGAACAGTATTTGGCGGAACAGGTCTTTCCCTCAGTCAAGGCCTGCTAGTTCTTTGGGTCCCCGTGCCCAATCTTTCAAGAAGTCTGGATCTACTTCTTCCTCTGGCTCTGCTGGTGTTGTCCGTTTTGGAAAGAAGGATAAGTGTGATCACTGTGAGAAGAACCATCTATCCGACAAGTGTCGTAAAGCTTCTGGAGCTTGTTTTCGTTGCGGTAAGGTGGGTCATATCCGGAGGGATTGTCCACTATCTGGGGAAGGCGGTTTTGGTTCTGGTTCAGGATCTGGTTCTCAGGCCACCGTTCAGCAGGGGTCGCAGGGACATCCTGCTGGGAGTTCTCATTTGAGGCCATGAGCTTCTGGCCAGGTGTTTGCCTTGAGGCATGATCAGGCTGTGGAGGAGAATGAGAAAGTCATCGCATGTACATTTCTGCTTTATGGTATACCTGCTCTTGTACTTATTGACACTGGTGCATCTCATTCCTTCATTTCTGCACGTTTTGTTAAGAGGAATAAGTTACCATGCATTGCACTAGACGTAGTGATGTCTGTTTCTACTCCAACGGGCCAATCTGCTTTGGCTAAACGTCTAGTGATGGGTTGCCCTTTAGATTTCGAGGGGAACATTCTGTTAGCGAATCTTATGGTTCTTACGATGGATGACTTTGATTGCATTCTGGGAATAGATATGTTGACTACCTATCGAGCTTCAGTGGACTACTACCAGAGATTAGTACGCTTTCATCCGGAGGGGAGTGATAGCTGGTTTTTCTATGGAGAAGGAGCGCGACCCCCGATGCCTTTGGTATCAGCTTTGAGAGCCTGTCGAGCTCTAGAGTCTGGCGGAGAAGGCTACCTTATCTATGCAGTTGATTTGTCCGCTGAGAGCATTGGGATAGAGAGTATTCCTGTTGTGGATGAATTCCCAGATGTTTTTCCTGATCAGATTCTGGGTTTTCCTCCTGTTAGGGAAGTCGAGTTTGACATAGAGTTAATGTATGGTACTTCTCCTATTTCTCGAGCACCGTATCGTCTGGCTCCGTCAGAGATGCATGAATTGAAGAATCAGCTACAGGATCTTTTGGACAAGGGGTACATTCGTCCTAGTGTATCTCCTTGGGGAGCTTCTGTTCTCTTTGTAAAGAAGAAGGATGGGTCGATGCGGTTGTGCATTGACTATCGGCAGCTGAATCGAGTCACTGTGAAGAACAAGTATCTATTGCCTCGTATTGATGACTTGTTTGATCAGCTGCAGGGCACGTCAGTTTACTCCAAGATTGACTTGAGATCTGGGTATCATCAGTTGAGAGTCCGTGATCAGGACGTAGCCAAGACTGCATTCCGTACTCGCTATGGGCATTACGAGTTCCTAGTGATGCCATTTGGTTTGACTAATGCGCCGACTATATTCATAGATTTGATGAACCGTGTCTTCAGGGAGTATTTGGACAAGTTTTTCGTGGTCTTCATTGATGACATCTTGGTGTATTCGCGTAATACGGAAGAGCATGTTTCTCACTTGCGATTGGTACTGCAGACTCTTCGAGATGAGCAGTTGTACGCCAAGCTGAGCAAGTGTGAGTTTTGGATGGATAGAGTGGTCTTTCTTGGACATATCATATCCAGGGAGGGGATTTCTGTTGATCCAAGCAAGATTGAAGCGGTACTTAATTGGTCGCGTCCAACGACAGTTGCTGAGATCCATAGTTTTCTGGGTCTAGCAGGGTATTATCGTCGCTTCATTCTGAACTTCTCTCAACTAGCTCGACCTTTGACGCAGCTTACCCGCAAGGGTGTGGATTTCGAGTGGTCCTCCGAGTGTGAGGAGAATTTCTGTGAGCTTCGACGGCGGTTAACTTCTGCGCCGGTGTTGGCATTACCGTCAGGATCTGGAGGGTATGTGGTTTACACTGATGCTTCTCTTCAGGGGTTAGGTTGTGTTCTGACTCAGAATGGGCATGTGATCGCATACGCTTCTAGACAGTTGAAGCTTCATGAGGACAACTATCCAGTCCATGATTTGGAGTTAGCAGCCATTGTGTTCGCTTTGAAGATCTGGCGTCATTATCTGTATGGCGAGAAATTTGAGATCTTCACCGACCATAAGAGTCTCAAGTATTTGTTCACTCAGGCGGAGTTGAACATGAGGCAGAGACATTGGATGAACTTGCTTAAGGACTATGATTGCGAGATAAAGTACCATCTGGGAGCTGCTAATCTCACCGCTGATGCCTTGAGTCGCAAGGTGCGACTATCCGCACTTCAGACTTGTTCGATGTCTAGTGCGATCAGTGACTGTTGTACTTCCGGTTATACCTTCAAGCATAAGAAAGGTATGCAGAGTATCCAGATGTTTGCGATATTATCTGAGCCAGCTTTGTATTCGCGGATCCAAGATGCTCAGATGTCTGATTTGAAGACCCAGCGTTTAGCTCGTCTAGCTAACGAGGGTAACTCGTCTGGATTTCATTATCAGTCAGATGGATTTTTGTGTTTGTCTGGTAGGCTTGTGATTCCGCAGGATGAAGAGTTGCGAGAGGAGATTTTGTCTCAGGCACATCGCACTAAGTTGAGTATTCATCCTTGGAGCAACAAGATGTACAAGGATCTACGTACTCGTTTCTGGTGGAAGGGAATGAAACGCAGTGTTTATCAGTTTGTTTCGAGATGTTGGTGTGTCAACAGGTCAAGGCAGAGCACCGACGACCTGGAGGATTGCTTCACAGTCTGCCTATTCCTGAATGAAAATGGGAGTTTATCACAATGGACTTTGTGACCCATTTTCCGGTATCCTCGAGGAACTGTGATGCTATCTGGGTTGTGGTGGACCGACTTACCAAGTCAGCGCATTTCATTGCCTATAGCCAAGAGTACTCTGTGGATCGCATGGCAAGGATGTACATTCAGGAGATCGTTCGACTTCATGGAGTGCCTGTGAGCATTGTCAGCGATCGGGACCCCAGGTTCACTTCTAGGTTCTGGTGGAGTGTTCAGCGTGCGATGGGTACTACTCTCAGTTTGAGTACTGCCTATCATCCGGAGACAGATGGTCAGTCAGAGCGCACTATCCGTACTTTGAAGGATATGCTTCGAGCGTGCGTTATGGATTTTGGTTCAGCCTGGCAGGATCATTTGCCATTGATCGAGTTCGCGTACAACAACAGCTATCATACTAGCATTGAGATGGCACCTTTTGAGGCGTTGTACGGACGACGTTGTCGTACTCCACTCTTTTGGGAAGAAGTGGGGAAGAGACAGGCTGAGGGACTGGAGATTATCCAGCAGGCGGTAGACATTGTTGATCAGATCAAGAAACGGATTAAGACTGCACAGGATCGTCAGGCCAGCTATGCTAACACCAAGCGTAGGCCTTTGCAGTTCGATGTCAGGGAGAAAGTATTTCTGAGAGTGTCACCTTTTCGCAAAATTCTTAGATTTGGCCTTAAGGGCAAGTTGTCTCCCAGGTTTATCGGTCCGTTTGAGATCTTGGAGATCATTGGCGATTTGGCTTATCAACTAGCTTTGACACCGCATCTTTCCAGTATTCACGACGTGTTCCACATATCTCTGTTGCGATGATATGTGGCGGATGAGTCTCATATTCTGCAGCGGTCTGAGGTTCAGGTGAGCAAGGATTTGACCTATGTTGAGAAACCTATTCGTATCCTGGATTATAAGGATAAGGTTTTACGGAACAAAGTCATTCCTTTGGTTTTAGTTCAGTGACAGCACCGAGGCACTGAAGAAGCTACTTGGGAGCTTGAGGACAGGATGCGTGAAGACCATCCTGAGTTGTTTTGATTTCATTCTTAAGTTGTATTCAGTTGCAAACTCTGTAAAAGTTTGATTTGAATAAAGAATGTTTCTAATTACTGTATTTCATTCAATACTTAAGATCTGATTTCGAGGACGAAATATCTTAAGTGGGGGAGAATGTAGTAGCCCGTAACCAAAATCAGTAATTAAGGAATTAATCATAATTACTTGGATAGAGTTCGGAAGCTCCGAAGGTAAGTTCGAAAGTTCCGAACAGGATCGGAAGCTCCGATGCAGGATCGGAAGCTCCGATGGTATTACGTCAGTCATGACGTGTGGCAAGATCGGAAGCTCCGATCAGGATCGGAAGCTCCGATCACCCCTATCCGAATTCAACCAGTGATATTTTGACACATGGCAGATGAGGATCTTTGGAAGCTCCGATGGCAGGATCGGACGTTCCGATCGAGGATCGAAAGTTCCGATCAAAGATCGGAGGTTCCGATCGTTGTCTATAAATAGAAGGTCGAGGCTTCACTTTCATTTGCCAATTCCGAGAATCCCTCTCTATTCTAGGCATATTTGAGTAGTTCTAGTCTTCCTAGGCTTGACCCGGGGGTTGGCGAGGTGTTTGATAGTCGTAGCAGAGTTGTGCTCAAGTTTTGGAGGCATCGACATCAAAGGGCTAACGACGGACGAAGGTATAGCTTTTGCTTCCTATAAATATTTAGGAGTATGCTTTAGCTTAGTTAAGGCTTTTAGAGCGCTATAATGATAGTAGTATCATTTGGCAGTGTAGAGCAGACTATAGGCGTGGACCTAGAGTTGGTAGAGCTTGCACTGATTTGAGGTACGAAAGTACTGTTCGAGATATCCTGACTGAGTATGCATGTATTATGTGACTGCATGGTTTATATGTCATTGATTTATGCTGCATTCATTTGCATACTGAGCTATCTCCTTCGAGATGTCTGTTAGTAGGGTTGTACCCTATCCTGTTAGTGGATGGACTTCCAAGGCTTTGGGTCCGGTAAATCCACTGATATTATGGTATGGGAGCCACCTCCTAAAGCGACGGCACAGCGTGCTACATACCAGGGTCCGGTCTGTCTTTGTATATGATCCTTGACCTCGAGTTCTAGGGAGTTCACTTTGCATGCATGTATACTCATACTCTCGTGTTGAGCGTTTTATGCTCACGTCTCGTACTCTGTGTTTCTGGACACCCTATTCCATGGGGCAGGTTTGCGATTGGATGAGGCGGGTGGATCTAAGAGGGGCTAGGCAGTGGTTGGCCAGCTGGAGCTTCGCCTAGGTTTTATTCTGTTGTTATTGGATTGGTACAACTATTAGATTTGGTTGTATTATATTTGGGTATTTATAGATTTCTTTACTTGGGATTGTATAATGTCTATGGTTTCCGCAGTTTTATTTTGATATCCGTTTAATTAAGTTAATTGCATGCCTAAGTTCTGTTAGTAGGTGATCTGGGTAAGGGTCACTACAAGGATGATGGACATGTTATCTTCTACCTACTGATTTACGTTGATGATATATTGATTGCAAGTAAAAGTAGGACATAGATATCATCATTGAAACAACAGCTCAACACAGAGTTTGAGATGAAAGATCTGGGTGAAGCGAAGAGAATTTTTTGCATGGACATAGTAAGAAACAGGAAAAGGCAGGAGATTCATCTGAGTCAGAAGAACTATTTGAAGAAAGTTGTTATGCGGTATAATATGAATCAAGCAAAATCTTTCTTGACCCCTTTGGGACAGCATTTGAAGCTATCTGCGAATCAGTCACCTGAAAGTGAGGAAGACAAGAGGAAGATGGCTGGTATTCCATATGCTAGTGGAGTGGGAAGTCTCATATATGGAATGGTGTGTAGTAGGCCTGATCTGGCATACGCAATCAGTGTTGTGTCAAAATTCATGGCTAATTCGGGTACATATCATTGGGAAGCTCTGAAGTGGATTCTCCGATATATCATAAACACAACTGGGCTGGGGTTGAAGTTTGAAAAACAGCAAGATGAGATTGATCCGGTAGTTGGATATGTGGATTCAGATTTTGATGGGAACTTAGACATGAGAAAGTCGTTGACTGGTTATGTGTTCACCTTTTATGGCATAATGATCACCTGGAAGTCAAATATACAGTCAGTGGTTGCCCTTTCTACCACTGAGGCAGAAATTATAGCTGTTACTGAAGCCATAAAGGAAGGATTGTTGTTAAAAGGAATGATAGCAGAGTTGGGTGTAAAACAAGATCAAGTAGTAGTACACTGTGACAATCAAAGTGCAATACACTTGACGAAACACCAAGTCTATCATGAACGATCGAAACACATAGATGTGAAGATGCATTTTGTCAAAGATGTAATTGAAAAAGGAGATGTGATCCTTGTGAAGATATCATCAGAAAAAAAACCCTGCAGATGCTATGACGAAGTCACTACCGTATGCTAAGTTCAAGAAATGTTTTGATTTAGTTAATGTGGTGATTGGAAATTAGCCAAGGGGGCTAGGATGAAAAGCAACATTCAACCTGAAAGAATCAAGGTGGAGATTGTTGAAGTATGCTTCTATCAGATTGAATGAGAATAGAGAAGAGATCGGATCGAATAGTACAGATCAGATGAGCTTGGTGTTCAGATGAGTTCATGGTCCAGATCGAATACTGGGATCAGATCGATGTGATGGTCATATGAGTCTTCGGATGAGTTCATGCAGATAGATTGCTCGAGTATTGTGACTTGGTTAGAAGTCAGATGAAGTTTCTGTAAAGCTGGAAGCTTGAAGGCAGATCGATGCAGATCGAAGTGCGAGAGCAGATCAGACTGATGAATGAAGGATTATCGGGTTGGACCATGTTGACTTTATAATTGGGCCGTAAGTTACTGTTGACCTAAAGCTCAAGATGAAAGTCGATTTAATTCTCTATATAAGCAGATGGAAGATGGCCGCAACGAACATAACAGAAAATCAAATTCTCCAGAATATATTAAGAGAGAAGAAGGAGAGATTTCGGAGGAGAAAACTTGGGCGGAGATTGTGACGGGAAGATTCAAGTATCAATAGCTTGAATCGTGTCTGTATCCTGCATTAAGAGTTTTCTGGTCTATCTCTGTAATAAGCTCTGTTCTTGAGCTTGGATTGTTCTGTTGGTGATTAATAAAGTGGTTGTGTAGCTCTCCCATGGACGTAGGCAAATTCATTGCCGAACCACGTAAATACTTGCGTTGTTTATTGCTTTTGTGTGAGTGTTTGAGTTTGATCTGTGTGCGTTGGTTTTGTCTGTGTTTCTGGGATTATTGTTCTTGTTTGCTTGCGTGGTGAATTTTCGGAATACCAAATTTTGGATTGATTCTGTAAGGCCCGGGATTATTTGATTTAATCCGAAATTAATTAATTTTAATTCGAGTATATTTAATTTGAGAATTTTGGAGTTTTGAATTAAATTCTAATATTCTTAAATTATTTAGGATTGAAATTAAATTAAAAAGATTTTTCGAGGACCGATTTGCAATTAAGCAAGACTTGAGGGGCCAAAGTGCAAATATGGAAAATTGACTTGGACACTTGTCTTTATATGAGTTTGTACGTGTATCTGAAGGAATTATTCATCACTTTCAGCTGCCAAAAACGTGAGAAGTCCAGAAATCCATTTCTAAGTTCAATCTTGATTTTCTAAATTCAATAACTTTTGCTCTGGTTGTCCGAATTCAATTCCGAAAAGAGTTCCGGACTCCTCGCAAGAAGGGCTATCTATTGATTTAAGTATTGCAGAGATTTATTGTGTTTCGAAATTGAGTGATGGGGTAGGAATTAGAGTTGAGCATGCTTATGAGTTCTTGAGCTTCTATGTTTGATTATATCGACGGTAGATTGAAGAACGAGCGTCGTTTGCTTTCTATATAAATGTCCAGCCATTATTTCGAAATTCTTACCATCTGATTATGTTGGTATATGTTATATTATTGCTGATATGGTATGGTGATGAAGTTGATATGAATGTTAGAATTGATAGAAGTTAGTTTCGGTTACCGAGTTTGTACCGTTACTCCGCCGGTTTGGAATTTGAAACTGTTTTGATGGCTTATGATGGAATTTTTGATGAAGCGAGTTATTGCTGATGTTATGAGTTATTTTTGCTGTGTTTCAGTTTTGAAAACAGGGGGATCGAACTCGAACCTTCAGCTTCGAACCGGGATCGAATGGGACCAACATTTATGAAGTTGAGCCTTAAAAATCAAGTAGTGTTTGAGCAGATTTTTTATACAAGGTTATGTTGTATGGCTTGACCAGATTTGGGAGCAGATTTTGATAGCCTTGAAGAGCTTGAAACCAAGACAAGAAAGGTATAAACCAACATCGAACCACGGGATATATAACTCAAGTTAGATTGACTTGAGTTTCCCTAAACCACATACTTATTTGTTTCTTGTTGGAATTGATTTATTTTCAAGTCCATAGATATATGTTCTTGATTGTTTAATTGATAGATGAATTGTATGAGATAGATGATGGCATAGATAGATAAGTCTATTGCCTTTCCTTGCTAGATTAGCTTGTCTCTTATAGGTGGCTTAGATTAATGCTTCTAGAATTGGTTGCATCTTGATAAGCCACTAGATCTTAAAGAGTTGAAGGCGGATGTGCCATGTCTTAGGAAGGCAGAAGTGCCAAATTACCGAATGTTTGGACTTGTATCGATATGCGTAGGAGTAGATCGACTCCTATGACCGAAGATCGATATAGTGGACCAAAGTTTGGGAATAAGAACGTACCGCCACCTCGAATGGGAGAGTAGGTGGGAGATTTGTTGCGTTCTTATTCAAACCGGGATCCCTAGATGAGAGTTGAGAAAATAGTCAAGTCTTGGTCTAGAGTTAAGACTAAGAGTCAAGATCAAGAAGTCATACAAAAACAAAAGTAGAGTCAAGACTAAGACACTACTTAGATTTGATAGATGACTTTGTGTGGCTGAATATGTTATGCTTTGAATATAGCATGTTTTTGTGCTACTCTTTGATTTATAGCATGCCTTTGTTATATGCTTTGAATTATAGCATGTATTGTGGTTCATGAATATCTTTATGAATTAATTATGATAGTAATTACACTTGAACTTAATAGCATGCTATATGTTGCTTATACTGGAAAATGTATTTCTCACCGGAGATATCCGGCTGTTGTTGTGTTTGTATGTGTGCATGACAACAGGTAGTTCGGGATCAGGACAGAGGCGAGCATGAAGAACAGAGATTGAGAGTTAGAGTGGAGATCCGAGTTTAGATGTTCATTGTACTGTCAATGTTTAGTGTAAACACTATAAGCATGATTATGTTGTAGCTACTATTACCAAGACTTATTGTCTATCATGTTGTTGTGTTGTTGATGTTCATAGGATATAAATGATGATTGTAAATTCTTAAGACAACATGTTGTAGCCTCATGATTCTTGTATGAGACTTTATTCTAGTATATGGTGATCTTGTTCCTCTTTAACTATATCATGTTATAATGCATGTTAGCCTATGATTATGTATAGATTATACATGAGATGATGCTAAATGGAAAGGAATGGAAGGGACTCACTTTTGACAGCAAAAGATCTTCTGTTTATTTTCTGCACATTGAGCCCGCTCGATCGATGAAGATTGACCGATCGAGCGAGGCCCTTATTTCTGAGGCAGCGAGTTGAGCATTTTGGGCTCGCTCGATCGGTGAAGATTAACCGATCGAGCGAGGCCAAAATATTTCCCAACCCGAGAAGTTGGCTTCAGGGCTCGCTCGATCGGATGTTTTTCACCGATCGAGCGAGGTGCTCTATTTAAAAAAAAAATTGTTTATTTTATTAGTCTTTGATGCTTGACTAATTATTATGATTATTTGGTTAATTGTATTGAAGTGAGAGATTAGTACTCGGATCCTCACAACAGGTGGTATCAGAGAAAGACAATTCTGGACTCAGATAGATAGTGAGTGGGGTAGATCGAGTCTTATTCCCTGCTTACTTATTTTATCATGCTGAGATTTATTTACATAATTGAATTATATGTTGTAAATTCCAGCATGGTTTACTTTCAAGTATTTACTTATATGATGTTGTATTTATTTTATTTGAAAGTATGATGTGATGGTTAAAGACACATGTTTCTTGGAATATCTGACATGATTCAAGCATGTGTTATGTGGTTTATGACATGTTACCCGACTATCTGAATTGATTGGAAGCATGTTTTGGTATTCTTACCTTGATTATTTATTTAAAATTGAATCAGAACTGATTCTTGATCAGAGGTAAGTTGATCAGAGAAGGACTGAGATAGATTTAATGATTATGGTATCCTAACCATGTTGATAATCAGATATGTCTCGACAACCAGGACGACCAGCTACTAGACAAACAGTGGTAGATCCTTAGCCTGAACAGGAAAATGAAACACAGACATTTCCAGAACAGGTGAATGTAGCCCCGACAGTGCCACAAACACCAGAAGCACCGAGAATAGAACAGGTCATTATATCCGATGATTTGATGAAAGTTACAGCTTCACCTATGGAAATACTGTTGAAACGGTTTCAGTCTTTTAAACCGCCGATTTTGAAGGGGACGGAAAATTCAGTAGCTTGTGAGAGTTGGCTTGATGATATAGAAATGCTGTTTGATTCTCTTGATTACAGTGATGAACGGAGATTCAGACTGATAGGCCATTAATTGCATGAAGTTGCAAAGAGTTGGTGGTTTACAACCAAGAGAGCCTTGGAGCATCGAGGTACAGTGATCACCTGGAAAGTCTTCAAAACTGAGTTTTACCAACGTTTCTTTTCAGTATCTTATCGCAAAGACAAGGGTGCTGAATTTGCCAATCTGAACCAGGGGAATTTAAATGTTGAAGAATATGTTGCAAAGTTTTCTACCTTGCTACGCTTTGCTCCACATGTTGTTGATAATGATGAGGCAATGGCTGATCAGCTCATTAATGGACTGAATTCTGATGTGTTTACTTTGGTGAACACGGGGAGACCGAATACTTTTGCTGATGCGATTGATCAAGCAAAGGGAGCAGAGGCTGGATTACTTAGACAGCGAAGAACATCGATTGTCTCACAGCCACCACTACAGCCACAACAATCAGCTCAGTTTCAATCTCCATTCCCCAGATATGAGAGCGGTAGCAGCAACAATGGGAGGAAAAAAATTTCTGAAAGCTCAAGGGAAACAGTTCAAGAAAACAGATAGTCGTTTCCCCAGTTCTAGTGGAAGACAGGTGAGTTCCAATTATACCGGTGTGTATTGTAATCGATGTGGAGGAAGACATCAGACTGAGCAATGCCAAGGAGTCTCTGGTAATTGCAACATATGTCGTCAGCCAGGCCATTTCGCAAGAGTGTGTCCCCAGCGAGACTCTCGAAGATCACAAGGTATGGAGTCTTCGAAATCTGAGACTCAGTCAGAAAGACAAACCTCAGATGATGTTTAGCAGGTAATTGTTCTATTGCCTAGTTTTATATTGCGAGATATCTATCCTTCTCATATGTTCTGTTTGAGCACTTTGTCATGTTGCCTGCATTACCTCTGAGCCATTATGTTCTGTAGTTGTGATCTCTTTACTTAGGAGGGAAGGTTTTATTTCTGTCAGAGTTGTCAGGAAAGGTATACTATAGTTTGAAGGTAATGTGAGAGATAGAGACTGTATTGTGCTTGATTTGTCAGATTATGACTGAATTATCGGTTTAGATATGTTAACCAAGTACAAGGATGTCGTAGATTGATTCAGAAAGTATGAGATTCAGAACTGAATTGATAAAAGGATGGGAATTCTACGATAAGAGTTTGAAATTTTGAATTTCTTTGATATCTATCTATCTATTTGTGAATCGATGATTGCAGAAAGAGCAAGGGAATTCTTTATCATGCAACAGATATGATGAAAGCTAGTCCAAAATTGACTAATCTGTCAATGGTTAGGTAATTACTGATATGTTCCAGATGAAATTCTTGTATTACTTTCAGTCTGTGAGATGGACATCGATATGTAACTGATGTCAGGTATCTTATTGACTTCGAAAGTACCTTTTAGAATGGCACCAACAAAACTATGAGAATTGAAAGAAATACAGACCAGTGAGATTTTGGGCTAATGATCAGAAATTGAATAAGGCCACAATATTGACTTGCTATTGTTTGCCTTGACTAGCTGATTGATTTGAGCAGTTACAAAATTTATCGATTCTAACAGATGAGAAATGAATGCAGATGTGATAGAATTCTTGGTTCTAAAGCTTAGACTGTCAATTAATTAGACTGAGCGAGATCAATTGAATGATTTATGAACATATTTGTAGTTCAGAATCGAAAGAAGATTAAATGCCGTTGAATTTTATTCTGAAAACTATCTATATCGGTATGAGATTGTGATATCATATTTGATAGTTCTTACAGATAGCATGATAGGTTGTATTTGATGATATACAATATGATGAAATAACTAGGATCTATACAAGAAATGTTATTCCTTGCTATGAAAAATTGCCAAAAGGGTTTGCTTCTGGAATTGATATGACTCGATGATGTTGCAAAGATGTTGAAATCTAATGTGTCAGAGTACTATTTTGAGTTGTATGGTACTGATGTGCTATTGATCGTTTTGAGTTTGCGATTTACCTAAGTAGATTTCGACAAATAAACGAATATGCAATATTGGTTATGCTACGGATAGGAGAAGATAGCTGTAAAAGAAGTTAATGATATGATGAGATGTCAGGAAGTATTAAAAATCTATTGTCGAGTTAGAGACTTTAGATTTATTTGATAGACTGTGGCATCGATTTTCAGATATTTTTGAGTAATTGGTTGTATGTGATTCCATTCTACCATCCTCTTATCGATGGATTGTCTGAATTGACTATCCAAAAGTTGAGGAGATGCTCAGAATCCTAATACCTGATTTGGTATTAGCTGACTAATATTGCCACTTGGAGATGGTAATTTCTGGAACAGCTATCAGATTTTTTTTTTATGTGTCGCAATGAAGGTAGAGAACGAGAAGCTTTTTCAGAACAGAATGAAGATAGTTGATGATCGAGAAGCAAAACATACGCAGATTAGACACCGATTTTGTGCTTTGAACAGGGAGATTGAGTATGTTTGAAAATTCTTTGATTTCGAATGTATTGTTGGATTTAACAAGCGACGACTATTATCTCCGAGAATTGTTGAATCCGATGACACTTTTGAAGAAGTAGGAAATCTTGTCTGTTGACTTTTATTTCCTCCATTTCTATCTGATATTCGCGACATATTAGAATGAGACTGCTTATGTACTTCAATCAGATGAAATTAAGTTTGACGAGACATTAATCTATGTCGAGCAAATGATATGACTATTTGATGAGGAAGAAAAGCAACTCAGATTTGAATCAGTGGATTCGTCGTAGAACTGAAGAAGTTATTGAGAAAATGAATCTGATATGAGACAGTGTTATTCTGAGTTATTCTCCTGATCTGAGTTCTTATTCAGTATTTCTCTTATTCCTTATCTTATGTGCGTATCGATTGCAAGAGATTTCTAGGACGAAATCCGATCTTAGAGGGGGAGAATTGTAAGGCCCAGGATTATTTGATTTAATTCGAAATTAATTAATTTTAATTCGAGTATATTTAATTTGAGAATTTTGAAGTTTTGAATTAAATTCTAATATTCTTAAATTATTTAGGATTGAAATTAAATTAAAAAGATTTGTCGAGGACCGATTTGCAATTAAGCAAGACTTAAGGGGTCAAAGTGTAAATATGGAAAATTGACTTGGACACTTGTCTTTATATGAGCTTGTACGTGTATCTGAAGGAATTATTCATCACTTTCAGCTGCCAAAAACGTGAGAAGTCCAGAAATCCATTTCCAAGTTCAATCTTGATTTTCTAAATTCAATAACTTTTGCTTCGGTTGTCCGAATTCAATTCCGAAAAGAGTTCCGGACTCCTCGAAAGAAGGGCTATCTATTGATGTAAGTATTGCTGAGATTTATTGTGTTTCAAAATTGAGTGATGGGGCAGGAATTAGAGTTGAGCATGATTATGAGTTCTTGAGCTTCTATGTTTGATTATATCGACGGTAGATTAAAGAACGAGCGTCGTTTGCTTTCTATATAAATGTCCAGACATTATTTTGAAATTCTTACCATCTGATTATGTTGGTATATGTTATATTATTGCTGATATGGTATGGTGATGAAGTTGATATGAATGTTAGAATTGATAGAAGTTAGTTTCGGTTACCGAGTTTGTACCGTTACTCCGCCGATTTGAAATTTGAAACTGTTTTGATGGCTTATGATGGAATTGTGGATGAAGCGAGTTCTTGCTGATGCTATGAGTTATTTTTGCTGTGTTTCAGTTTTGAAAACAGGGGGATCGAACTCGAACCTTCAGCTTCGAACCGGGATCGAATGGGGCCAAGATTTATGAAGTTGAGCCTTAAAAATCAAGTAGTGTTTGAGTAGATTTTTTATACAAGGTTATGTTGTATGGCTTGACCAGATTTGGGAGCAGATTTTGATAGCCTTGAAGAGCTTGAAACCAAGACAAGAAAGGTATAAACCAATATCGAACCACGGGATATATAACTCGAGTTAGATTGACTTGAGTTTCCCTAAACCACATACTTATTTGTTTCTTGTTGGAATTGATTTATTTTCAAGTCCATAGATATATGTTCTTGATTGTTTAATTGATAGATGAATTGTATGAGATAGATGATGACATAGATAGATAAGTCAATTGCCTTTCCTTGCTAGATTAGCTTGTCTCTTGTAGGTGGCTTAGATTAATGCTTCTAGAATTGGTTGCATCTTGATAAGCCACTAGATCTTAAAGAGTTGAAGGCGGATGTGTCATGTTTTAGGAAGGCAAAAGTGCCAAATTACCGAATGTTTGGACTTGTATCGATATGCGTAGGAGTAGATCGACTCCTATGACCGAAGATCGATATAGTGGACCAAAGTTTGGGAATAAGAACGTACCGCCACCTCGAATGGGAGAGTAGGTGGGAGATTTGTTGCGTTCTTATTCAAACCGGGATCCCTAGATGAGAGTTGAGAAAATAGTCAAGTCTTGGTCTAGAGTTAAGACTAAGAGTCAAGATCAAGAAATCATACAAAAACAAAAGTAGAGTCAAGACTAAGACACTACTTAGATTTGATAGATGACTTTGTGTGGCTGAATATGTTATGCTTTGAATATAGCATGTTTTTGTGCTACGCTTTGATTTATAGCATGCCTTTGTTATATGCTTTGAATTATAGCATGTATTGTGGTTCATGAATATCTTTATGAATTAATTATGATAGTAATTACACTTGAATTTAATAGCATGCTATATGTTGCTTATACTGGGAAATGTATTTCTCACCGGAGATATTCGGCTGTTGTTGTGTTTGTATGTGTGCATGACAACAGGTAGTTCGGGATCAGGACAGAGGCGAGCATGAAGAACAGAGATTGAGAGTTAGAGTGGAGATCCGAGTTTAGATGTTCATTGTGCTGTCAATGTTTAGTGTAAACACTAGAAGCATGATTATGTTGTAGCTACTATTACCAAGACTTATTGTCTATCATGTTGTTGTGTTGTTGATGTTCATAGGATATAATGATGATTGTAAATTCTTAAGATAACATGTTGTAGCCTCATAATTCTAGTATGAGACTTTATTCTAGTATATGGTGATCTTGTTCCTCTTTAACTATATCATGTTATAATGCATGTTAGCCTATGATTATGTATAGATTATACATGAGATGATGCTAAATGGAAAGGAATGGAAGGGACTCACTTTTGACAGCAAAAGATCTTCTGTTTATTTTCTGCACATTGAGCCCGCTCGATCGGTGAAGATTGACCGATCGAGCGAGGCCCTTATTTCTGAGGCAGCGAGTTGAGCATTTTGGGCTCGCTCGATCGGTGAAGATTAACCGATCGAGCGAGGCCAAAATATTTCCCAACCCGAGAAGTTGGCTTCAGGGCTCGCTCGATCGGGTGTTTTTCACCGATCGAGCGAGGTGCTCTATTTAAAAAAAAATGTTTATTTTATTAGTCTTTGATGCTTGACTAATTATTATGATTATTTGGTTAATTATATTAAAGTGAAAGATTAGTACTCGAATCCTCACAGATTCCTAACTATATAGATGTAAATATCAAAAATATAGAATGCAATTTTCAAAATCAACAAGAATCAATATAATTTTGGAAGTTGCAATATATCATTTCAACAAACATAAAAGATATCATATATCATATATATATATATATATATGTGATTAATTCTTATTCCTTATTGTTATAATCCTTATTATTTTGCTTTGACTAGTGGATAGATAAAACAATGGATTACCAACAAGAAATTGAGAAATTCATCTACCTAGCTAGCAATATCAAAGAAGAAACAACAGGATTAAGTAAGCTGAGACGATTATTAAAAACCCTCCTTCGGAGACGTGACCATGTCGCGGTGATCAGGAGAAGAGGGCGACGGCGGCGAAACTATAGGGTCTGGGCCACGGGGAACGAGCCTTTTAACATCAAAAGAAGGCGATGGTGGTGAAACTATGGGGTCTGGGCCACGGGGAATGAGTCTTTTAACATCAAAAGAGCGAATCCGAGGCGAGGGCAAAGATGGAACCAGCAGCCTCTTCATGTTAATTGGATCACTTTCTGAACAACCAAGGAAAATGGTCATCAACAAGAGGATGGCAAACACATGATGCAGACGAGGGAACGAAGCCATTCTCATTTGTTCCTTAAGCATTAATTTCAAGAATCGCTGTTATGTTTTTATAATAGGTTTTTTTTTTTCTTGTGGTCTCCTTCGCAGATTTGAGAAATCCATTGTATAACGAAAGATATTTGAATTTTAATTGAATTCATAAAACTGAAATTCTATTTTGGTGTTTGGTAAGAATTTTATATATGATTTGGAATTTGATTTGGTGATTAATTATAATCCATTTGTATAAAAAAATGAGATTTGAAATATTGGATTTGGATTTTAGATCCATTAAATTGAGATTCTATATATTTTGATGTTACAAAAATAATTTGGAATTTGATTTCACAATTAAAAATAATATTATTTATGTTTAAAAAAATAAATGCTTATTTTTTAAATTATATTCTAATAATAATATTTATAAAAAATTCTCTTATAATTTTTATCATGAAAAAATTATATGAGATGAAAAAAAAATTATTTTTGAATATGTCAAAAATAATTTTATTAAATATTTTTTTTAAGAAATGAAAATACGAAGTTTATCGAGATGCAATTAAAAATAAAGTTTCAAATTTTTTATAAATTAGGGTTTTACTATTAAAAATTTTCTTATTGCTTATTTTTGAAATTATTTTTTAATAATAATATTTATATAAATTATATTAAAAAACAAAAAAAATTAGAGAGAGAAATAATTTATAGAAAGTTTTTGATATAGAAATATTATTTATATGATCTCAAAATTTTATAAATAATATAATCGTTTGTTGTCAAACGTATTTGTAATAATTTCATCTAATTCCATACAACCAATTAGAGATTTCAAAACGAGCTTGCGGGCCGACCAACTCGCAACCTATTAAAACCCGCGGATTGGAGGGACGGGGTGAGCCGGCCTACTATTTAGGTGGATTGGAAAATTATCAACTCAACCCGCCTATTTGGCGGTGCGGAGCAGGTCAATCCGTCAATTTTTAGTTATATTTAGCGGGTTTTGGTGGTTTCGTCCGCAACCCACCACAACCCACCACTTGGTGGGGTTAGACGGCTCACTATTTAGACGAGTTGGAAATTTGTCAATCCACGGGACGAGCCAACCCAACCGGCCCAACTCACTTTGACAGCTCTACAACCAACCACATGCACTATCGCTATTACTGGAATTAGAAAATTGTGAAGCTTTAACAAAATGACTCTATATCAATCAACCTGAGATCTATTATAAATATATTGTTATTGTATCTTATTCTCTTTATTTATGTAGTTTTATGATCAAGATAAATATTTCAAAATAATATCTACAAAGATTTGTATTATAATATTTCCTCTTATAAATATGGGTGATTGGGTTCAATAAAAATTGCATTTGACTATTAACTCATATAAATTCTCTCATCTCATAAATTATCTCTACTCATCTTTCTATTTCTCTTAGATTTATAACATGTTATCAGCAGATACTGTAACCAATTGAGAATGAAAATAATTCTCGTTTTATTGATGTTATTGGAATATCACAACGTGTTGTCAAAACTTAATTTTATGAGAGATTTTCATAGGTGCTCTAAGAGTAGTACAATGAAAATAATTGATATACTGGTGCCCATTAAATATCTTGAATATGTTGATTACTACAAAGTAACACAAAATTGATTTACATTCAGAATTTGAAGACATTAATGATAATGATATAACATATTGAGAGTTTTGAGAAATTTATGATTATAATTTTGATATATCGAAATATATTCATGATTATGATATAATATATATAGAGAATCTTAGAGATTCATGATAAAATATATGATATTTGATTTCGTATATTACAAAATTGAAGAAATAATGATGGATATCTGATATGATATTCAAGATCTATAAATTATATTGAAAAATATATATCCATGTAAAAATATATCTATATTTATAAAGAAATATATATTGATCAAAAGATCAAATATATGTTGATATTCATGAAGAATATTTATATAAGATCCAATATTTGACAATATTCTTGAAGAATATAATTTCATATCATTTTGGTTGATTTTATGAATTGAGAAATTTAGTACAATTTTTCAAAAATATCTATATATGATCTAAAATTGTCAATATCCTTAAGAAAAGATTATTAAAGGTCTAATATATATCAAAAGATATTGATTTCATATCATTGAAATCATATATTTGTTGTGAATGCTCTAGAATAAACATGTTCTATTAGTTGTATGTATTTGTTCAAACTAAATTGTAGAGAACTCTAGCATGAGTTTTGTTTTGATTCACATAAATTATTTTGATATGATAACATAAAATAAGATCTACATAATATGTGATCCTATTGTATTGGACAATATATTGCATGAGATATTAATTATGTGATTTGATGATAATTTTTTCTAATTTAATAATTTTATAGTTCAAAGATGTATTGGTTTGTTAATTCTTTATTCCATAAATTTTGATTATGGATTTTAAATTCCTCAATTTTTTTTGTGGATATAAATTTTTTTTCAAAATCATTTGATTAAGCTATCAATTTTTTAATGAATGATAAAATATTTTTGTTACATGTTATTATCTTACATGTCTTGCAATTGAATGAATACAATATACGCATAATAAATCAACGCGAAATGACATTCGCGATATATTGAATGTCATTGATATAAAATATATACTTGGTGCATATATATAAGAATTTGAAAAGTACGACTGATTTCTCAATTTCAATTATTCAAATAGTTTATTTATAGTATTTTGTTCAAGAAAATTAAATACAATTATGAAAGTTGTCTAATTAACGTGGTCCATTTTTTTAAGTATATGTGATCAACACAATTGATACACTATGGTTAATTGATTCTTCCAAGATGAATATTATCTCATGTGAATTATAAATTTGGCACAAAATATTGAGATATACATCATAATCAAGTATTGTACTAAATGTATATTGTTATCTCGTATCATTGTTTTAATGATGTCGTACTTGAAATACGTAAAAGGATTTTATTGATATCTATCAAAAAGATATAAAAATATTTGGAGACCGTTGATGTCTATCTACCCGAAATTATTCATCGTATGTTGATAAGAATGT
Organism: Henckelia pumila; assembly: GCF_033568475.1. Lineage (NCBI taxonomy): Eukaryota > Viridiplantae > Streptophyta > Magnoliopsida > Lamiales > Gesneriaceae > Henckelia > Henckelia pumila. Next base: position 97,710,979 of record NC_133120.1, on the reverse strand, counting down.
CTGAAAGATCTAGGAGATCGCTTGATTGACGATGGAAAAAAGATGATGTGCATATTATAAAATAGTGATTGACATTGACGTATATGGATGTTTGAATCTTGTAGTAGCCCATACCCGAAATCAGTGATTAAGAGATTAATCAACGCTAATTAAACAAATTGGGTACCGGACGGATCAGAAGCTCCGATGCAGGATCGGACGTTCCGATCGAGATCGGAAGCTCCGATGCAGGATCGGAAGCTCCGATGGTATTACGTCAGACATGACGTGTGGCAGGATCGGAAGCTCCGATCACCCCTATCTGAAGTCAACCAGTGATAGTTTGACACGTGGCAGATGAGGATCTTCGAAAGCTCCGATGGCAGGATCTGACATTCCGAGGCAGGATCGGAAGTTCCGATCGAAGATCGGAGGTTCCGATCGATGTCTATAAATAGAAGGCCGAGGATTCACTTTCATTTGCCAATTCCGAGAATTCCTCTCTATTCCAGGCATATTTGAGTAGTTCTAGTCTTCCTAGGCTTGACTCGGGGGTTGGCGAGGCGTTCGATAGTCGTAGCGGAGTTGTGCCCAAGTTCTGGAGGCATCGACATCAAAGGGCTAACGACGAATGAAGGTATAGCTTTTGCTTCCTATAAATATTTAGGAGTATGCTTTAGCTTAGTTAAAGCTTTTAGAGCACTATAATGATAGTAGTATTATTTGGCAGTGTAGAGCAGACTATAGGCGTGGACCTAGAGTTGGTAGAGCTTGCACTGATTTGAGGTACGAAAGTACTGTTCGAGATATCCTGACTGAGTATGCATGTATTATGTGACTGCATGGTTTATATATCATTGATTTATGCTGCATTCATTTGCATACTGAGCTATCTCCTTCGAGATGTCTATTAGTAGGGTTGTACCCTATCCTGTTAGTGGATGGACTTTCATGGCTTTGGGTCCGGTAAATCCACTGGTATTATGGTATGGGAGCCACCTCCTGAAGAGACGGCACAACGTGCTACATACCAGGGCCCGGTCTGTCTCTGTTATCTGATCCTTGACCTCGAGTTTATAGGGAGTTCACTTTGCATGCATGTATACTCATACTCTCGTGCTGAGCGTTTTATGCTCACGTCTCGTACTTTGTGTTTCTGGACACCCTATTCCATGGGGCAAGTTTGCGTTTGGACGAGGCGGGTGGATCGAAGAGGGGCTAGTCAGTGGTTGATCAGCTGGAGCTTCGTTTAGGTTTTTATTCTGTTGTTATTGGATTGATACAAACTATTCGATTTGGTTGTATTATATTTGGGTATTTACAGATTCTTTTTCTTGGGATTGTATTAATGTTATGGTTTCCGCATCTTAATTCTGATTACTGTTTTGATTAAGTTAATTGCATGCCTAAGTTCTGTTTAGTAGGTGATCCGGGTAAGGGTCACTACAAATCTAGTAGATATTGATTTGGTTTAAATAGTATATTACAAACCAATATTTCTAGAAGAGCTAAAAAGAGCTCCAAAAATATAATTGATACAAATACTCTAAGATTTTGGCATAATTGATTTGATTGAGTATTCCAATTATATAAATAGTTGTAAAACTATTGATAGTGCACAAAGTTGATAGTGTAAGCCAAATGGATCGATAAATATGAAGATCTTTGATTCGATTTTATGAATTCTTATTGACTTATCAAATTTGATATCACTATCATTAGCTCAAATTGGTATAAAATTCTCATATTATCTTGAATGAATAAATAACGTCGGCCCACGAAGCGCAACACGATATTTGCAAAAATATGCATTGATAAAAACTTACAGAATATATAATCAAGACAATTTTGATCAAAAGATATGATATATATATATATATATATATATATATATCAATTATAAATATATTGTTTTAGTTGATTTATTTGTTTCCAATTAACTATTAAGACGCAATTGATTTTAAAAATAAATGCGTCATATTTGGGGATATCTACAACATATTAAAATATTATGCCAACTGATTATGTGTTACGTGCAGCAAGAAAATGCTCTTAAATCTCTTGAAAAGATTGTAAATATGTTGAAAATACTCTATGATCAAGTATCTTGAGCAATGAGATCGAAATAATATAATAATTATTGTGTGTTTTGCTATTATGCAAAATAATGATTATTTTGAACTATATTTTGTAGAGATTTTCAATAACAATAATATGTGGCAATATGAGCAAATTTTAGTAAAGTTTCTCAAAATATTTCAAGTCGATTATGAGAAAAATATTTGCATTTATCGTGGATGTAGTACTGATTTGATGGTGATACATATAGAAATATTTTCGAAGGATTAGATGCTTAAAATATTGTTTTACCAATTTGAATAAGAAAAAAATATATTTAATTTTGAAGTATCATATTTATGACAAAATCAGTATCTGTATCAATTTTTGGCAGATCATGCATAAAATTGGAATATTAAAAATTAATAATTGCAAGTGATGTTTGTAAGATGGGGATCAATTAAATTGGATTTCTTTTATCTTGTTTATGATTTTTTTTTCATAACAAAATTTTTAACGAGTTAATTAAGAAGGACATAGAGATGTCGTACTCTTTTTTTTTTCATTAAGTTATATATATATATTATAAAAAGGATTCAAGTTTGGTCTATCTTTTCTTTTGATGTAACGAAAACAAAAATGATATTGTTAGATTTATGTCCGGGTTGACCCAGGACCGTTGGGCCAAAAGTGGGCCCACTGTATCTCCGCAAACGACTGTCCAAAGCAAAGGATACTTCAATTTCACCTTTTGCTTTAGGACTAGACATTCCAACATGCTTACCCTTTATTTCTTTTGCGTGCACAATTATTATATCGGACACCAAATTACATTATATTCTTCTAAATATCTACTTTCTTGCTCCTATATTCGTTTTCGATTCCTTGATTCATATAAACCCAATTCTATTTTTACTTTGATTTAATATATTGATTATTTACACCAAATCAAAAGAAACAAGAAAAGGACAAAAGGGGAAAACATGGTAGCAGAGGAAATATTGGGGGGTTAATTTAATTTAAAAAAAAAAGGACTTGGCAATAAATACTAAATTAAATAGTTGCCAAAAGTCGTGCCCCATAGGGAGGACCATAGTACACCAGCTACAGAGTATCCCAGTTTGTGACCAATTTGCCCCCCAACATTTCACTATACACCCTCACATTCCTTTTGGTAACGCTCCCCTTATTAAGTACCCTCTCGTACCTTCCTTCTTTTTCCGCCTTTTGGTTTAAAATTTGTTTTTGTGGAATTCTTGAAAATTTAAAGAGCTTATATTAGTACATTAATATTCTATGTTTTTTGAAAAGCATTAATTAATTTTATTTACTAATATGAATGATTTGAATGAAAAAACTGAAAATGGGAAAATAGTAAAGAAAGGATAGTCAAAAGGCAAATTAGTCTCCATTTAAACAAACAAAACTCAGTGTTGGAAGCAAGCACAACAAATTTTTCACATAACAAAACGGCTGATATTAGCCGTCGGCAAATTCTTGAAATGTCCAAGTCTCCGGCGACGGCCGCCGTCATACGGCCTCAAGATTACGCCGGAAGCCCCGTCCATTACGCCGTGGCGGTAGGCGATCACGCCACCCTCAACAAACTCCTCTCTTCGATTCCCCGGCTGCCTGATCCAACCACCATCCGGACCGAGCCCGATTCCGTCTCCCAAGAACGTCTTGCTGATAAAATATCCTCCGCCATCGACCGCCGCGACAACCGCTTGAGAGAAACCCCACTCCACCTTGCCGTCCGCTTAAACGACGTCATCGCCGCTCGAGCGCTGGCCACTGCCGGAGCTGACATTTCGCTTCAGAATGCGGCGGGGTGGAACCCTCTTCAGGAGGCCCTCCTCCACCGATCTACGGAGATTGTCTCGGTTCTAGTTCAGAGGCACCACTTCGCCGCCTGGTCCAAGTGGCGCCGTCGTCTACCCAGTGTCGTCGCCGCTCTCCGCCGCATGCGTGATTTCTACATGGAAATTTCATTCCACTTCGAGAGTTCCATCGTTCCCTTCGTCGGGAAAATTGCTCCATCCGACACGTACAAAATCTGGAAGCGGGAAGGAAATTTACGGGCCGATACTTCACTTGCGGGGTACGACGGTCTGAAAATCCAACGAGCTAATCAAAGCTTTCTTTTCCTCAACGATAGTTACGACGGTGCACACGATATCCCACAAGGCTCCCTCTTCATCCTCAATCACGACGATAAGAAAATCTACGACGCTTTTGAGAACGCCGGGAACCCATTATCTGACTCCGACATTTCTAATTTCTGTAATCAGACCAGCGTCTATCGTCCCGGAATGGACGTTACGAAAGCCGAATTAATCGCCCGAACGAATTGGAGACGCCAAGAAAAGACTGAAAACGTAGGAGAGTGGAAGGCAAGGGTCTACGAAATGCACAACGTCATTTTCACTTTCCGGTCACGTAAAGTATATCCGGGAGAAATTAGAGAAGACCCGTTCGGGCCCACGTGCGTTTTGCCATTGGAGATCGACGAGGAGTCCGACGATGGTTTCATCGTCGCCGAGAATCCAAGATTCAGTGTATCGAACGACAGGCAGCGGAGACACAGCAGTTTCGTGAGAGAGGAAAGAGAATTCGTAACGGTGTCGAGAAAAAGCGTGGACATAATCCCTATCGATTCGAGGAGGAGAGCTCCTCCGCCTTCAGCGGTTGACAGGGTGGTGGTGCCGCCAGACACCAAGGAGAAGGAGTACGCGAAGAATCTCCGGCCGACGTTCTGGCTGACGGAGCAGTTCCCACTGAAGACGGAGGAGCTGCTGCCGTTGCTGGACATCTTGGCCCATAAAGTGAAGGCCGTACGGCGGATGAGGGAGGTCCTAACGGCGACGTTTCCTCCTGGGACGTTTCCAGTAAAGGTAAGGGGCAGAATGGGTAATTCGCTTTTTCAAATTCCGTGAAACGCTTTTGTTTGATCGATGTTTGCTACTTTGCTTTGCTTTAATTCCATCTTTTAATGCATTCAAATTCACAAGAAACATTTTTTACTTTTGCATTAGACGTGGAAGTATCCCATCGGGCCCAGTTTAATTACACTTTAGGCCCCCCAAGCTTCAATCTAGATTATCTCATCTAATTTCACATGAACAGGTAGCAATCCCTGTGGTTCCCACAGTGAAGGTGGTGATCACATTCACAAAATTCGTTGAGCTACAGCCAATAGAGCATTTCTACACCCCTCCTTCGAGTCCTAGGCAGTTTTCCGTTGCTGGTCGTGGAGGAGGCGGGGAGGCGGAGAGAACGAGTAGCCACTTCTCATCATGGCTATCGAGGAGTGGGAGCCGTCAGCAAGCCAGCGGGGGCGAGCACGTGATCAATCCGTTTGCTATTCCGAGTGGATACAGTTGGAGTAGCTTTGATGAGAAGAATAGGAAGATGAAGAAGTCCAAGTCCAGCAGGAGAACTAAATGATTATATTAAGCAATGCATTTTCAAGAAACCAACTCTTAATGAGTTAATATTACCATGAGGTTGATTTTGATGGTTTTATTGTTTGTCAGCATGCTAATTTTGGAGGCCAGTTTTCCTACTCTCCAACTAGTTTAAAGCTATATGATGTCGTGGTAGCAGAAAAAAGATCTTGAGAGAGTTTACCCTTTAGAGTAAATTGTTGATTTTTGTAAAAATACTGGGCTACATCTGAAGTTCTGATTTTTATTCAATATTGAAATTAGGAAATCCATATATGGAACAACAAGAACCATTGGGAGACTTGGCCATACCACAATCTTGGAATATTTATGACATAGATAGAATAAAAGTACATTGAGCAATCACATCTAGATGAATTGTGGAGCTTGAATCTCCAATTTTTCCTTGTGGCAGATATTGAAGCTTCGAATGATGGCAGAATCAATCCGAAATCCGACCTGAAAACATTATTATAATTTGAAAAAAGAGATGCAAATTACATAATATATATTTCGTGCATTTAAAAGCTGTGTCATTACAAATTTGCAATACACGTGTCTCCAACCATTTAAGTAGTGGGTTGGGCGGCTGAAGTGGGTGAGGAGCTGGTGTACCACATTGGATAAAAGAAATTATCACTTGGTTGTAAATCTTTTCTCAACACTTATTAAACAAACTCAACAACATTCTGATGTGTTCTAAATAAACAAGAGCCAAGAGAGTGACCTAAGCAAATTATTAAAATCAAGTAAGTCCAAAAACACCACTTGAAAAGAGTCCCAACTCAGTTACTGCACAACAAAGTTGATTATGTAAGCGGGCTGAACATCCATCAATTAAAGAAATAGAAGTAAGAACCAAACATTGCTTCCAGGGACAGCAATGAGTTGGCATATGTTTTTTTTATTACAAAATGAAAAATAAAAAAAAAACAAGGTATTAGTCATGGTTAAAGGGACAGCCTACCCACATGCAGCAACCCATTCTTTCTTGATTCAGCATAGAGATCAAATAATCCTCTGTTTCTTCATTGACAGCCTCAAATATCTCTCTCTCTCTACTTAACAGGAACAAGGTACTGTACTCCATCTCCTCTTTTATCTTGCGTGTTTTCAAGTTATTGATGCTTCGAGTTTCATGTTGATTTCACAATTTTGAATTTTCCAACGTATTTCTTTCGGTTTTTATCATTCTCTCCAGGCTCTAACATCATGTTTAACATATTATCAAATCAAATCAAATATAAGTCTCTAAAAACTTTAAGAATATCAAATTTTACAATGTTTGATCAGTTAGATTTGATCGCTTTTCAAAATGAAAACAGACCAATATAAACGACATTTTCCGGGAAAAAATAAACCAAATCACTGAACATACCGAACAGAATCTGAATTAAATCGGTTGGGAGGCTTGTTTCTGTGTAGCCGAGCTTTTGCTCATCCTTGAAGGTGTGTGTGGGGGGGAGCTTCTCCTCGATCCATGCTCTGAATTTCTGTATCATCAGGACATCTATGTTACTTTGCTATCAATATTAACCAAGAAGCAAAACGTACAAGGTGTGTATACAGATGCGTAAGTCACAACATTTATTGATTAACTTTATATGCACAACAGTTTAAACCAGACAACAAAAATGGCTGCCGATGGGCCAAGCTGGGCAGATCAATGGGGAGCGGGCGGAATTGGTGCCATTGGAGAAGATGACAAATCCAAGGAGGACGTGGAAAACGAGAAAAAAGAGGCCTCCTCCAACGGGTTAGGTAAAGCCAAAGCCGCAGCCATGGCAGGTGCCCAGAAGGTCAAGAGTGGAACTTCAATGAGTTTGAAGTGGGTCAAAAATAAGTTCCAAAAGAAACCTTCTTCCACCTGACGTTTAGCAAAAAGAAGATAGTGTATTATCATTGATTCCTTCTCTATGATTTTGGTGAGAATGTTAAATATGGACATATTGGTAACTACTGCTCAGATATCCTAGATCAGATTTGTTTACTGTTTAAATAAAATTATTATTTTTAAAAAAAATTTGGAAAGTAACAACATAGATTTTGACATGGTCTATATTAAGAATCCTGGGAAAAAAACACAGACAAACCACAAACTTATAGAAAAACATTCAGAAGCAGTTCACAAGGTAGTAGTAACTTAAAACACAAGAAGTTCAAGAATCAATCATCAATGCACTTCGTATAACGGAAATTAGTTTTTCTCAATCTAGAAAGTAGAGAAAACCATCTTCACCCTTGGATTCCTCATAAATCGCAGTTGTAAATGCAGCTGTAGCGACATGGAATAGATAATAACAATTAAGATAATGTTCTATTTCAACATTAGAAAGAAAATTTTACCAGAACTCAAGCCTGATCCTCTTTTGGAAAAGGTAAACAAGTATTCCCACAGTCAAATCCACGGGAACTAGGTACATGCAAATCAAAGAAATGAGATGAAGATCCATTACACAAGCCTCTAACATTTCATAGAAGATATTTTGTCAGTCAGATGTTCTAAAAGTTTTTTGAATAAAATAAAAGACTATCGATGGACTCTTCTATGCGTGATGTGTTGGCATATGATAACTTCATCAATAACCTGTAGCCCTCTAAAATATTACATACACACTCTTTTGAAATTTGGTATATACATAACTCATGAATCTTGATATCATATGCATTACAAATAGAGACAGCCTAAAAGGTCAAAAACCAAAGCATTGGTCACGTGAGGCAGGGTTTTACAATTCCATGATTTATTTATATGATGGTTTGTAGCATATTCACAACATAAGATACAAAAACCATGTGGTACAATTCTGATAATCCCAAGACAGAGAATGAGACATATAATGTGCTTATAGTTCTTCCTTTCCTTTAAGATAGGTGATATGCCCTATGACAAATTAATCATAAGCAATAATGTGTCCTGTTAAACAGAAATAATAAATATTAAAATCATTGTTGTGTTCACAATTAACAAAACCAAACGATCTATTTAGACAGACAAATGACATGATTTTGAGGAGAACTTACAACTCCATCGACAATAAACAGCATGCAAAACCATAAAAGGTAAAACATATTTTGCTTACCAGCATTATCCTCAGTCAGCATCTCTTCAACGAGTAGATTTAAAATGATGTCATAAGCTTGACAAGCCAGGATGACTCCCTTGGGCCCCATGTATTCACAAAATTTGGTAATATCCTCAGCATGCTAACCTCATCAAGGTTTGGCAGCAAGGTTGTGTAGGTGAAAAAATCCAAATTCATAACCTCAGCAACCATAATTCTCAGAAGTTCCATTGATTGATGACACAACCCAATATTGTTCACGAAGCCTATCCTGATGTTAAAAGTAATCTTGTTAATCAATAATCAAGAAGTCTCTCTTTATCATGCTTGTAGGCACGCTAAACAACTCTATGTCTTTCTGTAGTATCTGTTCAAAAACAATGAAACTCATCACATCAAGCTTATTCATCCTTCAACATTTATCAACCAAAAATCTTGCAACATCTACAATCCTTCTTTACATTAATCATCTGAATCCTTCTCCCTTTCTACCATGTCAGGAAATTTGTTAACAGCAATTCCCATGCAACCTGCCTTACAGTATCCATCAATCATGGTAGCATATGTCACAAGGTTGGGGATGAATCCCCGAACAAACATGGAGCATAGAAGCTGTTTGGCTCCTGATATATCGTTGCTTCCGCAAAGATAATTGATGAGAATATTGTAGGGGAAGCTATCTTTCACAAGGTTCTTGTCTAGAGCCCAGCCATGAAATTTCAGAGCCTCGGTAACATGACCATTCCGGCAAAGTTCTTTTGCAACGATAGAATGGGTGAAATGATCAGGAGATATGTAACTTTCCATCATATTGGATAACAAAAGAGAAGCTACACTGGTATAACCTTGTACATATATCCAATGTATTAGTGAATTATATATCACTGAATCAAGCATCAGACCTCTTTCGACCATAATATCACACATACTGAAAGCCGCCTCCAAATACCCGTGCCTCGCGTACCCATCGACCATGGTAGCATAGGTCCTAACATTAGGAGTCACTTCCATCTTGACCATTTCAACTAGAATTTCTTTGGCGCAATCCATCTTACCCAACTTGCAATAACCATTGATGAGACAATTGTAACTAACTACATTAGGGCATACACAACCGCTGGACATATCACTCATTTTCTTTACAAGTTCATGTGCTAAAGTGAGGTCAGAAGACCTACAAGCCCCATCAATTAGCATATTAAAACTGATGACATTTGGCAAAATCCCACTTTTCAACATCCTATATAACACTGCGAACGCGTTAGAAATTTCACCTTCTATACAATAAGCATAGATTATAAGATTCAATGTATTCAAATTTTCACAATATCCATATGACATCATTTCATTGTATACTATCCAAAATCTACCAACTTCGTCAATCTTCAGGAGATGGTTCAAAAAATTGTTCCATGCATGGATTGAAATCCAATAGCCTCTTGTTCTCAATTTCTCAATCACAACATATGCATCCTCTGTCGACCCAATTTCTGTACAAGTCCTAACCAATGCATCAAAAACTGCACCACTTGAAAAACAAGAATCATAACTATTGACCAATGCTTCCGCAATCTCCAAAGGCGAATAACCTTTTGATATCATCAATTTTTTCATCAAACATAATGCATCATCAAAGTTCCTACGATCCACCATCGCATGAATCAGAACACAACAAGAGCCTAAGGAATCCAGAAGGCATTCACCTACTCTTATTCTCTGGTGGAACTCTAAAACTAGATTTGGAGATCTCTGAAACTTTCGGAAAACGCGGTAGATCAAGGAATTTGTTAGTGTTGAAGACAACTGGTCCACAAAATTCCATTTCTTCCGCTGTACATTCACACAAACAGCTTTAAAAATAATATCTTCAGCAACTGGACTAGTGAAATGGTTGCCCAAGTGAGAACCTCTGACAAAAATATCCCTCTTTTTTGCTGAAATAGACTTCAGAGACATGGAACGGAAGACCCAGTACATAACATGACCTTTTCCACCTCAAAAAACTTAAATATTGAAGAACAAAGATACATTAAGGCAATGAAAAAATAAAACTAGAGCAAAATATGCCAAGCAAGCTGGCCACTTAAAAAACAGAAAAAAAAAACCCTTGCAACAGCGACCAATAAGATTCTGTTCAGAACTGAATGCAGAGCTCATCAGTTCAAGTTCAGCCAAAGGCGCACCCTTCGATCAAATCATTTAGTACAAATCCCATTCCGATTCTCATTTAATACTTAGTACTGGTTCAAGATTGAACGTTCAAAAATGGTTTAGTACAAATCTCATTCTGATTATCATTTAACACTTAGCATTGGTTCAAGGTTGAACGTTCAAATTTGGTTTAGTACAAATCCCAGTACGAGATTCGGGAACTTTTCTAGGGAGTTGTCTTTAGGACCATTCATCAACTTGGTGCTAACTATCTCATTTGTTGCCATCCAAGAAAGGGTTAAGAAAAACGTTTTTGTCGTCAACCCAAATCCATAAATTCATATTTTCCCTTCAAATAACCTTCCATCATTTCTGGGATAATAGTACTAATGATAAAAACAATTCAAAATAAAATAGAGTGTACATACCGCCGAGGAAATGATTGATAAACTCTCCCGGAGGTGCAAGCGGCAAGCCGGCGGCGTGTGGTGACTGGTGCGCTGTGGTGCAGAGACCGACAGAGAGGCAAAAGCGGGCGACGGCTAGTCGCATAGAAGGGACAAATAATCATCAGGGCTTTGAGAGAAAAGAAAATCAAGGCCCGTCTAATTTCGGCCTTTTTGGGTTTTCGATAATTTTTAATTTATGGAATTTTACCTGCGGCCCAATCTGGGCCCATCTCCCCCGGCAATTCGCACGAGCTGACCCATTTTAGACACATTTTCAAACAAGAAGTTAAAATTCAATCCACCCCCTAAGCACAGTGACATTGATGAAATTTTGTGATGAAAAAAGTTCAAATATTTTTCTCAGAAGCAATCTCAAACACTATATTATTATTTTTTGAGATGTTTTTGTTTGTGTATTTAGTTTAAAAATTATCCATTATAATATAAAGTACGTATATGGCACGATATTAATTCTCTTATCAATGAAACTTTTTTTCTCTTTTTTTTAACAAGTAAAAACTCAGTAGTTTTATCATTGAAGAACAATATTCTTAATTACAACACTTGATTACGGGAAAACTGCAATTTTGGTCTTATATGTTTGTCACTTTGCGATTTCGGTCATCTATGTTTTTATATTTCAGTTTTAGTCCTATATGTTCTTATTTTTTGCAATTTCAGTCTGTTTTCTTCGAAAATGCTTACGTGGCACTGTACACGTCAGCCCCACATCAGCACTGCATTTGTGACACATCAGCGTCACATCGGAAAAATGACTAAAATTGCAACAAAAAAAAGATAGCGGACTAAAACTGAAATCTAAAAATATAAAGGATCGAAATCGCAAGGTGACAAATATACAGGACCAAAAAAACAATTTTCCCCTTGATTACTAACCAGAAAAAAAATCCCTCTACATCCAAACAAAGAGAGAGGAGAAAGAAATAACAAAAAGCCTAAGTGAATGCACCACCATATTCGATGTTCGCATATACTCAACGATATGTTGATGTGTTGATCCAAGAATCGTTTGATTGCTGCCACAATGGTTCCAATAAGGGTAAATGATTTAAATTTTATCTTAACTCCCTAACCACAATTTTCTTTATTTCAACTCCCTAGTGGTCCCCATTTTTGAATTAAATATTATTTAGCAACTAATCCTTTGTACGTGGCATTGTTAACCTATCGAACCAGTCCCGGCCATGCAAGACTATCAGTTACGCAAGGTTTCCAGCCGATATACTCCGAATTAGGGTCCAACATGCTTCCGTAAGATGAAATAAATTTAAATACCTCTTTGACCAAAATGTCGTCGGGTCATACCTGCCGAGTTTTACGAAGTGCTCCTCACACTCCAACCATGCAGTCGCAACAGATGGTTTCTGCACAAGCTCCTTCAACGACACCCAGCACAGCCTTAATTCATTTTCTACCTTAAGGCGTATGGTATATAAATTTAATTATAAAATATGAGCATTAAAGAACAAGAGGCTTTAAAGAAATTATTCTGACATGATATTATTACATAAATCAACTCCTTTGAAGAGGAGAAGACAACTTGTTTAGCTACTCATAGTAGTCTTGTTCTTGTAATACATAAAGAAAACTTAATACAGTAGAGAGAGAAATATTACAACAATTTATTTGTAAGAAAACTGAAGGGAATGATCGATATCTTCAACTTCCTTGAACGCTTGTATTTATAGCTGAGGTTCCACTCGTTTCACCGAGAAACTTCAGGAAATCTTACAGCTATCTTCTATTTCTTTATGTCATTATTGATGGCATCTTTTACTAGTGGAGGAGGCAGCTGTCTTGTATTTTTTTATGCCATTATTGATGGTATCTTTTACTAGTGGAGGAATCACATGCCTGCCACTTTCTTTTGGTTTTATTCTCCTCACATGCCTGCTTTATTGTTGTCGGAGCATTTTTTGTTTTGAAGTAGGCCCCTGTGAAAACGCATCTTTGGTGGTCCTTGTCCACCTTTGCTTGTCTCAAAAAAATCTTTTCGATCCGTTCGGGGTCTGAAGTTTTTTTCGAATTCTGGCTCCTTCTGGTTGGGACACTCCGGGCAGATGTTCTCTGACCATCTTCCGATATGAGCCATGTTACAAAATTTTCGGCGAGTCTCTTTACTCCCTGGCAGCTTGTTGTTCCATAAAAATTTTCTCTTCTTTTCGAAGAGTTCTTCCGCAAAAGCCGTAGTTTTTCCTGTCATTGTGTTTAACAGGAATGATCCGTTCACAGAATTCTGATAAAATTTGAACGAAAACTTGACCTTGTTCATCTCGGTAAGACAAACCCAAATACCCCATGCCCTTCTGGTTGAGATTTTATTTTCTCCAAAAGTGGACACTAATGGTATTTTCTCAGGAATAGGGTCCTTAATGAATCATTGATTATTCATGTCAGGTCTCCTTAGCTTGATAGAATGAAAGGGTTCGTGTGATCCTTTCCCTGTTGGTTCTGGAGTTGAACTAAAGAAATATAATTCAAGCACATCTCCTCTGGACAAATGGTCGTTATTTGCCCATGTTTCTTGGACTGCTTCCTGAATCCATTTGGATAACTGTGATATCTCCGGGAAGCTTGGTGACGTTGTATAAACTGAGGCCAAGGCTCCAAATTCATACCAAAGCTTTACATCCTTAGGATTGACATTGTTATGTAGTGACCCTGCATGGAATCACCTACTAACTGACAACTAATAGTATGCATTAAACTTAATACAGCAAAATTCTTAACAGAGTAAAAACGTGCGGAAACATAATCCATAATTTACATAACAGCTTAGGAAAACATATCCAGGCTTAAATCTGTAGTGATACAACCATATCGAAGAACTTAAAAGTAACCATTATACAGCTAAGCAAATCCTGTTGTATAAAATCCCCTGAAAAGCTCCGGCTCCTTAGTTCTGCCTCGAACTATCGGCTCCGTCCATCCTGCGACCTGCCCTGTGGAATGGGTGTCCAAGATAACAAGTAGGACGTGAGCGCTAACGCCCAGTACATAGACATGAGTAAACATATATGTATGATGCATGCAACATGATGACTGGTAAAGGGTCATCTGAAAACATGCTCAGTACCGGCGCCACATGAGTGTTGCCACCGCACGGATCAACCTCTGGGTGCAACCAAACTCGTCTAGTACACCAGAGTAGTTAGACATACATGTTCCCGCCGTCGCGGTACTCTCAATGACAGACTATCGAGTATAGAGCTGAGCGGCTCTATAATCAGGTATAACAAGGTATAAGCTCAACGTGTATGTGCACATGATATATGAATATAGAAAGCGGTAAAACATACATAATGCCACATAATAATTTCAAATAAATGCAACATATAAACATGTATACTCGCTGGCAATCTCAGTCAATGTGTATGTACCTAACACCGAAGTCTGAACTAAGCTGGAAAAAGACAACCCCTAGTTGTCCTAGGTCAACTCCCGACCCGACCTGGTCTCAAGCCCGACCCGACCTGCTCTCTTGGTCTGACCCCGAAGCTCTTCCTTCCCAAGCTCCCGAGCTACTCTTTCTCGAGCAAAAATATGAAGTGAGATAGAAGTGGTATGAAAATAACTGAACCTCCAGCTCCTATTTATAGACAAACATCTGGGGTGTTCGGGATTCTCAAGCTGAGGTCGAGATGTCCGAGCTCCTATATGCACGCCACATATTAAATGCTTGAGCTGAGTCACTACCATTTTTGACAGCTCATGCTTAGGCACCAGCAGTCACATATGCAAGCGTCCACACACCTGCCTGCCTGTCCTTGAGGGTTCAGGCTTGTACATGCTCTGATTTTGATTGACAAGTGTTCATTCCCGACCTGAACACAATGTGCTCTTCCCATGACCGAACACTACCTTGGCCTTGCACAACACTTTCTTGAACTCCTAGACCCGACCCGAGCTACACATTCTCTTGGCCGAGATCTTAAGTCCAAGCCCTCCATTTTCTTGAGCACCCAAGTCCCGACCCGAGCCATGTCATTTCTTGGATGAACCCCTAATAGCCGAACCCTCCTTTGGTTCCCATCATGCCCGACTGAGCCCATAAAGGAAGACCCGAGGTCAATCCAAGCTCCATACCCGAGCCAAATACATACACATGACTGAGCCCTAACCACTCAATCATGACCGACCCGAGCCACTCATGACCGACCCGAGCCCATGGTCAAATCCATCAACCCTAGCTCATTCTCATGTCATGTGTTTTTGATCCTGACTTGTGCTCTGATTTGTTTAATTAGTAACCTTTAATCATGTTTAACATATTATTATCTTAAAATAAACTCTGGGTTACTACATTCTCCCCACCTTTAGATATTTCGTCCGTGAAATAAAATCTAAAGACCAATCAAGATAACAATATGAAACATTAAACCATGTTTTATTACAACAACTGTAATTACATCTTTACATGGCAATCAAAAGTATAAAGCAAACAACTCAGGATATTTTGCTTGCATACGGCTCTCGGTTTCCCAAGTTGCTTCTTCAATGCCTCGGCGCTGCCACTGTACCATCACAAGTGGTATAGTCTTGTTCCGAAGAATTTTCTCCTTCATGTCTAGGATATGGAGTGGTCGTTCAACAAAAGACAGATTTGGTTCTAGCTGAATATCAGTATGCTGGATAATATGAGATTCATCAGCTATGTACTGTCGAAGTAACGACACATGAAAAACATTATGTATACTG
The DNA here is from genome assembly GCF_033568475.1 of Henckelia pumila. NCBI lineage: Eukaryota > Viridiplantae > Streptophyta > Magnoliopsida > Lamiales > Gesneriaceae > Henckelia > Henckelia pumila. Next base: position 97,695,112 of record NC_133120.1, on the reverse strand, counting down.
GAAAGAGATGGCGGTAACACCAAACGATAAGCAACATCTCCAATCTTCTCCAGTATCTGGAAAGGTCCAATGAAACGAGGTGACAACTTGCCTTTCACACCGAATCTCATCACCTTCCTGAAAGGTGATACTCGCAAGAACACATATTCACCAGGCTCAAACTGCAATGACCTGCGATGAATATTAGCACAACTGGCTTGTCTATCTTGAGTAGTTTTGATCCTCTGCTTGATCAAATCTACCTTGTCTACAATCTGCTGCACCAACTCAGGACCCTCGACTTGTCGTTCTCCTATTTCATCCCAGAATAATGGAGTACGACACCGTCGATCATACAATGTCTCGAAAGGTGCCATATCAATACTACGATGATAACTGTTATTGTAGAAAAATTCGATCAAAGGTAACTGATCCTGCCAAGATAAGCCAAAGTCCATGACAGAAGAACGTAGCATATCCTCCAATGTACGAATCGTCCGTTCTGACTGCCCGTCAGTCTTCGGATGATATGTAGTACTTAAACTCAGAGTGGTACCCAACGCCTGCTGAAAACTACCCCAGAAACGTGAGGTAAATCGCGGGTCTCTATCACTGACTATGCTCACTGGAATTCCATGCAATCGCACTATCTCCTGGACATATAAGTGTGTCATGCGATCATAAGAATACTCCCGGTTGTAAGAAATAAAATGTGCTGATTTCGTCAAACGGTTAACAACGACCCAGATAGCATCACACTGACGTGAAGTCATAGGAAAGTGGGTGACAAAATTCATAGTTACGTGCTCCCACTTCCATTCAGGAATCTCAAGATTCTGCAGTAATCCACCTGGTCGTCGGTGTTCAGCCTTGACCTGTTGACAAATCAAACATCTTGAAACAAATTGATATACACTCCGCTTCATCCCTTTTCACCAGAATCTAGTTCGCAAGTCCTTATATATTTTCATACTTCCAGGATGAATAGATAATCGACTCATGTGAGCTTGAGAAAAAATATTGTTCCTGAGCTCCGCAACATCAGGTACAACCACTCGATTCGATAAGCATAATAAACCATCTGCCTAATAATGGAATCGAGATGTATTAACTCCATTGGCTAGACGTGCCAAATGCTGAGTCTTAACATCAGATATCTGAGCATCTCTGATCCGAGAATACAATGTTGGCTCAGATAGAATAGTATACAATCGAATCTCATTTCTCCCTTTCTTGTGCTTGAGCGTAAAACTCAATGAACAGTACTCTTGAATCATATGAGATACTTCACTAGTCTGAAGTGCAGAAAATCTCACCTGCCGACTCAAGGCATCAGCAGTAAGATTAGCAGAACCTGGATGATATTTGATTTCACAATCATAATCCTTCAAAAGATCCATCCAGCGTCTCTGTCGCATATTCAACTCCGCCTGAGTGAATAAATACTTCAAACTCTTGTGATCCGTGAATATCTCAAATTTCTCGCCATAAAGATAATGCCTCCAAATCTTGAGTGCAAATACAATGGCGGCTAACTCGAGATCATGTACTGGATAATTATTCTCATGTGTCTTCAACTGTCGAGAAGCATAGGCAATAATATGTCCATGCTGTGTCAGAACACATCCCAACCCCTGACCAGAGGCATCAGTATAGACAACATAACCTCCTGATCCAGAAGGTAGAGCTAGCACAGGTGCAGTAGTAAGACATCTACGCAGCTCGTGAAATGACTCCTCACAATCCGAGGACCATATGAAGGCAACATCTTTTCGTGTAAGCTGTGTCAAAGGCCTGGCCAACTGTGAAAAATTCTCGATGAACCGACGGTAATAACCCGCTAGACCCAAGAAACTACGAATCTTAGCAACCGTCGTCGGACGAGACCAGTTCAGCACTGCTTCTATCTTACTTGGATCAACAAATATTCCTTCACTGGAAATCACATGACCAAGAAATACTACCCGATCAAGCCAGAATTCACATTTGCTCAATTTCGCATACAATTTCTTATCTCGTAACGTCTGTAAAACAATTCTCAGATGTTGTGCATGCTCATCCTTGTCATGAGAATAGACAAAAATATCATCAATGAAGACGATGACAAATCTATCCAGATATTCTCAAAATATCTGATTCATCAGATTCATAAAGACTGCTGGTGCATTCGTCAAACCAAATGGCATAACCAAAAATTCATAATGTCCGTATCTGGTCCTAAAAGAATTCGTAGAAATATCTGAGTCTCGTACCCGCATCTGGTGGTATCCAGATCTCAGATCTATCTTGGAGTAAACAGAAGTACCCTGTAATTGATCGAACAGATCATCAATTCGTGGAAAAGGATACTTATTCTTGACGGTGACACGATTAAGCTGCCTGTAATCAATACATAATGGCATCGATCCATCCTTCTTCTTGACAAATAACACAGGTGCTCCCCACGGAGAAACACTCGGACGAATATTGAAACGACCCTAACTCTATAATAAATAAATATGCGGAAATTTTTTTTTTTTTTATACTACTAATTAAAAAAATGTACATATATGCCCATACATATATGCACTGAATAAAATACTTAAAATAAATTCATGACCAAATAAATAAACAATTTAAATACTTAAATAGAATGCATTCTTTAAAATAATTAAACATCTGAGTCAACCCTAGAATTAAAAATATACTGCATAAATAAAATAGTTAAAATGTGTGCATGCACTAAAACATTTAATAAAATATTCCCATAAATCTCAACCACTAAAAATATAATAAAATGTATCACATGACATCATGCACGGTGACTCAGAAGCTGTCACGGTCACGGGGCTACTGCAGCGCTGCTCATACGTCCTCACCACCGGTAGGAGTAACCTGCCCCTCTACGTACTCACCTGCACCATATCAGTGTAGTGAGCCTAGAGGCCCAACATGCATACTAACAAGGGTTTAAAATAATTTAAATCAATTTAATACTAATACATACATATACATGAATGAGCATGCTTAAAAATTTACATAACATAAATTACATAAATAAACATACATAACATACATAATATCATACATACATAAGTTGTTGAGCATTTATTTTCTGAACATCGAATGGTCCTATCCGTAATTGTGACCCATAGTGCGACTGATCAGTCTAAGAAACCATCGTACGAGGCTGGTGGCGAACCACCCATACATAAATGGCAGAAAACTGCCCATACATAAATGGCAGAAACTGCCCATACATAAATGGCCACACTACTTCAATTTTCACCTAAAATATTTTATTTTGCTCAACCATAGAAATTAAATCATAGCATAAAAATGGATTTCATGAATGCATGTACTTAAATAGATCGTGTGTCCCTCATATATATTTAATTTAATTTTCTTACTAACATATAAATATTAAAATAACTTAAATGCATAAAAATAATTAAATATATAATCAGGACACATGCCATTTTTCTCATGGTTGGTTCTGGACTGCTGGCCCTACACTCAAGCCCATTAACTTAAATCTGGCCCATTAACATACTTAAGCTCAGTAACTTAAACTTTAAGCCCAATTAATTAATCTAAGCCCAATTAAATTTACACTAAGCCCAATAACACTTAAACTGGCCCATTGGGCCCAAAAACCCAAAGACTGGCCCATTAACTTTTATGGGTCCAAAAGCCCATAAAATTAATGGACTAACTTAATTAAAATTTAAAAGACCAAATAAAATTATTTGGGAGTCCAAATAATTTTATTTTAATTTAATTGACTCAAAAACCCATAAATTCTTAAAATGTTTTAAAAATAAAAAGACTCGAGCCCGGCCCACCAAACCCGGACCCGGACCCACCCGACTTGACCCACTACTTCCTAGACCCGACCCAGGCCCTTGACCCGACCCGGATCAGCCCCCAAAGCCCCAACTCGATCACCCTCTTCCCTGCACTGCTGCGGCCACGAGCAGTTGCAAAGAACGCCGGCGGCCGCCATGCTCCGGCCACCCACCGGCCAGAGAACCACCCCTAGGACCTAGCCCACATCTAGATCTTTCTAACAAGCCAAGAATCAGCCCAAACCGTCGACTATGGAGTGAGAACGAAGCCCTGCAACCCGGCCCTTCTGCACTGTCGCGCAGACCCGAGCAGCTGCGGGAAAACCCTTCGTCCTCGAAGCTCCGACCACGAAAGCCCATGCAACCTTCTGCAAAAACTTAGAAAACTCAAATGAGGTTCTAACCCAACCGACCTTACCCTAAATAGTGGCCTGAGGAAAAAGATCTCAGTCTTCTTCCCCAGAACCCTAAACCTGCGCGACAGGAGCATCAGAAGTGAAGCACTTCGTTTCCTGCCTTCCTTAGCCTCAGCCCCGACCTGACTCGACCCAAGGGACCTCAAGGGACCCCTCTAACCGTGGACCAGCAGCCCACCTAGCCATGGACATGAAAACGTGAGCATGCAAACACCAAAGTCCAAACCAAGAGCAATTTAGGAGGAAAAATCGAAAAGCTTGTTGTCAAATATATCGATTCTGATGTTACACACCCACATGCATACATATACTGATATAGGTTTGAAAAGTGGAGAAAAAACATGCCTTTCACCGTAGGTAAGGATTTAACACGCGTAGGACGGACTTCGGGACGCCGGGACGACGATGGCTTGCTTGGAACCTTAAAGGCTATGGTGTTCTTGGAGCTTGCTATCTGATGAAGAAGGTGAGGAAGAAGATGAAGGTGACGGCTGATGCTAGGGGAGAAGGAATGGATCGGCTAGGGTAGGGATTGGAATATAATATTTTAGGTTAATTAGAATATAGGTTAACTAATTAAATAAAAAGGTTTTAAAATAATTAAAATACAACCTAACTCTTAAATAAACATTTAAAAATCTGAACACCTAAATAAAATCTCGAAATAATAATTTAGGGGAATTTTAAAAATACTAAAAAGTCAATATTTTGACTAATTTTGGATAAAAATGACCCCTAAAATTAAATAAAATTAAATACTTAAAATTTTGGGATAATAAAATTCAAAATAATATTTTAAGGCTCCAAAAAGGCTCATAAAATAAATTGGCTAGAAAGTTGTCATCTCGTCCGTCCACGGTCCCGTCTACGCGATTAAATAATAAAAATACTAAAAATCATAAAAATCACTAATTATGGGTTAAATGCTTAAAAATAACTTAAATCATGCATAAATAATTCACATAATTATTTAACCCATAAATCATAAATTTAAATAATTAAATATCCTAATTATGCAGGCGGATTTATGTAATTAAAAATACCGGGTGTTACAATTCTCCCCCCCTTAAATTAAATTTTGTCCTCGAAATTAAAGTACTTACCCGAACATCTCCGGGTAGCGAGTCCTCATATCCTCTTCGGTCTCCCAAGTAGCTTCCTCCTCCGAGTGATTCAGCCACTGGACTCTGACCATCGGTATGACCCGTGTCCTAAGCCTCCGCTTCTCTCTAGCCAAGATCCGCACTGGTCTCTCCTCGTATACAAGATCTGGTGGCAACTGTAAGGGCTCGAAATCCAACACATGCGACGGATTGGAGACATATCTCCGAAGCATGGATACATGAAAAACGTTGTGCACTGCCGCTAGCCCTGGAGGTAGAGCTAACCGATAGGCCAACGTGCCAACTCGCTCCAAGATCTCGAATGGCCCTATATATCTCGGATTAAGCTTGCCTCTCCGTCCAAAACGCGCTACTCCCTTCATAGGTGACACCTTCAGAAATACGTGATCACCGACTGCGAACTCCAAATCGCGTCGTCTGGCATCTGCATAACTCTTCTGCCGACTCTGCGCAGTCCTCATCCTATCTCGAATCTGCGCCACGATGTCAGCTGTCTGCTGCACAATCTCTGGACCCAACAAAATCCTCTCACCAACCTCATCCCAATGCACAGGAGATCTGCATCTCCTTCCATAAAGTGCTGCATAAGGAGCCATACCTATAGACAACTGAAAGCTGTTGTTATAGGTAAACTCCACTAATGGCAGTCTAGTCTCCCAAGATCCTCGAAAATCGATGACACAAGCTCTCAAAAGATCCTCGAGAACCTGGATCACTCTCTCGGACTGAACATCTGTCTGGGGATGAAATGCTGTACTGAACAAAAGTCTAGTCCCCAAAGCTGTGTGCAGACTCTTCCAAAACGCTGAGGTGAACCTCGGATCCCTGTCTGACACGATAGACACTGGTATGCCATGCAGTCTAACAATCTCTCTGACGTAAAGCTCTGCATACTGTGTCAAAGTGTAAGTAGTTCTTACCGGCAAGAAATGAGCTGACTTGGTGAGTCTATCCACAATCACCCAAATCGCTGTACACCCTCTGGTACTCCTCGGTAAGCCAACCACAAAGTCCATCGTAATATTCTCCCACTTCCATTCCGGAATAGGGAGAGGTCTAAGAAGTCCTGCTGGACGCTGATGCTCTGCTTTGACTTGCTGACAAGTCAAGCACTCTGACACCACTCTCCCGATGTCACTCTTCATCCCGGGCCACCAATATGATAACTGTAAGTCTCGGTACATCTTCGTACTTCCGGGGTGAATGGAGTACGGAGATGCATGAGCCTCTGCTAGAATCTCGGCTCTCAACTGATCAACGTTCGGTACCCACATCCTCCCACGGTACTGAACGATGCCATCCTCCACTGTATACAAGAGACTACCTCTGGCCTCATCTCTCTGTCTCCATCGTTGTAGCTCCTCATCAGTCGACTGTCCCTCTCTAATCCGATCTCGCAAAACTGGCTGCACCGTCAACACTTACAAGCTCGGTGCATGGCCGCTCGGATAGCACTCCAAACCAAATCTCTGAATCTCGGTCTGTAGTGGTAACTGCACAGTCAAACATGATACCACTGACGACTTCCGACTCAAAGCATCTGCCACTACATTAGCCTTACCCGGATGGTAGCTAATGTCACAATCATAATCCTTAACAAGCTCAAGCCATCTGCGCTGCCTCATGTTCAACTCCTTCTGGGTGAAGAAGTACTTGAGGCTCTTGTGGTCGGTGAAAATCTTGCACTTCTCGCCGTAAAGATAGTGCCTCCAGATTTTCAACGCAAATACCACTGCTGCAAGCTCCAAATCATGCGTCGGATAGTTCTGCTCATGAATCTTCAACTGTCGCGACGCATATGCGATAACTCTGCCACACTGCATAAGTACTGCGCCCAACCCAAGTTTGGACGCGTCGGTGTACACCACTAACTCCTCATGTGGCACTGTCATAGCTAACACAGGTGCTGAAGTAAGTGCATCCTTCAACTGATCAAAGCTCCTCTGACAATCTGGACTCCAACTATACTTCGCGTTCTTCTTGGTCAAGGAAGTCAAGGGTACTGCAATAGAGGAAAAACCCTTGATGAACTTCCTATAGTATCCTGCTAAACCCAAGAAGCTACGAATCTCCGAAGCATTCTTTGGAATCCCCCAATCTCTCACTGCCTGCACCTTGGACTGATCCACTGCAATCCCATCCCTAGAAATAATGTGGCCTAGAAACGCCATCTGCTCCAACCAAAACTCACACTTACTGAACTTTGCAAACAGTCGATGCTCCCTCAAAGTCTGCAAGGCTGTATGCAAATGCTGTGTATGCTCCTCAATGCTCCTCGAGTAGATCAATATGTCATCAATAAATACAATGACAAACTGATCTAGATACGGCTGGAAGACACGATGCATGAGATCCATAAAAACTGCTGGAGCATTGGTCAACCCAAAGGGCATCACCAAAAACTCATAGTGTCCATACCGTGTCCTAAAGGCAGTCTTAGACACATCTGAATCTCTGACTCTCAGCTGATGGTAACCTGATCGCAGATCGATCTTGGAGAATACCGAAGCTTCCTGCAACTGATCGAATAAATCCTCTATCCTCGGTAGCGGATACTTATTCTTCACTGTGACTCTGTTGAGCTCTCGGTAGTCAATGCACAATCTCATGCTGCCGTCCTTCTTCTTCACAAACAACACTGGAGCTCCCCATGGAGAAAAGCTAGGGCGAACAAATCCCTTCTCCAACAGCTCCTGAATCTGCTCCTTCAACTCTCTCATCTCTGTAAGAGCAAGTCGATACGGTGCCTTAGAGATAGGCACAGTATCCGGCAACAACTCAATACTGACCTCCACCTCCCTCACTGGTGGAACTCCTGCAACATCGTCAGGAAAAACATCTGGATAGTCACGTACCACCTCTATATCTGATAAAGATCTGCTAGAAACATCTGAGGTAGTGACCACACTAGCCAGAAAACCCTGACATCCACTGCGCAACAGTTTCCTCGCACGAACAAGTGATATCATCTGAGGAATACTGCTAGACTGAGATGCAAAGAAAGTAAACATCTCACCTCCTGCTGGCTTCACTGACACTGTCCTACGTCGGAAATCAATCGAAGCTCCATTAACTGATAGCCAGTACATACCCAAAATCAAGTCAAACCCAGTCAATGGAAGAACCACTAGATCTGCTCGAATGGAGTGTCCCTGCAACTCCAATGCCAGATCCCTGATGACACTAGTGGTAGTGATAATCTGTCTGGATGGCATGGTAACATCGTAACCACTGTCTACAACCTCTGGTGTAATGCCTATCCGTCTGATAAAATCCCGGGAGATAAACGAATGCGTGGCTCCTGAATCTAGCAACGCAAACGTGGAATTTCCTCCTACTAGAATTCTCCCTGCACGCAGAAAATATTTCCAAGTAGCTGCACCAAAATCTTAATTTACCCAATTTCACACCTAAGGACTACTCGTCTCCGAGGCATATTGCATCACCCCATATTTCTTTACGTAAATCGCCATGCATAACTAAGTGTTTAAAATTAAGGCTAACTTAAATTCTAGAAATTTAAATCATACTAATAACATTAAAACTTACAGACCGGTAGCGTGGATTTCTGAGCTCGCATAGCAGTAGTGACCCCTCCAAGGACCGTGCTTTGATACCAACTGAAACGACCCTAACTCTATAATAAATAAATATGCGGAAAATTTTTTTTTTTTTTATACTACTAATTAAAAAAATGTACATATATGCCCATACATATATGCACTGAATAAAATACTTAAAATAAATTCATGACCAAATAAATAAACAATTTAAATACTTAAATAGAATGCATTCTTTAAAATAATTAAACATCTGAGTCAACCCTAGAATTAAAAATATACTGCATAAATAAAATAGTTAAAATGTGTGCATGCACTAAAACATTTAATAAAATATTCCCATAAATCTCAACCACTAAAAATATAATAAAATGTATCACATGACATCATGCACGGTGACTCAGAAGCTGTCACGGTCACGGGGCTACTGCAGCGCTGCTCATACGTCCTCACCACCGGTAGGAGTAACCTGCCCCTCTACGTACTCACCTGCACCATATCAGTGTAGTGAGCCTAGAGGCCCAACATGCATACTAACAAGGGTTTAAAATAATTTAAATCAATTTAATACTAATACATACATATACATGAATGAGCATGCTTAAAAATTTACATAACATAAATTACATAAATAAACATACATAACATACATAATATCATACATACATAAGTTGTTGAGCATTTATTTTCTGAACATCGAATGGTCCTATCCGTAAGTGTGACCCATAGTGCGACTGATCAGTCTAAGAAACCATCGTACGAGGCTGGTGGCGAACCACCCATACATAAATGGCAGAAAACTGCCCATACATAAATGGCAGAAACTGCCCATACATAAATGGCCACACTACTTCAATTTCCACCTAAAATATTTTATTTTGCTCAACCATAGAAATTAAATCATAGCATAAAAATGGATTTCATGAATGCATGTACTTAAATAGATCGTGTGTCCTTCATATATATTTAATTTAATTTTCTTACTAACATATAAATATTAAAATAACTTAAATGCATAAAAATAATTAAATATATAATCAGGACACATGCAATTTTTCTCATGGTTGGTTCTGGACTGCTGGCCCTACACTCAAGCCCATTAACTTAAATCTGGCCCATTAACATACTTAAGCCCAGTAACTTAAACTTTAAGCCCAATTAATTAATCTAAGCCCAATTAAATTTACACTAAGCCCAATAACACTTAAACTGGCCCATTGGGCCCAAAAACCCAAAGACTGGCCCATTAACTTTTATGGGTCCAAAAGCCCATAAAATTAATGGACTAACTTAATTAAAATTTAAAAGACCAAATAAAATTATTTGGGAGTCCAAATAATTTTATTTTAATTAATTGACTCAAAAACCCATAAATTCTTAAAATGTTTAAAAATAAAAAGACTCGAGCCCGGCCCACCAAACCCGGACCCGGACCCACCCGACTTGACCCACTACTTCCTAGACCCGACCCAGGCCCTTGACCCGACCCGGATCAGCCCCCAAAGCCCCAACTCGATCACCCTCTTC